>NC_056728.1:728588561-728848561 GCF_019279795.1 Protopterus annectens | reverse complement strand
AGATGAAAAATTTGCACAACATTGGGAACACTAGCTCTCAAGGTGACCACTAACACATGCTGACAAGTTAAAGTAGATGCTACTCCTAGGATCATAACCTGAGTGATATACCTGTTCAATGAGAGATGATAGTGTTCAAATAAAATAATCAGAGAAAGTTTATACACTTCTGATTCATGGCATCGTGTTTAATTTTATCATTTGCATAAGTGATGCTGCTAAATAAAATACCAGCACTCATTTACATGTAGTACACATACCACTCAATTTCCCACTAGCATGGTAGTGCTATGTCTGCCATTAAACCCCCCTCCTGTGCACATTGTCCCTCACCATGCTATTTCATTTAATGCAGTGAACTATGTGTTTCTGAATATCTCCACTACTTATTCTGTCCTGGGAATAAGTCAACAGTATCTGTACTACTGGCAAAAACAATCACTTTGATGGGCCAACTCTCTGTCTTCCTAGCCACTCCTGAAGCTCATGCTTATACTTGAAAAAGAAAAGGTGCCCTGTATTGCTAATTTCTGTTTTACTTTTCCTTTTCTTTCTTTTTTTTTTAGAAAATGTTTATACATTTAACAAATTTACAATATATACACAGAAAGAAAGAAATTCAACATCACATTTTGTAATACAATGATGGGAATACATTGAATCATCAATGTTATCTTAATACAATTAACATTAAGAGTCTTGGTATTTCGATAGCAACATTTCAAGATTAACCTAACCAGTAAAAGTCTTAGTATGATTTATAGATCTTATTCTGATCACTTCATTTTTCAGTTTTTCATGGTATTGCTGTTAATTATTTGACTGTAGGAACTGAGTTCAATTTCCAATTTTTTGTACTGATTTTTCTAAGAACTGTCAAGAAATCCCAAAACATTTTTTGCTCTTTGGCTTTTACGGGCACAGGAAGTGAACATTCATTGCTATCACTGGTCAAGGTAAAACACAATTATCATACCACAGCTCCTTAAAAACATGATTATCTCTTCAAAATATTATTTAATTTTTCACAATCCATAAACATGTGTATGGAATCAGCTTTTTCATCTTTAGTACATCTCCAACAAACTGAAGAAGTCATTTTACTAAACTTAGGGATTTTTTAGGGAGTAACAGAAATTATATGTACATATTTCAACATAAACACTTTCCAGTATAAACTTGGAGAAGTTTGACTAACTAATTTAAGTAACAAATTTTTATTCTTACCATCTATTGGGTCACTCAATCCATTACTATCTAAAAAGTTCCAGAATTTTGCATCAAAATTATTATTAGTAGTAGTATTAGTGGTAGTATTAGTATTATTTATAATTAACTTATATAACTTGCACAAGCATCCTTTGTAGATCAATATACCTTTGATAATAGCATTCATATATTCATATAATAGGGGAATAGTGTTCTCTTCCTCTTCACTCTTATTATCCATAAATTAATTTAATTTCTTACTCATGGGTAATATTAACTCGTAAGCAGATTCATCTAACTTATATTTTTGATTAAATATTCTGGGGACTTAGCTTTTCTATTTCAAAACAATGAGACCATAATAATAATAATCCATTCATTTTTAGTAAATTCATTTTAATAATTTTTTCTGAGTTTCCTTAAATCTGGAGATGTGTGCAATGAGAAAGCACAAAAAATTCCACTTTGATATTAATGGAGTTTGAAAAACAAAGTTATTAACTATTTCAAGAACTGATTTCATATATGCAGAGTCTAAAGATTGAAATTAATTTCCTTCTAATGTAAATTTTGTTAAACATAGGAAAGGATAATTACATATTTCTAATTTCTTATATTTAATAAACTTGTAAGAATTTAATACAATCTGCTCCTGGATGGGTTTCCATTGATTAGTGTAAGATAGGTCTATCCAGAATATAATAGAGTTAAAACTTGCAGCAATAGAATAAGCTTGTACATCTGGGAAGCTTACCATACTTCCATAATCTTATAATAAGCAATTCTCAGCTTTTTAGGATACCATAAGAATGAAGTTAACTTTTTTCCATTTTCTTTCAAAGTTTTTTTGTTAGAAGTTAAAGCTACTGAATACAATGTATATATATATATATATATATATATATATATATATATATATATATATATATATATATAAAATAATTGTAATAACTACCAACTTATCCTCAAAAGTAAAACAAACATTCATTACATCTTCTAATAAGAATAACACTTCTTCAGTTACTTTTTCAAAATTATTATTAATAATCTTATTCACATCTTGATATATTTTTATTCCTAAATATTTAGTCCTTTTTCTTCCCAATTATATTTATATTTAAACTTACTATCTGGTAATTTATATAACACTAATGCTTCAGTTTTATGATTATTGAATTTCAGCAGCAAAACTTCCTGAAACTTTTCAATTTCCTTATCTATTTCTGCCATTGAACAATTTGAATTGCATATAGTTAGTAAAATATCATCTGCAAAAAGTTATATTTTAGATCTACAATCTCTGTAAATTGAGAATCCATATTTTTTTTTACTTCTTATACTACCAGCTAAGGGTTCAATAACAAATGCAAATAGTTGAGGGGACAAGGGACACCCCTGCTTGGTGCCTTTGTATAAAGTGAATATTTGAGAAACCTAAGATCCAATTTTAACCTATGCTTTGGAGTCTCTATACAGATTTTTAATATTACAATAAACTAATATGGAAATGCAAATTCTTCTAAAACTTTTAACAGGTAACTCCAATCTACAGAACCAAACACTTTCTCAATATCTAAGCTAGTTAAGGACAATTTCTTGTTCATTCCTTTTGCTTAATCTAAGATACTTACTACATTTTTATATTATTGTAAACTAATCTATTGATAATAAATCATTTTTGATCTTTTTTAAATGTATCTACTATATCTTTTAATCTTGTAGTGAAAATAGAAGTAAATATTTTATAGTCTACATTTAATAATGAAATAGGTCTATATGAGGAAACTGACTTATTACCCTTTCCTTGTTTAAGTATAGGTGAGATTACAGAAAATTTCTATGAGGGAGGAATTATTTTGTCATCCTGAATTATCCTGAAAATGTCACTCATTAATTCTAAAATATTAATGGAAGAAGACTATAGTGTTCCATACTTAAAACATCTAACCCTGGACCTTTCCCATTTTTCATTTTTTTAAAAGCTTCTTTATCTTCTATCAGGGTAATAGACTTATTCAACAGAGATATTTGTTGGTCAGAAAGTTTATTAGTAGCATTTTTCTTTAAATGACTTTCAATTTTGTAATCATCATGATTATTATTTTTATCTTTATTATGATCCTCATGAAATTTTTAAAAATATTAAGCATTTAATCTATTTCTGAAGTAAACTATTAGTGTCAGGATTTTGGATATTATTGATTTGTGCCTTTTTGCTTAATATCAAAAACTACAAAGTGCTGAAGTAATCCCTCACTGTAATATGCAAAATGACAAATCCATGTCTCACTTGCAAGTATGGGCAGGAAAGACAAAAAAAGTACTTAACAAAAATCTTCAGTTTATTTTCCAAGAGTTAAACCAATACTCAGATGATACAAAGTTAAGCACTTTTGTCAACTATAAATTCAGTTGACTTTTTCAGAACCAACTATGTCTGTGTCATTTTGGTGGTTGGAGCTATTTTGGTTTTGGGTTCTGTGTCATTTAGGTGGTCGAAGCTATTTTGGTTTTCTGTTTTTACTTAACATCCTTAACATCTTATTTCTATTGACTAATCTATGTAGATTTTTTGAAGTCATCACATAACTATGTAATTTTATTTTTTCTAAAGCTATCTCCACTTTATGTGTTAAAATTGTTTGATATTTTGTCATTAATCTTTAATGACTTCAATATTATCTAATTTCTTTGTTTATTGTTCAGCTTTCACTTTGTGTATTTCATCTTGCATTTCTGACAACTCTTTAACCCACTATTTCATTTTATTGCTAACTCATCTTCCCATTCTATCTTTAATATGCATTTTAAGGAATTCCATATTATGACTTTACTAACCTAACCATTATCATTCAAAGATAAAAAATTCTAATTTCTCAGATTTTTCCTTAAACTCTTGAACTATTTTAATTTTATCATATATACTGGGATTGTATAAATGATCTGAAATTTGCTTACATCCATAGCTGTATTAATAATTAGTACATTATGATCAGATAAAGGACAAAGAATAGTTTTAAAATAATTCACTTTATTAAGTAAATCTATAGAGGCATAAATCCTATCAATTCTAGTTTTAACTACCCTTCCAATGAATTTGTAGTAAGTTTAAGTGTTTTAGCCACTCTTGCACCTATTTCAAGGATCCAGTAAAAATTAGCTAGTGTATATAATTTGCCATTATATTTAATTATTACAAATGTAGACAATCCTTTAGAATCATTAACGGATTTCATGACTATAGGTATTAAAGGAGATTTTCTCCAAAATATATCAGTCCCTCTACTCTTTTTGTTTAAAGAAGCAGATGAGGGTATTTCATAAAATGAGTTATTAAACTATTGTATATCTTTCTCTATCAAGTGAGTCTCTTGCAAGAATATAATGCCCCCTCTATTTAATTTTAGGTATCTCATTAATTATTAGCCAACAGGGTGCTGGCGGAAATTGGGCTACTGTTGGCCGAAGGAGAAGAGGAGGGCGAAGGTGTGCCCGAAGGCAGGAAGATAGGAGGAAGGTTAGGAGTGTAGCAGTGAGGGTAGGAACTTTGAATGTTGGCAGTATGACTGGTATAGGAAGAGAGCTAGCTGATATGATGGAGAGAAGGAAGGTTGATATATTGTGTGTGCAAGAGACCAGATGGAAGGGAAGTAAGGCCAGGTGTTTAGGAAACGGGTTCAAATTGTTTTATCATGGTGTGGATGGCAGGAGAAATGGGGTAGGGGTTATACTAAAGGAACAATATGCCAAGAGTGTTTTAGGCGTGAAGAGAGTGTCTGACCGAGTGATGTTTATGAAGCTCGAAATTGATGGTGTAATGATGAATGTTGTTAGTGCATATGCTCCTCAAGTTGGGTGTGCGATGGAAGAGAAAGAGAAATTTTGGAGTGAGTTGGATGAAGTTGTGGTGAGTGTACCCAAGGGTGAGAGACTAGTGATTGGAGCGGACTTTAATGGGCATGTTGGTGAAGTGAGCAGAGGGGATGAGGAAGTGATGGGTAGGTATGGTGTTAAGGAGAGAAATGCAGAAGGTCAGATGATTGTGGATTTGTGAAAAGGATGGACATGGCTGTGGTGAATACGTATTTTAAGAAGAGGGTGGAGCATAGGGTGACGTACAAGAGTGGAGGAAGATGCTCACAAGTTGATTATATACTATGTAGGAGGGCCAGTCTTAAGGAGATTGGAGACTGTAAAGTGGTGGCAGGGGAAAGTGTAGTTAAGCAGCATAGATTGCTGGTATGTAGAATGACGTTGGTGATCAAGAAGAGGAGGAGGAATGTGAAAGCTGTGCCAAGGATTAAATGGTGGAAGTTAAAAAAGGGTGATTGTGAAGTGGAGTTTAGGGAAGAGTTAAGACAGGCACTGGGAGGCAGTGGAGAGTTACCGAATAGCTGGGTAACTACAGCAGAACTAGTAAGGGTGACTGCTAGAAAGGTGCTTGGTGTGACATCTGGACAGAGGAAGGAGGACAAGGAGACCTGGTGGTGGAATGAGGAAGTACAGGAGAGTATACAGAGGAAGAGGCTGGCGAAGAAGAAGTGGGATTGTCAAAGAGATGAAGAAAGTAGACATGAGTATAAGGAGATGAGGCGCATGGCAAAGAGAGGTGGCGAAAGCTAAGGATAGGGCATATGGAGAGTTGTACGAGAGATTGGACACTAAAGAGGGAGAAAAGGACCTGTACCGATTAGCTAGACAGAGGGACAGAGCTGGGAAAGATGTGCAGCATGTAAGGGTGATAAAGGATAGTGAGGGAAAGGTACTCACAAGAGTAGAGTGTGTTGAGTAGATGGAAAGAGTATTTTGAGAGGCTGATGAATGAAGAGAATGAGAGAGAGAGAAGGTTGGATGATGTGGGGATAGTGAATCAGGAAGTGAAACAGATTAGCAAGGAGGAAGTAAGGGCAGCTATGAAGAGGATGAAGAATGGAAAGGCTGTTGGCCCAGATGACATACCAATGGAAGCATGGAGGTGCTTAGGAGAAATGGCAGTGGAATTTCTAACTAGATTGTTTAATGAAATTTTGGAAAGTCAGAGGATGCCTGAGGAGTGGAGAAAAAGTGTTTTGGTACCTATCTTTAAGAATAAGGGTGATGTGCAGAGCTGCAGTAACTACAGAGGGATAAAACTGATTAGTTACAGCTTGAAGTTATGGGAAAGAGTAGTGGAAGCAAGGTTAAGAAGGAGGTGATGATTAGTGATCAGCAGTATGGTTTCATACCAGGAAAGAGCACTACAGATGCAATGTTTGCTCTGAGAGTGTTGATGGAGAAATACAGAGAAGGTCAGAAGGAGTTGCATTGTGTCTTTGTAGACTTGGAGAAAGCATATGACAGGGTGCCTAGAGAAGAGTTGTGGTATTGTATGAGGAAGTCGGGAGTGGCAGAGAAGTACGTAAGAGTGGTACAGGATATGTACGAGGGTAGTGTGACAGTGGTGAGGACTGCAGTGGGAGTGACAGATCCGTTTAAGGTGGAGGTGGGATTACATCAAGGATCAGCTCTGAGTCCTTTCTTATTTGCAGTGGTGATGGACAGGTTGACAGATGAGATCAGACAGGAGGCCCGTGGACTATGATGTTTGCAGATGACATTGTGATCTGTAGTGAGAGTAGGAATCAGGTTGAGGAGACTCTGGAGAGGTGGAGATATGCTCTAGAGAGCAGAGGAATGAGGGTCAGCAGGGCTAAGACAGAATATATGTGTGTAAATGAGAGGGAGGGTAGAGGAATGGTGAGGATGCAGGGAGTAGAGTTGGTAAAGGTGGATGAGTTTAAGTACTTGGGATCAACAGTTCAGAGTAATGGTGAATGTGGAAGAGAGGTGAAGAAGAGAGTACAGGCAGGGTGGTATGGGTGGAGAAGAGTGTCAGGAGTGATTTGTGACAGGCGGGTATCAGTAAGAGTGAAAGGGAAGGTCTACAAGAGTGTAGTGAGACCAGCTATGTTATATGGGTTGGAGACAGTGGCATTGACAAAAGGCAGGAGTCAGAGCTGGATGTGGCAGAGTTAAAGATGTTAAGATTTGCAATCGGTGTGACTAGGATGGATAGGATTAGGAATCGGTATATTAGAGGGTCAGCTCATGTTGGACAGTTTGGAGACAAAGCAAGAGAGACGAGATTGCATTGGTTTGGACATGTGCTGAGGAGGGATGATGGGTATATTGGGAAAAAGATGCTAAGGATGGAGCTGCCAGGTAAGAGGAATAGAGGAAGGCCTAAGATAAGGTTTATGGACGTGGTGAGAGAGGACATGCAGGCGGTTGGTGTGACAGAGCAAGATGCAGAGGATAGGAAGAAATGGAAAGAGATGATCCGCTGTGGCGACCCCTAACGGGAAAAGCCGAAAGAGAATGATGATGATTAATTATTTCCTTTTGTTGCTATTATTTAACAAATTTACATTATGAGATAACAGATTAAAACTATTCATACTGTATATCTAAAAAGATTTCTCTTAAAAGATGATATGACACATTTATCCATCATATTAATTTAATTATATATAAGATTCTAATGCATTCCTCCAACACTATCTTAATATTCCACATGTTTTGAATTCTTTACAAACTAAACTACTAAAACTCATAAAGAACAAAACAAAGACAAGTCTACAACTAAAACTGTATATATTGCTAGTAAAATACAACCTACCATGGATACCAAAGTTCCTAGTTTGAGTAAACAAACTACTATGCCATTGCTCTCCCTATCAACACTTAAAATTCATAAAAAAATATCCAAAAGCTACACTGACTTACAAATAATTAATATAATATTATATATAGGTCATAATAAGAGACTATTAATTCAGTTACATATTTCATCATTTAAAACTATTCTAACCATTACTATATAAAAGTTTAATAGTCCTCTTCTATTGATCACCAGTATTAAATAATCTAACAAATAGTATAATTATGTACCTATTTATGTAATAGTAGTATAACTTACTAATTAAATATTCCTAAATTATTCACTCATTCAACTTTATTATAACTAAAACTCTAAATAAATAAGTATAACAGAGTGAGACCTGAAGAGATAAAGACATCTGTAAACTTACAGGTGACAGGTAATCTTATCATACTAAACTTTAATACAAAAGTGAAATTAACGCATATATATATATATATATATATATATATATATATATATATATATATATATATATATATATATATATATATATGGGTCTATATCACCATTTCGAATGGTGAAAACTCCAAACCCTGTTTAATCAAACTCAACAGTTCGAAATCCGTAAACAGTGAACTCACGGAACACTGATTTTTTTTCCCAGGGAAAAAAATTGGTGGGCTGTCTTCAGGGCTTTGCTATTTCCTCCACTGTGGTGCAATCTCAGAGTTGGTATATTTAAGTATGGGGGTATGGGAGGTGTGGTCCCTAGGAAAAAAATTGGTGTTCCATGAATTCGCTGCTTATGGATTTTGAACTGAGTTCAATTAAACAGAGTTCAGAGTTTTCTCTATTCGAAATGGTGATATAGACCCTATATATATACATATATATATATATATATATATATATATATATATATATATATATATATATATATATATATAGATCTAGGACTTTTGATAGAAAGATCAAAAGACTGGATCCATTACCACCGAACACACTTTAACGAAAGTGCTTTCATCGAAGAAGTGCTTTCATTAAAGTATGATAAAAAAAAAAAACACACAAAATCTACTTGAATGCAGTGGGGCAAGCCCCCCTGCACTCCCCACACCCCCCCCCACTTTAATATTCTTACTCCGAGGTTGCACTACAGTGTAAAAAAGGGAATTTTCCCTTACTGCACATTAGTACGACCAGAACAACAAGCATACTTACACGAAAGTGCTGCTTTGGTGGCAAGCACTTTCGCGCAAGTATGCTCACCAAATTGGGATTCGGTGAAAGATGCAGTCGAGCATCTGCACTGATCCCATATAGATAGATAGATATATATATATATATATATATATATATATATATATATATATATCATGGTTTACTATCAAAATCATGACTTACACAACAAAATCTATTCATTTGAGTAACTTATAATACCGAAGATGGCAGAGTAAGTAGGTCAGTATGCTGAATCCAGAGATGGCCTGCATCTGTCACTCCTGGGGTTCTGGATACTGGCCAAGGCTCTTGTCACCCCTATAGTGCCTTTTTAGGCGGTGTTCCAAAGACCAAATTACCACCATAACAGCTACAAACAAATGCAATTTGAGGGTCATGCTGTTCAACGCTAGAAGTCTAAATCTCAAAATGTACTCACTCGAAATACTCCTTAAAATGGAGAACATCGACATTTGTACTGTAACAGAGACCTGGTTCAAGGCAGCAGAAAGCACCCCTGCACTACCAGGCTATAACTCATTCCACACCTTTTGGCTCCAGAACCTGAACCGAAGCTCCAAAGGTGGTGATGTCTCCATATTCATAAAGGATGCACACACCTCCAGACTGGTAGCCCAACATAACACATCTGAGATACTTCAGGTGCAGCTAACATTGGGTAAAACAGCAATTCAGGTCATAGCCTGCTACACATCCCCAGCCATGTCCCAAGATTCACACTCCACATTCCTAAGCACCCTGGAGAATATTAGGGTCCAACCTAACATTCTCATACTGGGTGGCTTCAACTACCCCTCCATTAACTGGAAAAACTACTCATGTACAAATACACTTGCCCAACGCTTTCTGGAATTCATTAACTCCAGTGCCCTGGATCAACTCGTTCTTTCCCCCACTAGAGGTAGCAACATCCTTGACCTGGTCATTACTAACATGGGCAACCGTTGCTCCACACCAACTCCTCCCTGGTTAGATCTGATCACTAGCTAATCACCTTGGAAATCCACATCCCACCCCCCCCAACAAAGGTAACCACCATGAAAAACTTCTCCAAAGCTAACCTTGGGCTCCTAAAAACAGAAGTGGTTAACTTCGCAGCACCCAGGCAAATGGAGAATAGTTGCATGACCACCATATCATACACTAATGCACTGTACAAACACGTACACAAATGCATGGATCTCGCCATACCCAATAGAACTAAGATGCTCTCCTCAAACAAAAGGAAGCCAATCTGGTGGCCCCCTGCCATAACAAACTCTACAACAGAAGGAGGAAACTGATGTGGAATAAGGTGAAGTCCCAAGACTGGAAAGACTCCCTTATCAGCCTCAGCAAAAGTTTGAGATCCCTCATCAAATCCTCTGAAGCTAGCTATGAAAACAGAATTGCAACAGATAGTAAAGACAACCACAAGGCCTTCTATAGTTATGTAAAGAATCTCCATGGCAATACCCAGATTTGCTCTGAGCTACTGCACAATGGTATCTCCTATACTGAGCCAACAGATATTGCAAATATACTGGCCAACAGATTCAGTGCTAACTTTACACCCCCCCCAAAGGACCAATCACAATACCAGTAGATTGCCAGGCACCCAGTATTACTGCTGCACAGGTTAAAACAGCACTATCCAAGGCCATGAATACAGCTTATATGGGACCTGACAGTATCCCTGGCTGTGTTCTACATGAACTACAGAGTGAACTGGCACCTCACCTGTGTGCCCTGTTTAATCACAGCCTCACCTCAGGCTTTGTCCCTACTGAATGGCACACTGCTACAGTCATCCCTCTCCACAAAAGAGTTGCAACTACAGACCCCAGGAACTATCGCTCCATTAGCCTGAGTCTGATATGTAAAGCTATGGAATGTTTTATCATGGACCGTATTAAACAAGGATAAAGGGAATCTCCAAACTCTGGATCCTACACAGTTTGGTTTTGTGAAGGGTAGATCATGCCTGCTCAACTTGGTTGACTTCTTTGAGTTAGTCACCAGAGCTGTGGATGAAGGTAAGGTGGTTCATGCAGCCTACCTTGATCCGGCCAAGACCTTTGATACCATTCCCCACTCAGGAATCATAGAAAAACTTACTAAGCTAGGCATCAACCCCTATATCACTATGTGGGTTGCAAATTGGCTCACAGGTAGAACCCACAGTGTGAAAGTAGCTGACTCCAAGTCAGACTGCTGACCAGTCACAAGTGGAGTCCCACAAGGTTTGGTTCTGGGTCCTCTCCTGTTTGGTATCAACTTCTCTGAAGTCCAGGCCAACACAAAGGGACTCTGACTGACAAAATTCCCAGATGATTGCAAGTTGGGAGCTACTATTAACTCCCCAAGTGATGCTGACATCCTACAGAAAGGCCTCAATGAGACCAATGATTGGTGTCAGAATCATGGCCCTAAGCTCAATGCTAAAAAATGTGTCTTCACCCCCTTTGGAAAAAACCCGGTTCCCTTGAATTACCACATTGATGGTAGTCCACTGAACACAGAAGGCATTATAAGAGATCTGGGAAAACAGGTTGACAGCAACCTCTCTTTTGACCACCACATTGCCACTGTGGTCAGAAAGTCCTTCTATGTGGCATATCTCATTGCTAAGGGTTTTGAATCCAAGAAGAAAGAGGTCATTGTCTCCCTCTACTCTTCCTTCATTAGGCCAGTCATCGAGTACAACACCCCATTTGGCATGTACATCACTAGACACCTGCAGCAACTGGAGAGGCAGCAAAAGTACCTCACAAAGAGGATCCCAGACCTTAAACACTTGTCCTGTATGGACAGACTCAAAAAACTCCAACTATTCTCTGTCTCATATCGGCTACTTAGAGGCAATCTCTGCTTGACTTACAAAGCCATGTCTGACCCAGCTCTGTTAGAAATGCTACATCTAAAGAAATCACAATCCCTCCACACCACATGCTCCAGACACCTCAACCTCACTACCACAATCAACAGAACATGCTGGAGGGACAGGTTCATAACCCAGAGACTGCCCATGCTATGGAATTAGTAGTTTAATGGCCATTTTGGGCTAATTTCTATCTCTTTTCCTGCTATAAAACCCGCATTTGTGAGGTTTTTGCACTAGTATACAGCTCAGCAAGCTCCTGCCTGCTGCCCTGCAAAGGTCTACAGCAGCAGAAAGGCATAATAGAGACTTTGGAGTGATTAAGTATAATTTTTCTGCATTTTCTTGCTGCCTTTAACTAATTCCGCCTAAAACGCCAATTTGCTAGAGTTTCTGTGATTTAAAAAGCTTGTTTCAGCTACATATTGTACTTATTTTACTGCCTGCACTTTAACAAAGTTATTTTGTGTTTAAATTACCTGTTTAACTGTTGTAGGCTACAGACTCAAGTGTGATAGCCATGTCTGTGCATTTAAAATGTTTTTTTGATTGTATTTGCTTTATTTTCTGAAAGAAACAAAAAAACAAAAAATATTCTTGTTTTCCCACCTTTCTAAGCTAGTATAGTCCAGTTTTCAGGTTATTGCTGAATTCAGGGCTGTGTTAACAAGTTTCTGTGTTTGCCCATACCTTACTTGGATAGAAGGAAGTTTCTCTGTTCACTATGAGAGAGGGAGCTTTGAGCAGCCTATCTGTCCCTGGAGGAGTGGTTTCAGCCCAGAAATTAGTAGTTTATTGGCCATTTTAGGCTAATTTCTATCTCTTTCATTTCCCTGCTATAAAACCCGCATTTACAAGATTTTTGCACTAGTATACAGCTCAGCAAGCTCCTGCCTGGTTCCCTGCAGAGTTCGACAGCAGCAGAGAGACAAAAGAGAGACTATGGAATGATTGTGTCATTTTTCTGCATTTTCTTGCTGCCTTTAGCTATTTCCACCTAAAATGTCAATTTTCCAGAGTTTTTGTGATTTAAAAAGCTTGTTTCAGCTACATATTGTACTTATTTTACTGCTTGCACTTTAACAAAGTCATTTTTGAGTTTAAATTACATGTTTAACTGTTGTAGGTCAACCCCTCGCTGGTTAGATCTGACCATAAACAAATCACTCTGGATATCCACATTCCGCCACCACCCCCGGTCAAAGAAACCACCGTGAAAAACTTTTCAAAAGCAAACTTCACATTACTTAAGACTGAGGTGGGAAGTTTCAAAGCCCCCATGCTAAATGATAACACTGTCCAAGCCTTTATTAATGCACTCTATGGGCACCTACAAGAATGCATGGATCGTGCTATCCCAAACAAAACCAAGATTCACTCCTCCAAGAAAAGGAAACCAGTCTGGTGGACCCCTGCCATAAACAAGCTATACAATAGAAGGAGGAATCTAGTACAGAAAAGAGTAATATCCCAAGAAGGGAAGACATCCCTGATCAGTATCAGCAAGAAACTATGTTCCCTCATAAAATCATCCAAGACTAGCTTCAAAAGAAAAATTGCCATGGACTCCAAAGATAACCACAAGGCATTCTTTAGCTTTGTCAAGAATCTAAGTGGCAATTCTCAGATCTGCTCGGAGTTAGTGCAGAATGGCACAAAATACACTGAACCAACCAATATAGCCAACATCCTGGCAAACAGGTTCAGTGCAAACTTCACCCCCCTCTCACCCCCAAAAGGGCCCATAACTATAACAGAAGAATGTAGTGCCCCTGAAATCACAGACACTCAGGTTAAAACAGCCCTCTCCAAAGCCAAAAACACAGCATCAATGGGACCATACGGTGTCCCAGGCTGTGTCCTACATGAGCTCAAAAATGAACTAACCACTCACCTAAACACACTATTTAAACTCAGCCTCTCCACAGGCTATGTGCCCACAGAGTGGTGCACAGCAATGGCTTTTCCGCTCCACAAAGGTGGAACCACAATGGACCCCAGGGACTATCACCCTATAAGCCTGACTAGCTTGGTCTGCAAAGCTATGGAGTGCATCATCATGGATTTCATTAACAGAGACATTGGAAACCTCCAAACACTGGACCATACCCAGTTCGGCTTTGTTAAGAGCAGATCATGCCTCCTAAACCTGGTGAACTTCTTTGAGACAGTTACCAAGGCTATAGACAAGGGAAAGGTGGTCCACACAGCCTACCTAGACCTTACAAAGGCCTTCAACACCATTCCCCACTCAGGTATTATAGACAAGCTCATCAGCCTGAACATAAACCCCTATGTCATGAGATGGGTTGCCAACTGGATCACATACAGAACCCACATGGGAAGAGTTGCAGGAGCTAGGTCTGACTCTAAACCGGTAATAAGTGGTGTTCACCAGGGCTCAGTCCTAGGACCCCTCTTGTTCAGCATATACTTCTCAGAGGTACAGGCAAGCATAGGAGGACTATAGCTGACCAATTTCACAGACGACTGCAAACTAGGGGCTATAATTGACTCTCCAGCTGACAAAAACATCCTCCAAAAGGGTCTCACTGAGACAGATTCCTGGTGTCAAAACCATGGCCTCAAGCTAAATGCCAAAAAGTGCACAGTCATCCCCTTTGGAAAAAAACAAAGTACCCACAAACTACCACATAGATGGTAGCCCCCTAAATATGAAAGACATAATAAGGGATTTGGGGACCCAAGTAGATAGTAACCTCTCCTTTGATAATCACATTGCCAAAGTGGTTAGAAAATCCTTCTATGTGGCCCACCTAATCACAAAAGGGTTTGCATCCGGGTCGAAAGAGTTCATTGGGCCCCTCTACGCATCACTCATCAGACCCATCATAGAGTACAATGCCCCATTTGGGATGTACCTTACAAGACACCTGCAACAACTGGAAAGACCACAGAAGTACTTCACCAAGAAGATCACTGGCCTCAAGCAGATGCCCTATGCAGCTCGACTGAAGAAACTCCAGCTGTACTCGGTTGCATACAACCTACTCAGAGGTGATCTCTGCCTGACATACAAGGCCATGTCCAATCCAGAATTGATGGACATGCTCCACCTAAAGAAAACCATATCTCCTTGAGCCACATGCTCCAGGGATCTAAACCTCACCACAACAATAAATAGGATGTGCTGGAGGGATAGATTCCTGTCCCAGAGACTTCCCATGCTCTGGAACAAGATTCCAATCTACATTAGGCAGAGCTCCTTGCTAACCCTCTTCAAGAGAAACCATGATGAGTGGATGGGAAACAGAAAGTTTACCCCAGGGATCCCTTCAATGGCTGTGCTGGACAGAGGCACAGGGAACTAATCTAAGGGGGCGGTGAAAGCCAACACATTCCGGCTAGGCTTATAAATGCCTTTGGGCAGATAGCCTAGTATCTACCTATGAACCTATGAACCTATTAGACTTCCCATACATGTCAAGCAGAGAACCTCACTGGCCCTCTTCAAGAGAAATCTTGATGAGTGGATGGGAAATAGAAAATTCACCCCGGGATCACTCCAGTGGCTCTACTCAACAGAGGCACTAGGAACTATGGTTGGGTGGCATGATGCCAGGGTAATCCTATGGGCTAGGCTTGTAAAGGCTCCAGGGCCATTAGCCTAGTACACACCTATGAACCTATGAATGTCATGCCAAGTATTAGAATTTGGCATTATTCGACAGACTGTTTCCCCTGCACTTTTTACAAGAGTAAGTTAAGTTCTGGTTTTCCGCAGTGCGAACATACTGCACAACAATGAACTTTACATTTTTGCATGGGGGAAAGCCCCCCTACACTCCCCGTGGGGGGCTGTGTCCCACACACCTCCTGCAAATTATATGTTCCTACTCCAAGATTGCACTACAGTGAGGAAAAGGATAAATCTCCCAAGAAGCCGCACTGTACCGTGATCTTTATTAGTAACATCAACCACATATCAGTAAATGCACAGTAGAATTTGCTGCACCAGACATTCGCAATCATGACGGTCGGCAATATGGTATTCAGCCAACTGTAATTTGACATCCTGTTAGTCGGGAACTGACAGCCCTCCTAGATAGTATAGCTTGTACTGGTGTTAGGACATATTTTTCACAAATCACCTATAGAAAGGATAGTCAGGTCACTGTGAACGAAAATATTTTTTGGATAAACACCTGCATGGAAAAATGTCCTGTCTTAAAAAATGGAAATGTGTAGGGCATCGAAGCCTTCTTTTGGGCACACGTGTTCAGACAGGATGGTGTGCATTTGTCTAGATCAGGGAAGAGAGATTTTGCAGCAGATATTTTGCAATATTTAACAAACACTAGCCGGGATTTTTGCCAGGTCAAAAATTTAACCGTTAACAGATAGCAACATTTGATGCATCTCTGATGGTTGTTAATGCTAGGAGCATTAATAATAAAGTTTTTTATTAGAAAATTTTCTAGATTCCCACAGGATTGATGGTGTTATTGTTTGTGAAACATGGTTAAAGAACAATGACTGGAAACCAATTCTGACAGGGTATAAATGTTTTTACTGTAACAGACATTCTAACAAAAAATCAGGTGGAGGTGTTTCGAGGGATTAAAGATAGCTATGAGACCTGTGATTATTACATGTTCAGTGATAACACCAGTACTATAGACTGTGTAACCGTGACAATAAGGACTACCCTGGAACATATAACAATTGTTGGAGTGTATAGACCACCAAAGTCAAGTGCAGATGACCTAGAGAAATTCATACATTTCTTACATGAAACACAGGAGGGAAGAATAATATTAGCTGAGGACTTAAATTTGCCAGAAACAGACTGGAATAATATTGATTCAACAATGTTAGCAAAGAAATTATTCACAGAGTATATTCAGGAACAACAAATGCTTCAGATTGTTAAAAAACTGCTAGGGGACAGAATATACTAGATATTTTTTGTGTTCCCAAAGAAATTACTGTAACGGCAAGTCAAGTTTTACCACCATTGATGTGCACTGATCATGGGGTTATTAAGATTAATTTGTTACTAGATAATTCTGCCAAACTGAAATCTAAGCAAATGCACAGAAGGTTAATTACAGATTATAGGGAAGCAAAACAGTTACTATATAAAATTAACTGGAGTGAGGTGTTCAGTGGAAAAACTGCAGATGGAATGTGGAAAGTTTTGAAAGAGAAATTGAGTGTAAAAAGTCAAAAAAATGTTTAACATCAGGATCTAGGCACGTAACATCAGGGGGTTATATTTCCATAAGAACAAGATGCCTGATTAAGGTGAGAGACAAAAAATATAAGAAATGGAAGAGTGGTTGAACTACAACTTTGAAAACTGAAATAAACAAGCTGGACAAACAGATTAAACATAGTGTTAGACAAGATCAAGAAAATTTTGAAGAAAATTTATATAAAGATATTGAGCATAATAGGAAACCTTTTTATAGATACATAAGATGTAGAAGGAGTAAAGATACACAAATTGATAAACCGTGTGCAGATTTTAAAATTCTCAGACACAACAGATTATAGATATATTTACAAAATCTTATGCAAAATAGTTTGGCTCCACAAAAGGGGTAGTAAGTTGTCCTACTGACATCCAGGTAACCCCAGATACTGGAATCAAATTAGATTATATTGAAAAATAATTGTGCAAACTGGATCCAAACAAAGTGCAGGAAGGAGACGGAATAAGTAACAATGACCACTTCAATAAAGTGTTCAAAGAAAACTTCAGCAAGAACTTACACTACCATTATATCTATTATTCACTAGGTCATATAAATATGGGGAAATTCCTCAAGATTGGAGACATGCACTTATTAAACTTGTCTTTAAGGGAAAGGGGAGTAAGACAAACTCAGAATCATATAGACCCTTAAGTCTATTTTCATGTTGTGGAAAAATAATGGAGAAGGTAATACTGGATAAGTTATTGTCAGAACTGCATAGGTTTGGAGTTGAAGCCATATATCAGCATGCATATGTTGAAAATAGATGTATTACCACCTGTAACATAATGTTCTATAACAATATAATAACAGCTATGAATGAAAAAGTGTGCTATTATGTGATTTATTTAGATTTAACTTTAGCATTTGACAGGGTCATACACAAAACACTGATCAATAAATTAGTACAACTAGGTATTGATGTACTATTGATAAGATGGATAGCTGCATGGGTTACAAATAGGACATGGCAAGTATCACACACCAAATGGACAGGTGAAATCCTTGGTTACAGTCAAGGTGTCCCACATGGCTCTGTCCTAGGCCCTTACTTGTTTAGATTATATCTTTCAGACCTTACTTTTTCATCTGAGGTGTTCTACAGTCTATATGCTGACAACCTGAAATTGGGTAAACTGATTACAAGTGTTACAGATAAGGCATGTCTGCAAAATAATTTGACTAAATTGACCATTTGGGCACAGGAGAATAGCATGTTTATAAATACATCAAAAACTAAGCATATGAGATTTGGGAGACATAAACGGAAAGGTGAATATTTAATACAGCACACAGTGATTGAAATGGTAGACTCATTTAAGGACCTGGGTATATGGGTAGATTCAGCTATGAGTTTTTCTAATCATATCAACCAACTGGCTAATGATAGTTATGAACTATAGATTGTATAAAAATATTTATAAAGTCTAGGAAATCAAACATAATGAAGTCATTGTTTGTTAGTTACATTAGACCCAAACTTGAGTATGGAATAACAATATGGAAACTCTATAGGAAAACAAGCACGAATAAACTGGAAAGAGTACAGCAGAAATATACCAAGGGCATCCATGGATGTGAAAATCTAAGTTATTATGAAAGAATAAAATATCTGAGATTGTACAGTGTCTCTTACAGATATTTAAGAGGATATCTTGTTCAGGTATATAGGGCATTTAGGGACAACTACCTCTGGGAATGTTTGGGGTTATCAAAAAGTACTAGAGGATCATCAGATAACCTATGTAGAAAATTATATAGGAATGAGAAGTGTCCTAATTGATTCTTTGACATAGTAGCTGATGCTTGGAACAGACTACCAAATTACATTAAAGCAAGTACTAGTTTAGATATATTTAAGAACAGCCTGGACATTTATTATGGAAACAAGTGTTTTGGTATATTGGAAAGCTAGAAGGGCATTAATGCCCATGCTTGAAACATTTGTATGTAAGTATGTATGTATGTATCCTGTGTTTGCCCAACCCTCATTCTTTATTTTGATAGTAAACCATTTATCATGCTAAAAGACACACAAACATATTTTATAGATCTAACAAAAGCTCTGAGTTAATTTTTAAAGTACAAGGGTCCATATCTTAAATTTGTGTAACACTGTTAACACAGCAAATATCCATATATTTAAAAATCCTTTAGCTTATTAAGCTACTTCATAAAAATATGTACATTATATAAGTCAAAGGGAATGACTTGCTATTTTTATGGAGTCAAAAATATCTGCAGTCTATATTGTATTCAAAGTTACAAAGTGTTGTAATTCAAATCTCACTCTCCCTTTCTGGATTCAAACATACTCAGAAATCTACTTTACTTTCTATCTAAATGGATGTACTTATTCAACAATAAAAACACTTACATTTCAGATTTGATTTATGAAATGAGTTATTTCAGGTAGTCTCAGGGAATCTAATAACATGCAACATGTAATAAGCTTCAAAGTACACATGACCAAGCTTCAAATTTCAGCTTTCAGATTATTTACAAATATTTTATATGATTTTCTATGTAAATTACATGAGATCTTGTACATTTACATTTCTGATGTATGCATGTATATGTTATAGATATCTTTCTTTAAAACAATTATTTAAATATATTTTCTGTCTTATTTTCCAACTCGCATTCTACCTTATTCTATATATCTTGTATTTCTAAAATCTCCCATCAAAGAGCTATTTAATCAGTCCTTAATTAAAGATTATAGTATATGCACATATTTTTTTAAATTACTGATAGTGGTCTTTTATTAATCTTACATAATTGCATTCCTTGGGCATATGCATATTATTCATAAGATTTTACTCTTATTAATTCTAGTATTACAAGCAATTTTGACTAATATAAAAGAATTCCTGCTTGTTTAATTTAAATGTGTGGTTTTAGCCATTGTGAACTCTTGCTCTGATGTAAGCTTCACATACTGATATCAGAATTTGACTACATGCGAAAATGACGGTCACAGCACACAGCAGCTGCTAGTTTCCTCTGTAAGTTTCTCATTCCATTTAGTTCTTTTAAGCTATTCTAATCTGTAACAAACATCTGACTTTATTTATTTTCAATTAATATGTATAGCTAATATGTATACTTAGAGGTAATAAAACTGCAGCATCAGCTAATATGCAAAATGTAAGCAAATTACATGTTACAATATCTCAGTATAAAACATTACTATAGATTTTGTCTTACCAATTCTTCATGTTTAAGAAAAAAGGTGTTATTTTGAGTAGATGTCTCACATGTATACTTGAAAAATCAAAGAAAGACAAGGAGATTTTTTTTCCTTTTTTCACTAACATCAGTGATGAACTTTGACCTAGATTTTCTTCAGCATAGCTCAAGGTGGGAAGAAGCTAGTTTTCTGGCAGAAGTGAAACATTTCTTTGTTCTCAAGTTAAGTGTCAGTTGCTTCATAAACAAACAATGAGCAAAGAAAACAAAATCACCAGCATTTTAACACATCTAATTAGCATATTGCTTAGATGTGACAATCAGTTAATCCAGCAACACACAAACTAAGCAAAGTTCAACAAATAAAATAAAATTCTTAACTCATATAGCCTTAAAATTACCATTTCTATTTCTTATAATTTAATGACATTCTCATAATAGGAAGGAAGTTGTTTAACATTTAGAAACACACTTATACGTTTAGTAAAATTAAATATATTAAGTATTTCACTGTGCATATAGTAAAAGAATAAAACTAACCATTTATATTAGTAAAAAAACTGTGCCAAAGGCTAGAAGGTACTTGTAAACACTTTAATAAATAAAACTGGTAAGCACTTTTGTAAAAACTTCTTCTTTGGGTTTTAAAGAAACCTTGTTATTTAGTCCAAAGGCTTTATCAGCTTGCAAATTAAAACCTAAATTGAAGAGTAGGAGGTTTTAATTGCTTTTTCATCATGTGTATGAGAACTGCATATTTATTGGCTGCTTCATTTTTAAATTTGTATTTAATGACTGACTTGTGTAATTTGACATGGTCTGAAGAAATTTTTTACAAAAGCGCTTACCAGTTTTATTTATTAAAGTGTTTACAAGTACCTTCTAGCCTTTGGCACAGTTTTTTATTAATATTTTATGTTTTATATGCTTTTGATTCTCATTTGGTGTTTTGCTCTTTTTTTAACCATTTATATTCCTCATCATGAAAATATTTTAGCTTAAAATATAAATACATAGTTATATATATTTTGAAGCTTAATATCTAGTACAAACCTTCACTTGAAGGGCAAATCTGTTGTTTCAGAAAATAAAACTCCTGCAATCAGAGAATGAAAGTCACTTGATTTTTAGGCTTTTTAGTTTTAGAAGCAGTTTTCCAGGAATTCATCTCACTCTGTTTCTTTAGGGATATACTGTTCTACTCATTTTCTTCAGTATTATTAACTATTTTACTGCTGTTAACTAAAGGGGATGCCTCCTCCAGTATGTTAAATATTTTGGTTTCTTCAGAAATAAATAATTTGATCTTTGCAAGAAACACCAAAGTGGATTTAATATTTTTCTTTTTAAGTTCCTTGATCAGTGGTAACCAGGATTTTCTTTTATTTATTACTTTATTGGAATAATCATTGTCAAATCTGACTATATCTTCACCTATTTTAATAGTTGGACTGGACTATGCTGATTTTAATATTTAATCTTTTTTTAAGCTAGATATGAACTTGGCTATAATTGAATGTGGTGGTGAGTTTTCCTTCTTAGAAGGTACTCTCAGGGATCTACGCGTCCTCTCGTTTCCAAAAGATAACATTTCAGGTAGATGTAATGCTTTGTGTAGCCAGGTATTAAGAAATTTATTTTATTGTCTTTCTCATACTTTTCATATATACCATGAATTCAAATGTTATTTCATCACAGTCTATTTTCTAAATTATCGATTTTTTCTATGAGCAAGTTATTTTGTTTTGTAAATACAGTGTGAGACTCACCTTCAGTT
This sequence comes from Protopterus annectens, assembly GCF_019279795.1. Classification (NCBI taxonomy): domain Eukaryota; kingdom Metazoa; phylum Chordata; order Ceratodontiformes; family Protopteridae; genus Protopterus; species Protopterus annectens. The sequence continues at coordinate 728,826,416 of NC_056728.1, read as the reverse complement.
ATTCTTCCTTCATGAAAATTTAAAGTTTCTTCCATATTGCTGATTTGAGTATTTTGTTGTTTTATAAGAATTTCTAAATGTTCCATCTTATTTCTGGTCTCTTCTGAAACTATCTAATTTTATATCCAGTTTATCTGTTTTAAATAATACATCCTGCACACTACATATTAGTGACTATATGTCCTTTTTAACACAAGAATCATGAGTAACATTTCTTGAGTGACTCGTTGAATTCTCTTCTCTCTTAACCAAGAAGTTGAAATTCTGGCAGAAATATTACAGCTTTTGAAGAACTTTAAGACATAAATATTTTCTATAACCATTAGTTAATAAAATTATCTAACAAGTATCCCCAAATTTTAATTTTTGATTATATTTTCTGTCAGAGAAAAGTTTTCAGTCATAGAGCTTTCTCCAGTTACTGCTCTCAGTTAGCCATCTTGGCCATGCCCTATACTGTCAGTTTCTCAAGTGAGAAGTCTGCTGAGAAAGAAAATATGGTAATTCAAAGCCATTGAAACTAGAAATACTTCTTTAAACATGATAGAAGTCATTCTCAGTGGTCAAAGAAAAATCCCACTCTTAAGAATGATAACACCATTCGGTCTGACAGAAAGAGCATAGTAAAATTTCAATATAAAAGTTTTTTCTCTATGAAGAGAATAAAACAAAATGCTTGAACCATCTGCTGTGCTCAGCATACCAACTGATCAAATTTGGACCACTACACAGGGTGATCCAAGCCAAACAGTCAAAGTTTTCCAAAGACGATCCCTAATACTGCTACATAGTTTCAAAAGCCCTTTGGGTTAAGAATTTATTAAACATTTTTCATGACCTTGACTTACGTATGGTATCCTTGCTATGTTACAGGGCATCAGAGAGGTTGACCATCTAGAGAGAATATAGTCCAATAATAAAGATGAGAAATCTCAGACAAATCAAAAATAATTTGAAATCTCAAAGACACAGAAAAATAGTTGAGAAATAATTCACAAAATCTGCAAAGTAAAATACACAGATATAATTCCTCTAGTGTCCTCTATTCTGGCTAATCTTTTTTTTTAATTTTAGGTTCTGCTTACATGCTAGATAGGTATTGCTCAATGGTATCCCTTCCAGTAATGGTTGATCAATATTCATGTTCATTGATAGAATAAAATGTATCTCAAGAACTAATCAGAATCCAATCCTATTCAACCAACTTGGCCTGATGGGTTAAATGACTTCATTTTAAAGAAGATCAAGAGCTCTGTACACGTATACCTTACTATTTATTTCAGAAGTCATTATTATACTTTGCCTTACTGAACAGAGGAAACCAACAGCTGGACTTGTAGTACCATCCCCGCAGCCAATGAGTATTTCTTTTATCCTAGAGAAGAGCTTCAAGACAGTATTACAATATTAACAGAACCACAAACAAATCCACCTAGAGTAAGTGATGTGACAAAATCATCCACTGTAAACTGAACAATGCCAGGACCACAAAAACACTGCTGAAATGATAAACCCATATTCTATTCAAGGCAACAAACAAAAATATTTGATCACTTTCGATACACAAGGTACCTTCTGGTTAGGCCCCAACAAAGCTGATCTGGGTAATCCTGTGGTGGTTCAAGGCCCTAGAAAATTTTGTAGAATTAGGGCAAGCTATGTGCAAGGGTATGACTCAAGTAGGAACACTGTTTGGTCTCACAGAGAGATTCCCACTGGCAGTGGGTGTACATCAGAGTTAAGCCCTGTGCCCATTGTGTTCATACTGGTGATGGACTACATTAGCAAACAGGTCAGAGGGGACAGATCAACAAAGTTGTTGTATGCCGACAATGTGGCATTACAGACAGACTCTGATCAGGAATTTCAACAAAGGATATGGCAATGGAATGGAAAACTGAAGATACATGGGATAAAACTGAGTACAGATATGACAGCTGTAATGGCAGCAAATGGGGGAAATCAGAAGTAGTTGAGAACTGAGATAGAAGGGAAAATAATGGAAGAGGTGAACAATTTCAAGTATCTGGGATGGGTTGTTAAGGAGAAGGGAAGTCTGAATCAGAAGGACAAAGCTAGCATCAGTGGGTCTGCAGCCAACTGGCACAGAGTGCCAGCGGTTGTGTAAGATAGCAAAATACCAAAGAAGCTGAAAAGTAAGGTGCACAAAGCAGAGTTGCTCACAGTACTAAAGTATGGTTCAGAAACGTGGACAGTGAAGGCAGAGCAGTTGAGGAAGCTAGAGGTGATGGAGATTAAGTGCCTGAGACAGGTCGTAGGATGCACACTGTGGGAGAGATGAAGAAATGAGGACATGGTAGTTGAAGCCAAAGTAGTTACAGTTGCAGAAAAGGCCAAATAGAACAGATTACAGTGGTTTGGGTACATGTGCAGAAAAGAAAAAGACAGTCTAGGAAAAAGGAAACAAGGGCATCCAGCAAAGAGGATGATGGATTTTGTGAGATGACTTGTGGCAGTCATGCATGAATGTCAAAGAAGGTGGGAGAGTAGCACTAAATAGAGAAAGAGAGAGATGGAGACAACTGACATGACACCCAAACCCCATGTAGAAAATGGGAAAAAAGGGGGTTAATCATTATGATGATGAATGGAGGGCACTAATGCAATTTATGATGGATGCAATCAGCTGGTGTTTTGAGTAGAGTAATGGGCGTAGGTGCTATGTTTTATAGGGAAATTCAATGTTGTGGAACAGCCTGATTGTTCCAGTATGTTTTTGGGATGTCCATTAGGTGAACTTGGGGAAGTGTAGTATACTGTTGTCCCTATAAAGAGAAATAAATGCTGGAAATCAGAGGTTATGTTTATGTGTTAGTGAGACAAGACTGGGGAAAAATCAATCTTTCTCTGAACTTCATCTTCCATTTCAACCAGATCAGCCTTTCTAAACCATGTTAGTGTTATGCATCTGAGGCAAAATAAAATCAGCTTTCTCACAGATCATGCAAATATAATTTATATAATTCATATCTTCACTATGTAATTCCTTCACAAAATCAGTTTGGCCACAAGTCACAGGTTTGTCATAACCTTTTGCGGTTCTAGTAAAATGTTATCCTGCAATAAAACCTATGCTGCATCACGAATTATGTCACCTGGAGTTGGAGTTCCCCAAACTCCTGCAAAACCTTCCTCATGCTTTGTTCCTGTAGCTATGAGGTCAGTTAATTTCTCCATCTTTTCATTCGTTGCCATTCTTTATGCACAAATTTCCCCACATACAATGAAATGTCTATACCTTACATTACTTCTTATCAATTTTACAAAACTTAGAAGTATATTAGAAGCAATTTTAATTAATCTTATAAGACCTGTTGGAGAAGATACCTTTCTAGCAGAACTGAATGTTTCACCTAGTCAATTTCCTCTTAAATCCAATTCCCCAGTAGCTTACCATGTTCCCTTCCCATTTCATTTAGTCATTGTGCATTTTTAAAGAGCACTTTTATGCATTTTTTATCAATTTCAGCTGCATCAGTAGCATAATCCTTACCTCTGGTGTCATAAAGGTTAAGTGGATATGGCATTTCAGCTTCTGCACACTTAATTTCCCAACCTGTCTTAGAGCCTAGTGGATAATTTGTGTATACAGATATTTTTCCTATATTCAGTCAGGCATTAACACCCCAGTGATCAAATCCCCTGCACCCCCCATACCCCTGCTAACATTCCAGTATGATAGTCATTGCAATTCCCACAGTCAGATACTCAAACACCAAAGGATCTTCCATTAATTCCACCTTTGTCTGTCATTGGTGTGTGACTTTGTATTTGGAGTCACGCATGTAGTCTCAGTCTATGCATAGTGGTAATAATTAGAGTCATATTCCCAGATGTTGTCAACCAGTTATTATGCTTAAGACATGCATGATAATACTCTAAGGACATTCCAAGCAAGATACATGTGCTATCCCCAAACAGCCGTATATGTTCCTAGTCACATGCTTTGTTCTGTGCTCTGCTTGACAGAAATGTTTAGATTCAGTGATACAACTCTAAATGCTGAAATACAAGATGCACAGGAAATGATGACTTCCCTTATTGAGCTAATTCTTTTGAGGATAAAATGAAGAAATTAACGTCTGTAAAGAAGCTTAATGACTGGTTATCCATTGTCTGGTATCGTCAGACGTGTCTTGCACTGCAGAATTGGAGAGTATCCTCCAGGTCTTATGGATTTGTACATCATACTGTATCAAAATGTGGATATATGTATTTGATGACCACTGTGTCTGACCAAAAATCCTTTTCAGCCACAGGCAGGACCAAATTCAAAACATTAAATGGAAAATTAAAATAAAATGTATACATTTCACAAATACAGAAATCAGACCTAAATTCAGAGGTATGTTGCAGAAGGAGATTTCAACTGCGATACATTAGCAACAATGGAAGATTTAATATAAAAAGCCAACATTCAACATGTCACAAGAGCTTACATGCAGCACACTTTTGAAAAACATTTGGGAAACTATAAATGATCTGAATGGTTAGTACAGTCTTTTAATTAATACATAAGTTCAGCAAACAGAGATGTTCCCCATGGAAGTAGTCAGGATGGCTGGTAACTAGCAACAATATTGCTATTAATGTACATTTCATGAAAATAAAGCATAATTAACAGAGATTAGCAAAAAGAATGAAAGTTGGAGTGTCTAGAGTAGTGCAGGCTACATAAACTACAAGGGGAATAAATCATAGACGTCACTGACATCCCAGCATGCCTAAAATGGCAGAATCAAATGTGTTCATCCCATTTCAAAATGAAGTCTGCAGTTCTGGAAGTGAATCAATAAGACCCTGTTGAATTTGAGCTTAGTATACAGTACAGGACTTGCTGATGGTGAGTCTGATTGCAAGATTCCTTCTTTGGATACTGGCTTAATTCTGTTGAAAGCAAAATGTTGTTCACAATACAATATTGATTGCTAAAGCCAATAAATTAAGTAGGTAGGACTCTGAAAATGTTGCAGTAAGATACTTCTTTTCTGTCAGAAACAATACAGACGTCTTAGCTGAAATGACTCTTGCCAGAAATGAAATATACAAGCATTAGACTTCTCTACATGTTCCAGCCAAAGAGTAGTCAGGTTTTGGGAACTGTTCAAGAATCCATTGACTAATCATCAGTGCTGGCAGCTTACAATGCAATGCACTTAGTCAATTCAGCAATGAACAGGATTTTAGTATTTCTTTCTGGTAGTGCTCAAAGTAAATATTTCAGGAATGTAAATTATCATATCTAACAGCTATTTCATTGTCTGAAGCATTGGATTTAGCAGAACATGCTATGAAATAATCTTTTATCTTAGCCAGTCGACATATTCAGTGCAATATATCACTTAACACTGGCATAGCATAAAATATGATCTAAATAAGGTGACTAACAACTTACTCAAAGTCTGCCCAGTAGCAAAACGAATGTGCATCTATATGTGCATTGAAGGAGGAGTACTATGCATCAGACTGAAGTGCAGGTAGTTTGCTTCAAGCTGAACCAATAACGTTTACTGGATACCTCTGAGAAATATGGGATGCCTGAAATAGAATGCATCTCAACAGCCATCTCAGCCTAACACTGTTAAAAAATAATACAGGGACACTGCACCTTTGTGCAGCTATATTCCTATATGTGCAGACTATGGTGTCTTCAACAGTTATCTCAAATAAAGTGTTTGAACACATCTTGCTAAATTTTATGTCAGCAAAGCATTGGTCACTAGAGGGCTGTGCAGTTTTTATTTGGAAATTCACCTTTGTCTTTTATATTGCCTTTGTAGGACTAATCACTTGAATGTTTATGTGCTCTGTTTAGTTTACCCTTAGTTATCCTACCGTATGATGTAATTTCAGTCACACTGCAACACTGCTGTAGATACTATGAGCTAAGCATAATCATTACACTTGGACCTCTTTGCACTATTAGTATATATTCTCTTCTGAGCTTACTTTGCATATTTTTTCATCTGCACTTCAAGTGAAGACATAGGCTTGAATTTTGTATAGAGTAAAATGCTACTATAATTTGCCCTCCAGTGTGCTATTGTACTGGCTGGGAATCAAAACAAACATTCAAAAGGCCTGCACATTACCATCAACAACTGATGATGTCATATTCCAGTTACAGTACAGCTGCAATATCAGAAGTGCTAACACTGCAATAAAATATCAGAGGCATGCTGCAACAGCAAAGACAGACAGACATATAATTTTATTAATCCTAGATATAGTCAAAGGACAGGTACTTTTCCTTGCACTATGTGCAGTTTCTGTAAATTTATTAATAAGAATAACAAATTTATCCATCCACTTTCTGGGAAATTCTATTTCTGTAAAGTTTATACAGATGGTGATGCCAAAAATGTTATCTACCTGGCAACTTGTGTATCTTGTTCTGCTTTTTATGTTGGCAAGGCCAGTCATAAGATAAAGGAATGCATTTGTGATCATCTGTCTGATAAAAGACAAAGTGTAGTAAATAATGCATTATATAAAACCATTGTGGATGAGGGTATGACACATAATTTTAACTTTATGGCATTGCAGGTAATTTTAGAAAGTAAACATGGTGCTGATATAATTGTAACTACAGACAATACTGAAAATTGTTGGATAAATAGAATAAGAGCTGACCTATATCCTGATTTAAACAATGTCAATACTTTGAAGCCAATATTAAAAGCAAAATGTATATACCTTTATTTTTTGTAGAATTGCATTTAGATTTGAATGTTGTAAATACTTTGATTATGACGTCAACAATAAATAACTAACAGAACTAACCAATTACTTCCCCATAGCTCTTCTCTCTCCACTCTCCAAAATACTAGAGAGATGCATACATTCTCAGGTCTCAGACTACCTCCTTACTAATCAACCTCCTTTCCAATACTCAGCATGGTTTCTGACCAAACCATAGCACCACCACTGCCCTACTCTCCTTTACTAACACTATCCTTCAGCATAAAAACAATGGCTATCTCTCCTCTGCTACTTTCCTAGACCTATCTAAAGCATTTGACATGGTCCCACACAAACAACTCATCTCTGTCCTCAATAACCTATCCTTCTCTCAATCAGTCACCAACTGGTTTCAGAGTTACCTGTCTGACTGCCAACAATCCGTTGTATGGCAGAATGACATATCTCCCCAACTACCTGTCTCCAGAGGGGTTCCCCAAGGATCCATCCTTGGACCCCTACTCTTCTCTGTTTTCATCAATAATCTAGCCTCTGCCACCAAACATGGCACACTCATACAAAATGCAGATGACTCAACCATCATCTGCTCAGCCCAGTCCCTACCCAAACTGCAAAAAGTCACACAGGAAGCCTTTTCCTCTGTTGAACTTGCTTATCCGATGTCCAATTAATACTCAACCCAAACAAAACTAAACTACTCATCTTCCAACCCACCAAACATACTCAAAACAACTCTCACTTTAACATCACAGCAAAAGACAACACCACTATATACCCAGCTGAACACACCAAATTGCTAGGAGTAGAAATAGACAATAAACTAAAATTTTACATTCACATATCCATGGCCATAAAAAAAGTCCACAAAAAACTAGGAGTGTTATACAGAAATAAGCAACTTCTCACCAAAGCAGCAAAGATTTCAATAGCAAATTCCCACCTTATCTCCACCTACTTTATGCCTCTCCAATATATACCAACCTAAGGCAATGCGATCTAAACAAGCTAGAGACCTGCTACAACAAAATCGCCAAATTTGCCACAGGGGCATCCTACCGTAGTCACCACTGTCTCTCACTTGCTGAACTGGGCTGGCTTGAACTCCCTCACCTCCTTCAATGGTATCAGCTATCACTCGCCCATAAACTAGTAAACCATCCACTAAATATCCCATCCCTCCAGAATATATTCCAACCCTATCGCACCACCAGACCACTAAGATCCAGCAACAAAAATCACTTGCAGATCACTAAAGCCAATAACTCTGCTGGTGAAGCACTATTCTCTTGTGCCATAGCCAAATTATGGAACTCCCTCCCACCCGCAATTACCTCCATACCATCATGCACCCACTTCAAAACGTTACTAAAAGCGCACCTAACATGCTGGCTATGCCCTTGCAACTCCCTCTCTAATATCACCCACTCCATCCAACCATTACCTTTCTTTCCACCCCACTAACTACCTTGATTATAGCAAGCTCAGATGCTCATAAGCCTAGTACTTATTATACAGCAGGAACTTCTTATTGTAACATTTGTTAATGTCTGTTATGTATGCAGATAAAGATTCTAGTTGTCTACTGATGTACTATGTTCTTCATCTGTAAATATGTTTGTAATTAATTGCTATGTTAAATTGTTAATTGCTATGCAATCCAATGTAACTACTGCCTGCTTATTTTAACTGTGGAGGTTTTCTCCCCAGTCCTCTGCTGAAAATGGACCTACGTCCAGTCGGACAGTCCAGGTCAACAAATGTAAATAAATAAATGCATAAATAAATAAATACATAAATAAGTATGTATGCTTTAAATATGTGCATGCATATATCCTACCTTTTATATTTTCTGTTTTTAACTTTTACATTCTATTTTAAATATGTTCTCAACCAATGGCTTTATTTCTTTGATGTCATGTACTGTTGTTCAGCTTTATAAAATCTCTAGTGATTGTGATGCCAATCCACAACTGATGCAGCAACTGCAAAAGCTTGTTTAGAGCTTGTATCTTTTGTATATCATTTCTGCATTGAACACATTCTAAGTTAATTAGTATTTTCTTCATTTTTAAGTGTATGGTGTTGTTATCTGAAGTTTGTCATTATAATAATTCTGTCGTGCTCTGTACAATAAAGTGTTTCCAATATATAGGAGTAGGAGAGTTTAAATAAGATTAAGACATAAGTAGGATAATTAAGCAATATCCAACAACGTCAGTGTGATATATTGATGATTTACCCATGGTTGGTGTGGTCTAATCACAAGGGCGAAGCACTAGTCATTAAATAAAGCGAATCTTGGGTAAATCTTCAATACATCACACCACAGAGTCTGTTATTACTATTATACAATGACATTATTTTCTTAAATAATGTCTTTGTATAATGCGTCTGTGGTGCCCTTCCATGTTTTTCCGGTATCTTGGGTCTTTTTCTGATGTACTGCACATGCATATGGGACTTGTGTTCCCACACTTATGCAGTACATCAGTGCTGTGCAAAGGTAACAATGGAGAAAGGAATATCTCCATTGCTTTTTTTTTATTTTTTTAAAGAAAAAAGAAACCAGGGTACTTTTTACATTCGGGAGAGCTGGGACAGACAAAATAAAAGGATAATCAGGTAAGTTTCTTTAGTTTTGCAGAACATACCTGATTATCCTCTTATTTTTGTCTGTACCGGCTCCCTCAATTGTTTGAGGTCTTCCGTTTTCTTTTTTAGTTAAAAAAAAGAAAGAAAAGTAAAAAGCAATTACTAGATATACTAATGGAAAAAAGTCTGGACAACTTAAAATTTTTCTGTTGGTATATTCTCAGATTTACAATGGGTACGCTGGTTGGGCTTACCAATCAGCATGTTTGTTTTTGAATATTAATGGCCAGTTATTGCACAATTGTAGATTATTAATATATGTAGCCAACAGTAACACACAAAATATTAATAAGAAAAAAAACTTTAGACACTATGCAAAAAGTCTACTGATCAGAGTATTATATGATTACACCACATAATAATTCATATTTTACAAGTTAGAAATTACACATTTGAAAGGACAGTGACAAAAGATTAAAGCAAGGGAGAATGTAGGCATCAGGCTTCATCACAGTAATGACAATTATAACATCCCATAAGTAGCACATTACATCCTGCAGCCTAAGAAATATTTAACATAACTTTCTCACAATGGTGCTATCACTTTGTATTTCTAATGCAGATTGGGGGCCAAGCACATCCTCTCAAGGATAACAGTACTAGTGCTGTCAAAAGTAAAATCTTAATTTTTTTGCCTTAGGATGAGAAGCACCATTTACAATGAGTAACACTTCCTGCTTGGTGCCAGTCGTCACACAAATGCTGAAGAGAAAGATTGATGAAAAATAAGGGTTGGGTAGAGGTAGAGATTTGGAGACGGGGATAAAGACATAGACAGAGATTTGTTTATGGGCCATTTCATGACCTCTTTGTGGTGTGATACTCTTAGATTTGAGTTCAATTCTCAATGTTTTGGGAGAAAATTAGAAATTTGGTGATGAGCAGACCAAAATAAGATGCAAAAATCTGTAGACTTGAGTTTTGTATCTCTGTACAATAAAGTGTTTCCAATATGGAGCAAAAAGGGGGAAGAGAGAAGAAACATAATGAAGATATAAGCAGGATAATGGTGGGTTAATAATATATATATATTGCCCACAGTTACACACACACTATTAATATGGAAAAAACAGTGGATAAGTCTTGACATACATCTGGGTTTAAACCCCTCACACTATGCAGAATGCAGCCTAGAGATTTCAGCAATATCTCAGCACAATACATTGGAAGTCATGGCCCACTAAGATAGCCATACATTTGAAGGGAGGGTGTCAACAGATGGCAGAATAGGAGAATGTAGGCATCAAGCTTTATCACAGTAATGACAAGTGAAACATCCCATAAGGTGTACTTTATACCCAACAGCTGAATAGGTATGGAAGATTAACTGTTTCAAAATAGTGCTTTCAGTCTGTTATATATAACACAGTGGTGTTAAGCACATTTACACAGAGATAACCATACTATTGCAGTCTAAGGCAAAAACTTACCAATTTTTGCTATAGGACATGAACTTAGAAACCAATAGATCCATAAACAAGGATAAACAAACCAAGAAACAAATAGAACTTGCTGTGGTGCAGGAAACCAAGAACCACAAGCCAGCACTGAAGGAAAATTCTTTTAATACAAAATATTGTTAAGCGCTTTTTCCCAAGTAATGGAACTTTATCAGAACAATGAAACCAAACTTATCGCATTTGTTAAAAACCTATTAGATATCATCACATGGTTTGTCTAAACCAATTGAATTAAATGCCTTATCCAAAAAGAAATAATGTCACAATAGTTAAAATAATAACCAAGTAATATACAGCTAATTACCAGGTTTTAATCAACTGTTAAAACCCCGAACCAAGATAAAAAAATCAGACAAGATAGTGTTTTAATTTTAAAATGCAATTGATAGAACATGTTTTGTTCAAACCAGGATACTTGTTGCATTAAGAAACAATTGCCATGAATGTTATCTAATAGGTTTTTTAAACAAATGTGATAAGTTTGGTTTTATTGTTCTGATGAAGTTCCATTAGTTGGACTTGTGGTTCTTGGTTTCCTGTCCACAGCAAGGTCTGTTTGTTTATAGGATGTGAACTGTCATTTACTGACACACTGCAGTGTTGTACAATGACAAATGCTGAGGACAAAATATGAAGGTCTTTTATGGGCTATCTGAGGCCATGTGTCTTGTGTATGACTATGTTTTGAACAGATTTAATGTGTGAAAAGGAGATGGATAGGACAGTGGGAAATCAGAGTGTAGGACTCAGGGGGAATAATAAAAGAATGTGCAGGATGGTAGCTGCAGAACACCATAGCTATCTACATCTTCATAAGATAACTGAATAATTATAACAATGTTGTTGTATCTTTCGGCTTTTCCCAGTTAGGGGTCGCCACAGCGGAACTCTGGTCCACTAATGATTGGCAGTAGATTTTTACATACTGACTTGCCAGGCTTGATGCACAACCTTCAATGAAGGTACGCCTATTCATGCATGTCTCCACACAGAAGATGCTTTAGCTGAGAATCAAGCAGGACAACGTCTTATTGTGAGGTGACAATGCTACCGCAGCACCACCACCGCAGTCTGAATAATTATAATAATAATTTCATGAATTTGGATAGCCACCACATTGGGTATTGGTGCCAATAACTTTATACTGTTGTATGGTAAATTGGACCAAATCTATTTGCCTTGCAGACCTATAGGCAAAGTGGAGAGCTATATAAGGGGCATAGTTTTTATTGTGGGACAGGCTCATTTTTTTTCTTTTAGAGAGAGGACTGTTGGGGAAGGTATTTAGGAATAAGAGGATAAGATAGGTTATGTAGCAGGAACAGACATACAGGTCATACATGACAGATAGGGATGGTAATGGCCACAAAAGGCTGGTGGTACCATGACTAGAAATAGGTAGGGGACAAAAAATGGTGCATCTGCATCCAACTTGAGTGCAGTAAGAATCTAGTTCTCACCTTCATAACTGTCATCACTGTCTCCTGTTGCAGTGGCTGGCTCAGATCACTGTTTCCTGTTGCAGTGGCTGTCTGAGATCACTGTCTCCTGTCACAGTGGCTGGATCAGATCACTCTCTCCTGTTGCAGTGGCTGGCTCAGGGATGGACATGGCATCAACTAAGCAATTTGATGCAGGACCTTTTCTACTCTGTAGATTTGGGCACTGAGGCCCCCTCTCCATGTTGCTCTCTACCAGCTCTGTCAGCTCCTGATAGATGACAAAATTGTTACCTCCACTACTACTCCCAGAAGATATCACTGCACCAGCAGGCAGTGGAGAGCTATCTGATGCAGTTGGAGCAGGCAGAGTATTAGTTGTGGAGACCATGCTGATAGGTTGGGATCCAGGTGTGCTGAGTGTCTGTGCTGCCTGTGCTGGTGCTGTTGCAGCCTACTGTGCAGGTATGCAGGGTTGAACTGTAGTGGTCAGTCTAGCTTCCTGTGCTGATGGTCATTTGTGTAAGAGTGGCAATGTTTCTACACTTAAAAATATTTAATAATAATAATAATAATAATAATAAATAAATAGAGATATAGGATCAGGGAGATAAAACAGAGAATAATGTCAATGCCATGTCAAATTAATATTTCAATATATAAGCAAGTAGAATACATTACTGTGTTAGGCTTTGCCACATCACAATATGATGTGACGGCATTATGTATAATAAAATAAAGCAATCTCAGTGCTATTATATAATATGTAAACAGCTGTCTGACTATAGCATATCAGATTACAAATGCATCCAGTTAGAAAAATGAAATGTTTAATGCTATTGTGTATTGTAGTAAACATTTCTTATATACTGTCCTCTAATAAAAGCTAATTGCTGCTACTGGGAATAGAACCCACACCCAGCTAAGTTGATTTAATTATTTCCTAATGCTATGATCAACAGCTATTTGAGCACAATTGCATGCTTGATATAAAGGTTAGGTATGCCTACTTAAGTTGAAGTGGACTGATGTCATGAATACTATAATCGTGTTTGCATTCATGACGGACTCATACTCTCTGAGGCAAGGCAATCTGTCCTGATGTGTCTCTCTATTCTGGGTAATCACTTTAGCAGCTGTACGGAACAGAAAACAGATATAAAATAGAAGCATAATGAATAAGTGTATTGTTCCTGGACAGTCCATAGTGTATTACTGACTGGTGATGGGTCACGATACTTGCATAGCTCAGGGGTGTCAGCAGTTCTAAATTCTGTCTCCCATCAGCTCAGAGGGTCTTGCTTGCACCTCTTCATGTCACTATAATGGTGACAACATTGTACCCCACTGTATGGAATTTCAGTTGCACGGGATACAGCTTTGCCAAGCTATTCCAAGCCTTAGCCTTGTACTGAGAGCTGGGTAGTCCCCCCTACAGAAGCCTATGTTTGCAGTGATTTAGAAGAAATCCCACAAAGATTCTGAACTCTTCTTCACACCACTTTTGGGGTCTAAAGTAAGCACCACCTTTACCTTCACCTGCCATTCTTTCTGAAGGATACATTGAACTATGTATCTGAATTGGAGACCGGTTCACCTATCACATATACCAGCTTGTGTACAATGATATATAACCTTGCCAAATGCATTTGTATACTTGAAAGCACATATATGGCTTGGCAGAGAAATCGGGTATGACACCTTGTAAATACAGTGCAGGTGTTGTAATATGACACTGAGACTTGGCCATATGAGATGTTAATTGTATTTACACATATTCCACTGTGAAATCCTAACTTTTTTGTTTTTGGATGATAATATCCGAATTACATTTCCAAATATATTTTGTTACTTTTAAATGTGCTCTCTTATGGTGTATGGTAGTCATACACAGTCTTCTGAGACACTGATATGACATGAAGTTAAATCTGAGATATTGGTAGTAATCAGTGTTGGTAGGAGTTAAAATGGTATGAATTGGGATATAATTGCTTTGTGGGACATATGAACTACACACTTTGACTAAGACCACCTAGGAACTGAACCCATGACTAAAAAGAGGGATAAATGCTATGTGACATTAATGATACTAGAGAACCATCATTTTGGGATTTTATATGAAGGTGTGATAATTTCAATAGGACTGGAGATTATGACAAACCTGTATGTGTTTCACTTTTACCTGTTATGTTATTAGGGGTGTATGCATAGGCCAATATTTGCTTCTGAAAAACAATGCCGTATGCATTGATTTCCATGAGCTGATTAAAGCATGTTGGTGAAGGTGCCATGCATAGTTTACATGACATACTGTCCTATAAACTAATATTTGCATTTTTTTTGTATTTTTTTAAATTACTGCTGTGTACATAATACATTTGCAAGTGTAGTTTAAATTATACTTGATCATTGCTATGATTAATATACTTGACAGAGATTAAAGTTGAATTATTTAACAATTATTACACAAAGTTGTGGTGCAAAGGTCATCTTTTTGTGATTGTCAGTTATACTTCATGTTAAATTCCTAATAAACATTGTGTGACACTACTTAACCTGAACTCCTGAATAAAATTATCTGTAAATTGCATTTGAATGCTGCATTGCCTCTACTGCTTTTTCAAACTTACTGAATTAACACTTTTTGAGCTACAGAGAAAGTTACCTAATAGGTGTATTTTCATCAGTACTATCCAGAGTGCTGAAGGAAATGTAACAGTGCCAGCCACATTTGTGCTACTGACAGCAGCCCAAACTATTTTTTTTTTCTTGTGTGAACTGCCACTGACTGATACTGATTGTTGACAATCAACAGTGCACAATGCCATGAGGTGCTCAAAGGATGAAGCCAAAAAATAAATTAAAACATTTTAAAAAATGTATCCAAAACAGGACATATCTAGCAATGAACCCAACAATTTCAATCTTTTAACAGCATGTGCCACATGATAAGTTGCAAAGCTTTTATACATCATCATACCTCAATGTAATTACTCTTCTTAAGGAAGAGGCAACACAAGAGATTACATAAGATCATTTTGTACACAGCATATACAATTGGGAATTACATTTTTTATACTAAATGCATTATTGCCATAATTCATATCTGGGGGATATGACTGATTAATCCCTATTCTTAGACATAGTTTCCCATTCATAATCTTAATGATTGTACTTAAGTCACACTGTAGTAAATGCCATAATTGTTTACATCATGCATATAAAAAGGGATTATTATTAATATCAATTCCTCAGACTCCAACAACAAAACAATGTGAATATTACATTAAGAATATCAAAAGCAGGACTCAAATCATGCATAATTGCTGCTGTTACAGCTATGTTATTGAATTCATACATTTGTTCTGAGATAAAGTTACAGAACAAATATATTTTTGACAATCACTGCAAAGTTTTATTAACATGCTACATATGTAGCTGTATGTTAAATTAAATATGAGCATAGCTATGCTTAACACAATTCAGAAAGTGTATAGTTCATGCATTTACCATTCATTACACATAGTTGGATTGCACATATTATATTGCAACTTGACAGCTGTACTAGCAGTTTTCTTCATAATTAAGATGTTGTGACACTTCATTCTGATCTCCTCAATGAAAATATCTGTAATCTGTAAGTTGAACCCTTCAGTATCTCTGCTGTTGCTCCAAGCTTACTGCATTAACACTTTGAACCACAGAGAAAGTTACTTGACATACACATTTTCTCCACTTGGTACAATGCCGAGTACTGACCAAAAAGAAACAGCACTAGACTCATTTGCACTACTGATGACATTCCAAATTAAATTTTTTACTTTTAAGCTTCAGAACTAAAATATTGTTCACTGCTACTGAACACTGATAGTCAATAGTGTGCATTGCCAAGCAACATGAAAAAGCATGAGGAGAAGAGGAGTGGAAATAATAATTAAAAACAGTTAAGCATTCTGCTGATTTATCCAAGAGGTGCTCTTTTAAAATATGTAGCATTAATCCATGTAGCTATGACACTAGTTTCAAACAGTCAGCATTTTAACATTGCTTGTCCATAGCATGTCTATTATACATCCATCATGCCTTCATGTAATAACAGCTGTTCTTGAAGAGACCGTACAAGAAATTCCAATAGCATATATGAGTAAGATGTACACCTTTATGACGGGAATGTATTACTTTCATGAATAATAATTCTGCAACATTTACAATGTTAGTACTTAATTACCCATATTGCCACATTTATTATGTTGCTACTTTTATTCCTTCACACTTTAGTTCATATCATACTTGTAACATTATGTACATCAAAATATATTATTACTAATAAAAGATCTGGTTCCAACACAACAAAATTTGTACAAGTGGGGGTAGTAAATTCTAAAAATAATAAATATATTTAGCCAACACTGGAATCAAACCCTGCACTATTGCTGCTGTTATTTAGATCTTACTGCATGAACACCTTGAGCAGAGAAAGTTACATGAAAGCTGTATTTTCTTCACTCATTACTATTCAGTGTGCTGACCGAAGAGTAATGGTGCCTAGTGTTTGCACTACTAATGGAATTCCAACTTAAATTTTTCATTTTTTTTTCCTTGGGAAGTGAACTTTCATCCACTAGTAATGACCACTGACATTCACAGGTGCACAATGTCAAGTGACATACAAAGGATAAAGCAAAAAAGGATTTTAAACTATCCCTTTATGATGTTTTCTTAGCTTGGTCCTGTACAAAAATATAAATATTAAACATCACTACAAAAGCACCCTCCCTAGATTAAACCTTGAAACTATGGCATTAACATGACTCATATGAGGTGATTTATACTATTTGCCACATATACATACATATTATAAAAAACAGAACAAATACTAGATATACTACAGCTGTGACATTGTATCACTTCACATTATGGGTCCAGGACAAGCACTTTCTCAATTTGTCCTTTGCAATTTCTTAGAAGATATTTGAATGAATGGGATATTTCCACCAGTTAAGCTAATAATTCAAGTCACAATAGTGACAAATGTTTGCAGTACTAGAGTCTTTACTTCCCTTTCTGTAGTGAGCAGTATTTTTCTTTTCTTTTTTTTTTTTTTGCTTTTTCTAAAATGAATGCAATGTAACTTGCACTTATTTTGAAAATAACTGTTTGTAAACTTTATGCACTTGACATGAATTACAAACAACTTTTTTCTCAGAGGCACATTTATGTCATAAGCATTTATTCATAAAAGTGCTATAAAGATTATTTCCTAAGTCAGTCAACATTATCCCTGACTTTTTATTAGTGTATTCTCCTGAATACACCCTCAGGAAGTGAACATTAAAGTGTCAGGAAATTGAAAGACATAATCATTCCTGCAGTACGTCTAATCATTCACAATTGCAAGCCTTTAGCAAGTCCCACTTCTCACTGCTCATTCTTGTAATTTTGCAGGTCCTCATACTATAGTTCCTGCCCAGCACTTTGGGCAGATTGAGTGATTAATGAGTCACAATGAGTTGACACTTAATTTACATATTCATAGTATCTGCATGGGTTAGTCTGCATTATATAAGCTCATCCTGGTGCTAAGGCTAAATTAGTAGGGGGGACTGCTTGGATTCACCAACTTGAGATACTGCTGTTTCACTGCTGAAATTGCATTGTTTTTCAGACTTTCTTACACATATTGTCAAGGTATTGATGTTTCTTTACAAAGAAATTAACAACTCTGCTGCAGTTTGTCTATTGGTATTGTTTTAGGTAAGGTATAGCAGTTGCTGCTTAAAGTATCTTCAGTTAATGGTACATGATTTTGTAGCATCAGTTTTCTGGTAATGTGATCACATATGAGAAAAATGTATAGCAATGTCAAGGTTACATTTTAGACCATTAACTATGTTAACCTGTTATATATTTCTGACATCAACAAAGCTTATCTCAAATGGTAACAATTCTAAATTGCTTCACTTTGTTTCATTATTAATGCTCCTATGTATTCCATAGATGCACAACTTTTACCATTTTCAGTTTTGTCTTTTTTTTTTTTGGAGGAGTATTTTTATACGTATGTACTATATATGTGTGTCTTTCTTTAGAACAGTAACTTCCTTTTTGTTAATGATGCTAGTCACTTTGCTTATTTATTTTTCTGAAATATATATTTGTTTTTTTTCATTCCATAGAGGGATTGGCTCCAAAGATCTTGATCACATAAATTTGCATTCTCTGATGCTAAGAATGAGGTGATAGTGCAAGGCACTCCATCAATATGCTTCACGCTTCTTACAGAGAGTTTTAGCTGACAAGCCCTTCCATGACAATATCTGGTGGCATATGGTTGATGATGTCCGTGCCGTGGGTGGCCATGGCTGTTAGTACAAACATATCAGGCATTCAGCCAGTGACATGATCACCAAGGCCAAGTAAAGGGCCAGTACTATAGCAGAGGAATGGAGGGCTACTTGTGAGCTACTGGGGGGGAGGGTGATGATCCTGTTACTGAATCACTACTCAATGAGACAGAGGAGTTCCTGCACACTGTAAGGGATCCAGGTGGCTCATCAGCAGTTTCCAGTGTAGTGCTTGACATAGGAGCTGAGACGGAGGACAGCCAGAGGGTATCTACTTGTGAAGCTCCACATATGCCAATAAGCATCTTTTGGATTGACAGAGTGAGTGAGATAGAGAGAACTAAAGAGGGGAAATAGGAAAAGGAAGAGAATATGGATAGTTATATATGTGTACAATGTGTATAACATATTTATTAATATGCAGAAGTATGTGAGGTTTGTGTTTATTATATCTTTGCTATTATAATGCTGATCATCCCCCTTTCAATCTCCATTTTGTCTCTCTAGTCAAATCTGCTATTGAGGTTCAACAACCACCTGCAAAAGGTGTGGCCATGCTCTTTTTTTTTTTTTGATAATGTTAATGCATGTGATTTTTCTTGAAGTCTACATTAATTTCTTTCTTAATTGTACTTGCATATATTATTGCATAACTCAGGGTAACATAGCATAAGTCTGATCATTTATTCTTGTATTTCTGTCTTTTTTGCATTTTATTTATTTAATCAACAGCGGGCCTCCTACCAGCACTATGGAACTCCTACCACCTGAGGTTGGAGTATCAGTAGGCTCTGATGATGATGGCAGTGATGAAGAGGCACAGCATGGAGTTTCAGGGGGATGGTCTAAAACTGAAGTTGTAGCTCTCACTTCCCCTACCTACAGTTTGGATATAGTCAGTATGCCTATTCATACCCATGACACAAAGCCATCTGAAACAGGACAGGTTGAGGATGACATGGTTGAACATGAAGAGTGGTAAATTCTATTGCAAAGCTGGCAGAGTCTCCCCCAGCCATCATGAAGGTGAACTATCACACAGTGGTGTTGGTTGAGGTGCTCAGAGGAAGCCTGCTGTCCACCATCTCCCAGATGTTAGTGTGTCAGTAGGTGCCATACAACATATGTGTAGGGCAGTTATGGAGCCCAAAGAACATTACACCAAGGCTTCAGAAGAGATAGTTAAAGTACTGCATTCTGACATGTGAGACTGCCTGAAATGTGTGGGTGAATCCTTGGACCAGATTAATGAAACACTGGATCATGAAGTGTCTGCAATGGAATATCTGCGGGCCTGAGGGCAATACTTCCACTGCTCAGTCAGTGATGAGGTGGCCACAGCCAGACATGTAGTGATTGTGGACATAGTCATGATGACAGCTCCTCCAGCAGACATTATTCACATTCAGGTAGTACCCCAACTTCTGTCCAGCATCATGGAACTAGCAGTACAACCCCTGGCAGTGGTAGTTCTTATGGTTGGGGCAGCGATGGTGAACTCAGTCATTTATCATGCGTGGCTCACACCTGTCTGAGATGCCATGGTGCAGTGCTTGATTGTGTTCATGTAGAGCCACACACATGTTAAAACTCATCTTTGATATAATTGTATTTATTTATTTTATTTATTTATTTAAATTTGTTGAATTCCACAGTAAAATAAACAGACAGTAGTTACATTGGATTACATATGATTTACAACAATTAACATAAAGCACTTACAACATATTTACAGATTACTAGGCTTATGAGAATCTGACCATGTCAAATGCGAGGTTGTTAGTAAGGAGGGAGATTACTAGTTGAAGGTGTGGGTTGGTGGGGCAGACACACATATACCAGATATACACACACACACACACACACACACACACACACACACACACACACACACACAGACAGACACACACACACACACACAAGTGCATATATAAACACTACTAATTGTTGTTGTTCCTTCGGCTTTTCCTGGTTAGTGGTCACCACAGTGGAACTCCGGTCTGCTAATGATCGGCAGTAGATTTCCACGGTGCTGAGCTGTCAGCTCGATGTCCAGCCTTCAATCAAGGCATGCCCATTCACGCATCTCTTCTGAACGCCGCTCAACTGCAGTGAGGACATGCAGACTCCACACAGAAGACACTCCAGCTGAGAATCGAACGAGAGCACTACTAGTGAATGATTTAAATCTACTGCTAACAGCCCTGACAATAGATAATTTCTGATAATCTGAATTCTCACTCACATGCACTCTCACTTCTTTGGTGTCAGGCTTGACCTCTTGTACCATCTCACCCATGAAAGTGCTGATGCCCATGCCTTGCCTTTTGCACATTTCCTTGTGAATTAAGGTTGACGCTGTCTGATGCACAGAGTGGATAAATAATACTTGCTTTCTCAGATGCTTGGTTTAATCAAATGTACTGCAGTATTTTTTTATTTTTATTTTTCCTGCTTAATTTAAAATGATTTATGTATTTCTTGACCCTCATTGTACTTGCACTATTATTCTTAGTAAGGCAGCACTATTACACAGTAATTACTGCCTACTCAACACTTCAGCAAATCATGCCAAGATTTTTCTAGTCACTGTTGTGGTGTTTACACTGGCCACCTTTAATGCATGATGCACAGTATTGGGCAAATTCATCTTTATGCTGCATATATCACCCATGAGTTTCTGCTGATGTTCCTCTACAGTTGAGCCATGTTTCATTCTTACTGGCAGACAAGCCTGCCACCAGCACTATGGAACTCCTACCTCCTGAAATCAGAGTATTAGTAAGCTCTGATGATGATGGCAGAGATGAAGAGGCACAGTCTGAGGATTCAGGGGATCAGCCTGACACTGAAGTTATGGCTCCCACTTCCCCTGTCCAGAGTTTGGAAGCAGTCAGTGTGCCTGCACAACATGCTCTTTTATATATATATATATATATATATATATATATATATATAACATTTTCACAGGTTCATCATTTACCTTGGTTAATGGTGCTGCTACAGTTTGTGTCTTCTGGGGCTGATACTCACAGAACACAACCATTACATGGGTAAGAAAAGGTTGAGAATTTTGCATGTATCACTTTAACTATTTGTATGTGATTAGCTTATTAGGTTTTCACTTAGGCAGTGAGTGTGTGCACTATAATTCGCCTTCTAACCAAGACCATAGCATATTGTGCATGTCTATGTCTGCCAAGATCATCCATGGCTGCCAGTTTTTTCCACAGACTACTCATTTGTATCTTCTGGCCCTGTTCAACCTGCTTGTGGTCCTGGAAACTCTGGTTCTTGCTCTTGTTGTCTTTGTTGCAGTGGTTTCCTGGCAATCATATTGTGCAACATGCCACAGACTTTAAATATTTTGGCCAAGCTGCCTCAATCATACTGCATGGTGCCACTAGATGTGTCTAGTCATCAAAACTTTGATATGAGCAATCCAAATACTTATTTCATAATAATCCTAGTTTGAGCATTCATCATTGTATCCTTGTTCAGTGAGACTGTCATGAGCAAAGGTTCCAGTGTATAACCCTTGTGGAAAGTCACTACTAGCAAACCTTACAGACAGGTCACAAGAGTGCCATATGTGTGAGTCTTGAAAACTGCCAGGATTACCTGCACACACATTATCAATTATCCCTTGGGAATTACAGACCACCTAACAGCTGACAGAGTGATATCATTTCCTGTTAATGTACCTCCTTCTTTGTTCATGAGATGAGGCTTTTATTTATGTGTGTGTGCAGTCTATGACCCCTAGAACCTCAGAGATGTGTGGTATAGCATAGAAGTATTACATGGTTGTTGCTCACTCCTCTGGGGAAAGAGGAAACTAGATATGATCTCTAACATGTTGTAGCATTGCATTTAGAAATTGATATAACCTTCTTGAGGCTGAGGCTTGTGACACCCCTGATATATCCCCTATGGATTTATGAAAAGTGCCTATAGCTAGAATATGTATACACATACCTTTGTTTACACTAGGATGGGTTCTCCATGATTTCCCTGGGGCTAGAGGTGAGGGAAGCAATCGTTGAATATTTATACTCTAGGGTATCCCTATTCTCCCTGTATAGTTCTAAAATTTCTGCATCATGAAGTCCATGGTAAGTCAAATGTGGTTTGAATAGTCTTCTCCTTCTAGGCCATGGTCTGGAAGCAGCACCTTGTATTAAAGCCTGCTGCACATACAGGTTAATGATAGCAGCAGCAACACCAAACATTTTTTTCTAAGTGTGTCTGTGACTGTTACTCCAAAGAGTATTGGAATTCCAGCGAAAAGGGAACACAGTCTGATCACATGCACTTTATGCATTCCTGAATAGCTCTGCCATCTTGAATTGTTTAATTATCATATATTTTGCCTGCTTCTGCCTTCATTAGCATATTCTGTCATGTAGCTTTGTTTTGCAGCTGTGTGCAGTACGTAGAGCTGTTTAATGAACACCAAACAGCACGCTCGCGGCAACACAACATGCACACTTGCTTAGCATGAAGTGTAGGCGTTCATAAATCCAGGCCACTGTGATTACTTATGTGCTTACGTAAGGAAGCATTAGGTGAATATGCAAGATGCAATGTTAAAAATCAGTAGAAAATCCATTACATCAAATCCTGCCAAAATGAATCCATCAAAGCTGCACCCTATCATACAAAATAAAAATAAAAGTTAAACTGCTTTTGAACCCTATGCAGCTGTCTTTACATTCATCATTGATGGGAGGTAAAAGGACAACGTCTATCCCCATAAATGAGCAATATTGGAGCTAACAGTGTAACCATGGACAATGAAATGGGAAGCCATCTTAAAACTTAAGATCTGACTCATTAGAAAGTTTGTTGACTAATAATACTACTTCTACATATGTGTGCACAGCACTCACTGAGTGAAATAAACATGGTTCTGCATTCTTAATAAATGCAGAGAGTTCAAGCTGCATGGTAAATATGACCACACATGCTAATAATATACAGTAAATATGAAAACAAATGCCTTCATTAACCTATAGTCTTAGCAAATATTAATTTACTGCAGTCCACAAAAGCTCTATTCACCAGGACCACTGAACCCTAACAATTCTAGTCATAAACTGTGGTGCCAAAGAATTAAATGAAAACATGTAGAAATTTGGCAAAGTTGCTATTCTGCAATGGAAATGAAGACATTATAAGTGAACTTTCTTCTGTTCACATACAGAACTAGCTGGATTTTGAAAGGCTCACAGGATCTATACCTAATCATTACACTGGGATTCTAATATTTTCTGAGCAAAAGAAAAAAAATGGGAAAATGGAAGGCAATGAATGATCTCAGGTGCTCTGTCCAGATGGACTTATAGAGGAACATTATGGAATATGCCAACCCAGCCACAAAGTGTCAGGGGCCACCATCAGCCAATCACAGTTCAGTGCATACCAGCAGTTGTATTTGCAGTTAAAAATGAGCACTTTAGCACTGTATGTGTGGTACTAAGTGCACTGTAGCAAAGGGTCTGCTACAGTTTAAAGGTAAAAAGGACCTTTTTTCAACTGAGCTTTTTTTGAGGGGATGGATTCCCAGATCAGAGAACAGTACTGGGTGCAATTATAGCTAGCTTAAATTTCTACATGTGTTAGAGGTCGACAATATTCTTGTACATTTATCTGAAACACTACTTTGCTTTTACTAAAAATGATGCCTACGTACAAAGATGAGATAATTGGATTTAAGAATTGGCTAAGTAGCATAGGTCATTCGAATGGGATCTAGCAGGAGTCAGCTTGGAATGAGATGGTAGATAAAACTTTCCTTTTTTTTTCAGGGAAGGCTTTTCACTGTTATGCACAAGGTGTGAAGTTTGATTCTGTCCTCTAGCCAATGCCTGTGTGGAGTTTGCATGTTCTCCATCAATCTCTGTTGGGTTTCTTCCACCTTCCAGAAACATGCTGAGCGTTTCCATCTCAATCTCACCCAAGAATGGATGGTCATGTTAAGTAATGTTGCCAAATGAGCATGGATGTTTGCAGGTGATAAGTGGGTTCAGGACCCTACTCAGACTTGGGGACCCCTGCTAACTGTGGTTGGGGTGTATGTGCCCCTATTGGCTAATGGCTACTGTGTGTCCAATATAAAGCCCAGCAGCTGGTTTCCACTTGCCCAGCTTGAGTTACTTAGGATAGCTCTGTTGAGCAAAAGATGTAAAACCAGTCAACCTGCCAAGCATGAACTAAGAATTGCTACACTTTACTGACAGGATGCAGCTTGGAGTTGCAAGGGTAGAGCAGCAAAGCCACATGGCTTGGGATCAAGGATCTACTATTCAGGAGGAAGACAGACTAGAAATTGTGTGGGAATTGTGGTGTTCAGAAGACAGTGAAGGATGTCATCAGAATTAGTGGCTCATGGCAATCAGACTCCAGTGCAATGATAGGTCAGTATTCATAATCTCAGCCTGTGCCCCACAGCAGGGTGTGATAATGAGGAAAAGAACGCATTCAGACAGCAGTTGCAGGACCTCCTAGACAAAGCAAGACAATGTGAATTGGTGTTGATAATGAGTGACATGGATGCACATATAGGGACAGACAAAACAGGATACGAGGACTGCCAGGATCTGCATGACTGGATCAATCTACATGGTTGGAAACAGGAATAAAGAAGAAAAAAACATTCTGATCTTCTGTCTGGGAAATGGCTTGATGGTGGCCAACACGTACGTCAGAGAGAGAGAGAGAGAGAGAGGGAGACAGTCACAAGATCACATACAAGAGTAGCCAACATGCAACACAGGTATGCTTGCTCATAGTAAGGAAAAGGCACTAAGGTAGAATCAGTGATTGCAAAGTCATCCCCCATGAAACAGATGAACCATAGCATAAACCACTGATTGCCTCAATAAGCTGCATGCAGTGGTCAGAGAAGGCTGTAATATTCACAGAGACCAGGTTGAAGACCTAAAAGTTGATTGCAGAAATTGCACACTAGTTTAAGGCATTACTCAGGGCTTTAGAACCACAGGAATAAAGTACAGTTGTGTACACTTACCATAAATGTAGATGTTCGAGTGTATTTACTGTTGCAGTCATCACATTTGGGTTATCCCTGCCAGGGTAACCCTCAGTCAGCCCGAATACCAGAGGCTTAGTATTTCTGCGTTGGTTGCTGTCACTCCAGGACTGACATCAGTGGTATAAAATAAGGCAGCCGACGCAATTACATCAGTTTTTCTTGCCCTAACTGTCAGGATCCTCCAAGAGGAAGCTAGGTTATGGTGGAAGAACACCACCAGTACAAAGTAAATACCAAAACTTCCATGAAAGGAGAGAGAGAGAGAGAGAGAGAAAGAGACAAGGGGAATGGAGGGAGGGAAACCAGTACTACAACAGTGAATACACTCAAACATCTACATTTTATGGTAAGTGTACACAACTGTACTATGTTCTTTGTGTTTTACTGTTGCAATCATCACATTTGGGTTGATTCCCAAAGCTGAAGAAAAGGATGGAGGCAGTCATGAAGACTGGGGGCTGGCTAGGATGCCCTGCAAGACTGTGGTGGCAAAGCCTGCCCTGGATTTGGAGAAGATAGCCAGGTGGTAATGCTTAGCGAAGGTATGAACATATGTCCAAGTTGTAGCCTCCAGGATGTCCCTGATGGGGACCTCTCTGAGGAAAGCTGCAGAAGTGGAGGTTGCTCTGGAGGAATGTGCCCTGACCCCCTTTGGAGGAGGTTTCCCATGCTGTTTGTAGCAGAAATGGATGCAGTGTGCTATCCATTTGGAAATGGTTTGTTTGGATATGGCCTTGCCCTCTGCTCCAGCAGTGAAGCTGACTAGCAATTGATCAGTTTTTCTAAAAGATTTAGTCCTATCTAGGTAGAATCTGAGTTGTCTGTGCACATCTAGAGAGTGCAGAATCCTTTCCCCCTTGTTTTGTGGGTTAGGAAAAAAGGTGGGCAAATGAATGGATTGGTTGAGAGCCACACTGGACACCACTTTTGGCATGGAGGATGGGTTAGTCCTGAGGGAGACCCTGTCAGCATGGAAAATGATGAAGGGCTCTACAGCCATAAGTGCTTGTAGCTCAGATGCTCTTCTAGCTGAAGTGATGGCCAGAAGCAAGGCTGTCTTCCAAGAGAGAAATTTTAACTCTGCTGAAGCTGCAGGTTCAAAGGGAGGGAGGGTGAGTTTTCCAACACAAAGTTTAGGTCCCGAGCTGGGATAGGAGCTCTTCTGGATGGCCTCAAGTTGTTAGCCCTCTTGGGAAATGTTTGAAGAATAGAGGTGGCTCTGTGCTGAAATGAGCAGAGATGGCAGAGGCAAGAATTTTAATAGAAGAGAAGGATAGACCCCTGTGTAGAAGGTCAGCCAGGTAATCCAGGATGAGAGGTAGGGAGGGCTGTGCTGTTCCAGCTCCCTTAGCCTGGATCCACGTGCAAAACCTTTTCCACTTGTCAGCATAAGCCTTTCTAGTGCTGGGGCATCTGGCCTCATGTATAACATCTAGAACTTGTTTGCTTAGACTGGCAGCTTGTGGAGTGGTCGGGGAATAAGCCAGGCTGCCAGATTGAGGGTCTGCAAATGGGGATTCATGAATTCTCCATTCTTCTGGGT
Source organism: Protopterus annectens (assembly GCF_019279795.1). Lineage (NCBI taxonomy): Eukaryota > Metazoa > Chordata > Ceratodontiformes > Protopteridae > Protopterus > Protopterus annectens. The sequence continues at coordinate 728,799,198 of NC_056728.1, read as the reverse complement.
CAGGAGTGTTGGGCTCTGAGATAGATGCCATGGTGGCATGGGTGACAGGCTGCACAGCAGTGGGTACCAGTGCTGGCATGGCCAGTTTGGGGTAATCAGGATTGTCCGCGGTTTTTCCTCCCTTATTTTAAACAGTACCCTTGAAATGAGTGGTAGAGGGGGAAATGCATAGACCAAGTGGTTTACCCACTAGAAGGATAGAGCATCCACTGTCCAAGTCTTGCTGTGAGGTTACCTGGTGCAGTATTTGCTGAGCTGATGATTGGAGTGGGAGGCAAAGAGGTCAACCTTCGGGGTGCCCCATTTCTGGTTACAAGGGTGAAGGTTCTTTGGTCTAGCTGCCACTTATGTGGGTCCAGAAGATTTCTGCTTAAATTGAATGCCAGAGAGTTTAGAGAGCCTGGCAGGAATTGTGCAAAGAGGTGTAGTTGTAATGCTGAGGTCGTGTGCCAAAGGGTCATGGTGAGCCTGCAGAGAGGATAAGAGTGGGTCCCTCACTGCTTGTTGATATATTACATCACCATGGTGTTGTCTGTTTTGAGTGGTAGAGGCCCCGGGAGATGTGCAGATGTATTTGATTTGGGCTCCATTGGCCCTGAATGTACCTGCCGTCCAGGTGTGCACTCCAGGCATAGTCTGATGCATCTGTAGTGAGGGAGTGAGGGTCTAGGCAGAGTGGGGTTGTGAGAAGGGAAGTTCCTTGTTGTAGTAGCAAGCTGCTGCCTACCAAAGAAAATCTTTCTTTAGACAAGGTATCATTGCTATAAGAGTTTCCAGGTATTTGGGAGTGCAGACACCAAAGGCTTTCTAGGTACCACTGTAGTTTCCTCATATGGCATATGGTATGAGTTGAATGCAAGAAGCCATGAACCCTAGAGCTTGCAGGATTTACCTTGTGGATAACTGGGTCCTGGTGTCTAGTTGAAAGAAGTAGGCTGTCAGGTAGGTTTGTTTTTCTGGTGTTAGGAATGCCATCTGAGATGCTGTGTCCAGGCTTGCTCCCAGGAATACAATTTTTTGAATGGGTATTAGTCTGGATTTCTTTTCATTGATAATATACCCCAGGGAGGTCAGTAGGTCCTCTACAAAGGTCAGGTGCTTTAGCAGCTTTTCCTGATTGTCTGCTTGAATCAGGCAGTTGTCTAAGTATGGGTAAATTTGAATATTTCTTTGTCTGCAAAAAGCAATGGCTGGAGCTAGACATTTTGTGAAAACTCTGGGAGCAGTGGATAAGCCAAAGGGAAGCACAGAGAACTGAAAGTGCAGTGATCCTGCCCTGAAACCTATGTATTTCCTGCATGATTCCCTGATTGGGATGTGTAGGTAGGCCTCTTTTAGGTCTAGGGTGGCTAACCAAGCATCCTTGGAGAGCACAGGTAGAAGCTGCTGGAGGGAGAACATTTTGAATTTTGGTATCACCAGAAATGTGTTTAGAATGGATAGATCTAGGATGGGGTGCCATGTGCCCTCTTTTCTGGGTACCAGGAAGAGTCTGGAGTAGAAACCTTGGCCTATCTTTCTGCAGGAACATGCTCTATTGCCCTCATAGAGAGCAGAGAAAGGACTTGCTTTTTGGCCTCTGCCCACTGGTTTGGAGGAAGAATTGGGAACCCTTTTGGGGTTGGTAGAATGTGGAAATAAAATTTATATCCCTGGGACACTATGTTGAGGACCCAGTGGTCATTGGTAGTGGTGGCCCAGGTGCTTGTGTGGAAGGAGAGTTTTCCTCCTAGGGGCAAGAGTAGGTGGGCAGAGAGATGGGGTGGAAGTGTGAAGTCATTGTGAGTTCTTACCATAATGGGGTGGCTTTGCATTCTCTGGTTTTGAAGAGGAGGCACTCCATTGCTTAGATCTCTGCATTCCCTGGGGCTGTTGTCTGGGGGGCCTGCTTCCCCTGAGTCTGGGCTGAGCTGACCTTGAGGGGGCAGGAAAGGACCAGTGCTTGGAGGGGCAATGCCTACTGAACCTCAGTGGCTGGACCTGTAAGAAGTCTTTAACTGTCTGCATAGATTTAGCTTTTTTCTTCCATCTTTTTTAAGACCTCTTCTGCCTTGGTGCCAAATAAGTTGTCTTTGTGCAAGGGTGCATCCAATAATTTGGATATGACATGGTCTGGCAAGGGCTGTTCCTTAAGCCAAGCATGTCTTCTAAGGACAGAACCAGTGACTGCTGCCCTGCAAGATGCTTCTAGGGCATCAAAACCACATTGTAAGGTGTGCTTGGTTACTTGACTTGCAGAATGCATTAACTCTTGTAACTCTTTATTTTCTGCACAAGCAGGAAAAGAAGATATTTTTTGTTTGAGGAGTTCCATGGTATGTTGCTGATATTTCAGCATATGGAACTTTCAATTTAGTGCTCAAATAGCAAGAGTAACAGAGGTGTATACTTTTTTTACCCCATCTGTCTAATGCTCGGGAATCCCTATCTGAGGGGGTGGGATTCTTAGCTGAAGTTGCTTTGATTCCTTTAGGTCCTTAAGAGATGACCTCGGGGTCAGCAGTAGGATTTTTGAAAAGAAATTTGTGAGAGTCAGGGACTCTATAGTACCTGTCAGGTTTCCTGGGAGCAGAAGGGAGGGTGTCAGGAGTCAAACTGGATTCCATAAAAACATCATCCATAACATCCAGGACAGGAGGAATGGCCAGAGGTCTGTGCTGTGGGAGATCTGAGAATTGCCTGAGTCTCTTTTTTGATTGAGGGTAGTCCTGACATTCCTATTGGAAATGCTCCCTTAAAGTATGTAGGGTTTCTTCAAAGGAAAAGTCCTCGGGTGGAGCGGCTGAAGGGATGGATTCCTCTGCATCAGAATCCTCATAAGCAGAGAGGGGTTGCATATCTTCATAGTCAGATGCATCATAGTCATCGGACTCCGGTTCAGACAAAACTACTGGAGACAAATCTCTTTTTCTTTTGGAAGGGGTAGCCTGGCTTCCCCTGATAAGCATTATAAGGTCTTCTGCCATTTTAAGCATTTGAGACTGAGGCAAGGAAGCAGGTGCCTGAGCTTGGGTCGTCATTATTTTGGGTGTGGTTTGTACCCTGGGCCTTAGAAACTCGGTAGTTTTTAAAAGAACTGTAGATGCAAAAGAAGTCATCAGTCTGTGTTAAGTGTCGGTAGTGTGAAGTACTTCTTCGGAAGCTGGTGCCTGCTCAGCAGCTCTGGACCCATCCAAGGTAGAGACATCCGCAGGATCCTTTGTCGAAGAAGAATCTCGCGGCATATCAGACTCCAAAAGGCTTTTGGTAGCAGCCTGCGAATCCAGAGAAGCGGGCATCAGGGGCTGCGAGAGTGCCTCACTGAGGACTGGAGAACTGATGAGACTAGCTTAACGGAAGCTTCATTGGCAGTTTTAGACCTGTGCAGTTTGTCTCTGTCTTTATCCTTACATTTTTTTGGAAGATCTGTTGTTGGATGGCTTACCGAAGTCATATCGGAATCTGAGGACTGAGAGCGAAAATTTCTAGCTACAATAAGGGCCCAATGATGTATAGTTCTGGCATTAAATAAACCACAAAAGCGACAGTGGGGGATGTCGTGGTCTGGGCCTAAGCAAGTGACACAGTAAGAATGAAAGTCTCAGTGTAGTATTTGCTTTCCACATGTGAGACACTTAATAACTTTTTCTGACATTGGTTAGAGCAAGAAAAAAGGATTCCCAATGGGGTACTTAACTTTAGAAGACTTCAACTTCAGTTCAGACATGAAAAACTCATGTAGCAGCCAACCGGCACTCATGCAAACTGCTTCTGCTTCAGGCTCCTCGGCAAGAAAGACTGATGTAATGGTGTTGGCTGCCTTATTTTATACTACTGATGACGTCAGTCCTGGAGTGACAGCAACCGATGAAGAAATACTAAGCCTCTGGTATTTGGGCCGACTGAGGGCTACCCTGGCAAGGATAACCCAAATGTGATGACTGCAACAGTGAAACATGAAGAACATCAGGAAATAGGTGGAGCTGAAGAAGAATGGCAGCAGCTCAAAACAGCATGTGTGAGGACTACAGAACAGGTGTGTGTCTGAGCCAGGTATGGAAATAGGTATATAAGAAAACCTGCAGTGAAATGCAAAAGTCCAGGAAGTCATCAAAAGAAAAAAGGAGTGCAGGAAAATATAGGGGAAAAGACAGATCAGGCTAGGAAGGAATACTGGTTGGCAAACAAAGAGGCTAAGAGGAGTTGCAATAGCACAGAACAAGGCATTAGAGCACTCTACCAAATTTTGGAAAGGGACTCAGCAGACGGAAAAATAAACTCAGGTCACAAGGCAAAGACAGAGAAACAAAGAAGACAGTGAGACACTCTTCATAAGTACACTAGCAATAACCTGCTCACCAGTCCACAGGCTATCAAAGGCCGATGAAAGCAGTACTTCCAGCAGTTTCTGAATGAAAAAAAAACACAAAAGCTGTACTATCCCAGCCTACAATGAGAGAAGAGGAGGAGCCCACCATAGAAGAAATAAGAAAAGCACTAAAGGCAGGAAAAGCAGCAGGCTGAGATGAGGTAAAAGCAGATATGATAAAGATGTCAGGTGAGATAGAGAGGAAACGGCTCCTGAGGGTACTCATAGCAGTATGGAGGGAAAAGCATATCCCAGATGAGTGGAGAATAAGCATAGTAGTGTCAGTGTTTAAGAACAAAGGAGACATTCACAACTATGGGCAGTATAGAGGTAGCAAGCTCCTTTCACACTTCATGAAAGTCCTGGAGAGGGTGAATGACAAACAAATACAAAGAGTAGCAGAAAGTAAGATGGGAGTTCAGCCTTATAGAGGGGTTCCCAGTGGGAGTGGGTGTGCATTAGGGTTCAGCTCTGTCCTCACTGCTGTTCATACTGGTGATGGAGTACATTAGCAAAAAAGGTCAGAGGGGGCAGATCAACAAAGTTGCTGTATATGCAGATGATGTGGCATTACAGGCAGACTCTGAGCAAAAACTTCAGAAAAGGATAGGGGACTGGAATGAAAATCTGAAGGCACATGGGATGAAACTGAGTACAGATAAGACAGTTGTATTGGCAGCAAATGGGGGAAATCAGAAGAAGCTAAGAATTCAGACAGAAGGGAAAATAGTGGAGCAAAAGAATAACTCCAAGTATCTGGGACGGGTGGTTGAGGAGAAGGAAAGTCTGACTGAGGAGGTCAAAGATAAAATCAGAGGTGCTGCAGCCAACTGGCACAAAGTGTCAGAGGTAGTGTATGACAGAACAATGCCAAAGAAGCTGAAAAGTAAGGGGTACAAAAACAGTGGTGTGACCAGTACTACTGTATGATACAGAATCTTGGGGCAGTAAAGGCAGAGCAGTTTGAGGAAGCTAGAGGTGATGGAGATGAAGTGCATGTGATGGCTGATAGTATGTACGCTGTGGGACAGATGAAGAAATGAGGATAAAAAAGCAGAATCCAAAGTAGCTCCAATTGCAGAAAAGGTCATAGAAAACATATCTATGTCCGGGTCTGAACTGTCTGCAAACAGCTAAAGTTAACTTTGAGTATGTGTCTACCTGTTTGAGCCAATATTCATTTTCCCCTGGAGAGCACTCTGCTTTGGCTTGTAAGCAGCCCCCCACCCCACCCCCACACACATACTCATCTTCCATTTTCGCTCTTATTCCCTTCTGTTAGCAAATAGTATCCATAACTGATCAATACTGTGTGTTTGTTAATTTAAACTGAGACCACCGTAGCCTACTGATACAAGGTTATCCTGTTTTATCACCTGAGAAATGGTTAAGAAATGATTTACAGTTTCAGAGCAGTCTTTGGTCAATTGTGATTGTTTCTTAAACACAAACTTGTCTTGCTTTGGCTCATTAGCAGCAGTACAAAAGAACTGCCTGCTCACACCCTTGTTCTCCCCTGCCCCTTCCCTGTTTATTACCTTAAGACAGTCCCAAAGTTAATAAATATTACCTGTGGCAGACACCATTTTTAAAGCTACAACCACCCTTGTCACTATCATATGTTCATTTATCAGTTAACTCTGTTACCTGATTGTTTCCAGCCCCCTCATAAGAGCAACTAACAGGGTATCTACCCGCTTTGCTCCCCACCCTGCCCCCTATTCCCTCCTGCCCCCAGTGGTCCCACCTTTATTACACTCACAAACCCCTCCCATCTTTCCAATAGCCAACCACAGCGCTAACCAAACACTACCTGCTCCATCTTTCCACTACTATCACACCTCCTCAACTAACATGTACAAGCATACCTTACCTTTGCATATCTTACATCCTACCAAAGCTCTATCATTCCCACACTCAACCACTACCACTGTACTGCTACTCACACCACCACTCATGTCTCACTCTCACTCAGCTCCCCTCCCACCAAGTCAAGAACCATCCCTATGCACCCTTCACATATTCTACCAACTATATTACTCAAACATAAAGCATCCCTACAACTTAACATAGTAACCCTCCCACCATACCTATTACCCACAGAGCACAATCATAAAGTTTCCCTTATAAACAAACACATTCAAAAACTGAGAAAATTAATAACCTCATGCATATCAAAACTAGCCCTAAGTGGAGACATTCACCCCAACCCTGGTCCTACCATCTCCAACCCCAATCCTTATAATCAGACTAGAAACCACAACTTCTCCCATATTAGAGCCAATAGAAAGCCAAGTGACTTCCTTTTACTAAGCCTAAATATTAGAAGTATATCCAACAAAGTCCATGAACTCCATGCCATTATAGACTTGTACTCCCCAGATATAGTCATCCTGACAGAAACCTGGCTAAAACCACACATTACCCATGAGCACATTCTCCCTACCGGTTAAGGCATACTAAGAGTAAACCGGCTAAACAAGAAAGGAGCATCTAAACATCCAGATCTTAAAATCATTAGCTCCACAAACAGGCAATGAAGAAATAATATATACCAACCTTAAAATAAACCAAAACAAAACCATCAACATAACTGGATGCTACTTCCCACCTGGCCAAAACATCCCTCCACTAGAAAACCTCCTCAGCTGGTCTACCCACCATCTCCCCCAAGAAACTATCATTTTAGGTGATTTCAATATTGACTGGAAATCCTGTTCTGACAACCATCCAACCCATCATGTAAACCATCATGGCTTGACCCAACTAGTCTACTCGCCAACCAGGATAAATAAAAACTCCAGCAAGCACACTTCCCTGGATTGGATACTAGTCAGTAAGAGCCCCCAGTCATATATAACAGGCTGCTTATCAGATAGCCTCAGTGATCACTCCCCAACATTCCTACTCAAAAAATACCTATACCAAGATAAACCTGTCATCTACCGTCAAATACGTAAAAAACTAAACTTTAACCGACTCACATTCATCTCATCCCTCAAAGAATGTAACTGGCATCATCTAAAGTACCTCAGTCTTGATGACGCAGTTGAATTTTTTAATACTACCTTCCTGAGCATCCTTAATTACCGTGCCCCCATAAGACTTTCCAGAACCAAAGCACAATTCTCCCCATGGCTACAGAAAACCACTAAGTCAGAAATGAAAAACAGGGATAAAGCCTGGGACCACTGGCGCAAAACCAAAACCCCCTCAACTAGACAGAAATTCCTAGAACTACGCAATAGAGTCAAAAAGCTAATAAAACAGGACAAATTCCAATACTAACAGTCTGCCCTAGACTCCTCACAACACAGCCCCAAACAATTCTGGTCCTCCATAAACTCCATCCTCCACCCAGGTAAAGTCAGTACCCCTCCTCCTAACATCCCTCACTCCTCAGAAAATATTGCTACCTCATTCAACACACACTTCACACAAACCATGTCATCACTAGCTAAACAACACAGCCCCCCTCCCCTCCAACCCACACCTTCAACTAGTAATCTCCCCACTGCCTTCTCTTTTTCTCCTGTACCTACCTCCAACATAAAAAAAACTCTTAACTAAACTTAAGCCCACCAAATTAGCAGCAGACAACCTCTCAAGTGAATACCTACAAATTGCAGCTGATGATCTGGCCTACCCAGTATTCATCTTGATTAACCGAGCTCTGTGAGAAAGTTACATTCCCACACTGTGGAAAGTATCACATATAATTCCCCTCCACAAAGGCGGACCCTCCACAGAACTAACCAATTACCACCCCATAGCTATTCTCTCTCCACTCTCCAAAATACTAGAGAGATGCATACATTCTCAGGTCTCAGACTACCTCCTTACTAACAACCTCCTTTCCAATGCTCAGCATGGTTTCCGACCAAACCATAGCACCACCACTGCCTTACTCTCCTTTACTAACACTATCCTTCAGCATAAAAACAATGGCTATCTCTCCTCTGCTACTTTCCTAGACCTATCTAAAGCATTTGACATGGTCCCACACAAACAACTTATCTCTGTCCTCAGTAACCTATCCTTCTCTCAATCAGTCACCAACTGGTTTCAGAGTTACCTGTCTGACCGCCAACAATCCATTGTATGGTAGAATGACTTATCTCCCTAACAACCTGTCTCCATAGGGGTTCTCCAAGGATCCATCCTTGGACCCCCTACTCTTCTCTGTTTTCACCAATAATCTAGCCTCTGCCACCAAACATGGCACACATACAATACGCAGATGACTCAACCATCATCTGCTCAGCCCAGTCCCTACCCAAACTGCAAAAAGTCACACAGGAAGCCTTTTCCTCTGATGAAACTTGGTTATCCGATTCCCAATTAATACTCAACCCAAACAAAACTAAACTACTCCTCTTCCAACCCACCAAACATACTCAAAACAACTCTCACTTTAACATCACAGCAAAAGACAACACCACTATATACCCAACTGAACACACCAAATTGCTAGGAGTGGAAACAGACAATAAACTAAAATTTGACATTCATATATCCATGACCATAAAAAAGTCCACAAAAATCTAGGAGCGTTATACAGAAATAAGCAACTTATCACCAAAGCAGCAAAGATTTCAGTAGCAAATTCCCACCTTATCTCCACCCTACTTCATGCTTCTCCAATATATACCAACCTAAGGCAATGCGATCTAAACAAGCTAGAGACGTGCTACAACAAAATTACCAAATTTGCCACAGGGGCATCCTACCGTAGTCACCACTGTCTCTCCCTTGCTGAACTGGGCTGGCTTGAACTCCCTCACCTCCTTCAATGGTATCAACTCTCACTCGCCCACAAACTAGTAAACCATCCACTAAATGTCCCATCCCTCCAGAATCTCCTCCAACCCTATCGCCCCACCAGACCACTAAGATCCAGCAACAAAAATCACTTGCAGATCACTAAATCCAATAACTCTGCTGGTGCAGCACTATTCTCTTGCACCATAGCCAAATTATGGAACTCCCTCCCACCCACAATTACCTCCATACCATCATGCACCCACTTCAAAACTTTACTAAAAGCGCACCTGAAAACATGCTGGCTATGCCCTTGCAACTCCCACTCTAATATCACCCACCCCATCCAACCACTACCTTTCTTTTCACCCCACTAACTACCTTGATTAAAGCAAGCTTAGATGCTCATAAGCCTAGTACTTATTATACAGCAGGAACTTCTTATTGTAACATTTGTTAATGTCTGTTATGTACTTCACAGATAAAGATTCTAGTTGTCTACTGATGTACTATGTTCTTCATCTGTAAATATGTTGTAAGTAATTGCTATGTAAATTGTTAATCGCTATGTAATCCAATGTAACTACTGTCTGTCTATTTTAACTGTGGAACTTTTCTCCCCGAGCCTCCGCTGAAAATGGACCTACGTCCAGTCAGACACTCCCGGTCAACAAATGTAAATAAATAAATAAATAAAACAGATTATAATGGTTCAAGCACATGTGCAGAGACAGACAGGAAGAAGGAAAAGGAAATGAGGGCATCCAGCAAAGAGGTAGATGGATTGTGTGAGAAAATCTGTGACAGTCAGGCATGAGTGTTAAAGAAGGTAGGAGCATGGCATTTAATAGACAGAGATGACAATTATTGACACAACACCCTGACCCCATGTAGAAAAATGGGAAAAAAGGGGGTTGATGATGAACGATGAGCATGGTGGCACTACTCAGTACTAGGAGTCTAACTAGAAAGATGTCCAAACTTGAGGCCCTTCTGTGAGTTGAACACATTCACATTTATGAAGTTAGTAAGACTTTGTTTCAGTTCAATGACAACATTCCGTGTATACTAGGCTTTAGTGCCTATCACATCTTCAGGCATTTGAGTAATTGTCAGAGGGCATTGTATTTGTTAGGAAAAGCAACCACTGCACAAGAAATTGCCCACCAACTTAACATGGGTCTCCAAAGATTCAAATCATCCTTAACATATCAAACTAAAGAGATTCAAAATATCTTTAACATATCAAACTGTTACAGCATTGCCAGCTATTGATTCTTAACTATATATCCCCCAAAACAAATGAAAATTACCCTGGCACGCTTGAGAAGTTAGATATTAAGATCAATTCCTTCTTATTACAGCATTTCATTTACTCTAGCACTGATTGGCACACCTCTAAAAATGGATACAGTCAGCATTTCCTTGACATTGTTAATATCAAGGCACTGGAGCATATTGCAAATCTACCCACTAGAGGCTCTAATATTCTTGCTCTGGTGCTTATTAGCCTATCTCCCACATTTACCTCAACAAGCATCTCCATATTCCTGATTATATCTGACCACTAATCAGTTATTTCCTTCTTACACCTTGAGGTAACACCACACCACCAAATGAAGCCATCTTTAGGGAGTCCCATGGGGAAAAACTACTTCAGCTTTTAAAAAATCTAAGTCAAATTCACAACAATACTCCAAAAATGGAACAAACTGAGAGGGCTGCTGTATTCACCTTTGACTTTTATCAGCATCGAAACAGCTTCATAGAGACATGACTACCAATCCACCTTAAATATAATAGCAAATTCAGGAATAATCCTCTCTGGTGGAACTCCTATATTAATAATACATAATAAAATATGGAAAATAATGAGAAGTTGTAAGAAATCTCCATCCCACTACCTCAGGGCAATACTGAAATACGCCATCAAGGAACTTAAGAGTAAATGTAAAACATAATATGACCTACGAAAGATGTGTGTGCCCTCTCAAAATGTAAAAGTGCAACTATTAGAGCACTACAGGGATCATTCCTGGGCTCCTTCCTGATTGACATTTATTTTGCTGATATCCAAACCAATATCCCAGAAGTTTCATTGAACCAGTTTTCTGATGACAGCAAGTTGGATACTATGACATGCTCATCCACTGGTTCTAAACTGCTCCAGGAGAGGTAGAATATGGACATACCTGGAGTACAAGAAATACAGCATAGTAGTACTCGACAAAAAATACACTCCCACCTCATGCTTTACTAATGGCACCACAATCTTAAGAGAACTGGGCTCTTATGAATACAACTCTCTCATTCAATTGTCATGTCTCCACCATAGTCAGGAAATCCTTCTATCAGGCCCAGTTAATTTCCAGGGGAATATCTGTAAGATCCAAATACGTCATCCTACCACTCACCATTGAATACTATGTTTCCTTTGATATATGCATATCTAAGCATATTGCTTAACTGGAAAGGCCCCAAACACTTCTAACCAAGAAAATTAAAGGCATTACATTTTTGACTATCCTGATATATTAGTGTGACTCTCCTTACACTCAGTATTTTACCAGCTGCCCCAAAGTGACCCATGTCTTGCTTTTCCATGTAATGAAAGATCCAGTCTATTTCATCTCTTGCTTTTTTGCAAAAATAGCGGCTCTTTAAACACCCAAACTAGGGCCCTAAAATCTACATCAACAGATAAATAAGATTCACTGGATTCCAAACTGAATGCATTCTAAGTGTGTTGAATATTACCATTGTAAGCCAAATAAAGTACTACTTTAGCTACCTTTAAGGCAAGGCTTGACAGCTGGATGGGTAGACATAAATCTACAAAAGGTAATCCTGCATGGCCCTACTCATTTAATTGCTCAAAAAGGCTGGCATGAACTTAATGAGCTGACTTAAAGATATACATGGCTAGACATCTTATGATCATTAGTTTGCTTGCCTAGTGTTTTTTCTTATATTCCTAAAACATTTTTAATTGTGTGCCACATTTAAGCTTGCTGAATAAAAAAAAAGAATGAGATGGAAGTCGAAGAACAACTTAGGAATTTCCTAAGTGATTAACTAAGTGGTGGTTAATAAAGGCCTGCCGGATGAATGAAAGGTGACCAGTAGAGTTCTGGAATCCTCCCTGTTTAACATATTTACTTCAGGTATGATGGAGGGTTGACATATAGGCTCAAACTACTTGTAGATGATAGAGGCATTCGGGACATACTTTTGCATGGTAGAAGAGCCTAAACAGGGGATTAGCATTCGCTATGTGTGCAATGAATTTCCTACTGAGGTTCTGTCATCATAAGTAGTAAGATCAGCGTTTTGGCCACAAGAAGCCAATAATTGGCTATAAGATAATGATTGTCAAATAGAGCCACATGGATTGAAAAGGACATAGGGAGTGATCCAATTCCTGAGCCATCATCCACAAGTCAAAAAGGCAGCAGAGACAACAAAAAGAGAGCGGAGTTGTATATTAAGGAGCAAGAATTCCAAGGATTACACATGGGTGGCATGGGATATCTTCACACAAGGAAAGTATTACACGTGGGTGGCGTGGGATGTCTTCACACAAGGAAACTATTATACATGGGTGGCATGGGATATCTTCACACAAGGAAACTATTACACATGGGTGGCATGGGATATCTTCACACAAGGAAACTGTTACATGTGGGTGGCATGAGATATCTTCACACAAGGAAACTATTACACATGGGTGGCATGGGATATCTTCACACAAGGAAACTATTACACATGGGTGGCATGGGATATCTTCACACAAGATAGTGAATGAAAAAAAAATGAGTTGAGTCAGGGCATAGTAGTGGACAGATGAGTAGAAGTCAGAAGTTGTTGAAGGGTACTAACCTTATCATGAACTTGAGGAAGTATTTTTTTCACAGCTGGTATCAATTACACTTGGAATGAGCTACCTGAGTGGGTGTTTGGGTTTGAATCCCATGGTACACATTATAACTGTGGTCCCTTGATATTTTAGACAATAATAAAAGATGAAAGGAATGTATATATTGAGGCTGAGGTTGTGGTATCTTGGAACCTTTCCCCTATTCTAAGGTGCAGTGGCCTTCGAGCTAGTATACATAGTTAGAGGTTGGGGCCTTCTATATTACCAGAGCAGACAGTGAAGCCCCCCCCTACATAAAATACTGAAAATAATGTAAGATTAAGTTTCAGAATTAGACATTTCAGTGGTTGGATCTTTATTCATTTCTTAGTATTTCATGCTCAATGTGTATACCCTAGAACCTGAGGGTATATAGGGATTTGACTGCACATGAGCTGTCATATTTTCAGGAAGGCATGGTGGAAGTGAAAATAACTGTGCTCCTCAGGAGTGAAGCTTAAACTGGGTAAATTGTCATCTTCAGCTGTCATATTATATTGTGCTATGTTATTTTGTAATATGCCATGTCATATCATGTTAAGTGATGTAATGACACATGATGTTATGATTTTCTATGTTATATTGTGATAGAACAGCTAAGGACATTACTTTTCTATGAAACCTTTCATTCAGTACTGTCTTAGTAGATGGGGTTCATGGTGCTTAGTGTAAAGATGCAAATCTCTTTCCATTTTGTTTATACTTTTCCTTTGTATCACTTAATCTCCTTGTGCTTACCTCTCCTTTGAGAGGAGAAGAGCTGTCAGATGTTGTCACTTTTAAGGCTGTTTCCCAACTGCCTGATACCTGGTCCTTAGTCAGGGATCCTAACATGAAAACAAAAGAAATGCCATGAGTACTTTGGCTCATTATATCACCAGACCTACCTGATAAGTTATATATCATCTCTGCAGTGCTTCATCTTAACAATTGCCATCCCTTTATTGTTCCTAAAAGTAAAAAGTCACTTGAGATAAAACAATACTATCACATCTATGAATATGAAAAAGACAAGCTTTCAGACTAAAAATGTCCTGTTCTGCTGCTCTCATGCACAAGATGATGCCAGTATGTTTCTACAGCTTTCAGTACTTTTTTATCTTCAGTGTTGCAGTCTTTATCACTGCTCTTGGCTCAGGATGAATCCTGATACTTTGCCATCAGCTATACTTAGATCTTTGACCATCTTTTTCCAAGGAGCAAGGTCATAAAAACATTATTTGCTTATTCATCATATGCTAGTTGGCATGTCTAGTCTGTAGAACAAATGCAATTTTCCTGCAAGAAAGTGATGACATTTGAAATGTCTCTCACTCTTAAGTAGCATTTTATAGACAAATACAAGAAAACGTGAATGGATAAAATCTGTAATACCAAAATGTCATCCACAGCAAAGAGCTGCATGTGCAAAAATTGGGGTATGCTTGGCACAAACCAACTACATAGTAATAACTTAATGTGGAAAAAACTGGGCATTTGTTAGCATTTTATTGTGAAAAGCTTTTCAGTAGCATTCATGCAGAATATTATGGTTAACAGGAGCAGATATGCAGACAAAAGAAAGGAAGGGAAATAGATACCAGAAACAGGAAACTGACTATAACTGAGGCAATAAGAACACTTACAAAATAAAATTTTGTTTTCAATGGTACTACACTGCTTTCACATTTAAGGCAGTTTCTCTATGTTAGTTAACTCGCTGCAGTTCATTCTTCATTCTGCTTCTAGAAGAGGCTGTATAACTTCATATCGACATTTTCTTTCTGCATACCTCATGCTCTGTTACATAAACCAGTAGAAACATGACAGGAAATGAAGATAAATGCCATGCTTCATCTGTGGAAACCTCTCTGTAGTTTGAGCTCTCTTAAAAGTGGCTATGTTTGCATTTAGTTTTATATATATGCTACTGAGGTGACCTCTCGTGGTCCTTTCCTTTTGCCCTGTGAGCTCTTTAACTATTTTCCTGTAGAAAACAAATGAGTATAAAGATGAGAAAAGTACAATAGAAGTGCTACGTAATTCAAGAAATTAGTCCTCATTTGTGATGTTCATAAGGATTTTCCTTTTTGCAGAGGTTACAGAAAACTACAAAAATGAATGTTTTCAGATGACCACAGCATGATTCACACTACCCTTATAGAAAACTGAAAGGTTACAAAATGAGACGTTTGTCCTTAGGAATGCTCACAGTTGATGGTGCAGGAAAAGGAAGTAAATATGCACTATGGATAACCTAATACTATAAATACCATCTGTGAGGCAATACCAAGGGCATACGATAACGTAAGTACCGCACATCTGGCTTGTACTGCACTTCTGCCTTATATTCTTCTTCATGCTTACAGACAAATTGTGCACTGCCCAACCCACTACATATTCAATGCACAGCACACTTTTACTGTGCTACTCTATGTCATTCAAGAAGCATCAGACATAACTTCTCACCTCATCTCATAGTCCTTGTATTTGACAGAAATATCTGTTTGCCGGTTAATATACACAAATGCACGCACACACATACACACACATGTACGTGTGCACACAGACACACACACACACACACACACACACACACACACACACACACACACACACACGCACACACACACACACACACACACACACACACACACACACACACACACACACACACACTTAGAGGAAAAAGCATCCCATACCTGAAATTTTCTCTGTATTCTGATTCAACGCACACACACACACACACACACACACACACACACACACACATGTGCACAAACCTAGAGTCAAAAGCATCCCATACCTGATATTTTCTCTGTATTCTGATTCAACGCACATTTCCTCAAGCTATAAAAATCGTATTTTATTTTACATTTGTTTAGTGGGGGAGTACACTGATACCAACTGACTATTTGTAGGCTCTGACTGGGTGAAATAATGAAGAAAGGGAAAAAAAATGGAGCACAGAGCCAGTAAGTTGTACCCATCAAAAACAAGAAATAAAGTAACAATATATAACAAAAAATGTACAGTAGTAATTAATAGATGCAGCAATAATTATGATAGAAATGTACATTTTACAATTTTTATGTGATTGCATTGTTGGTTCACATCATGGTGGAACTGCTGTGGGGTAGTGAGAGTTAGGGCAAGGAA
Organism: Protopterus annectens; assembly: GCF_019279795.1. Lineage (NCBI taxonomy): Eukaryota > Metazoa > Chordata > Ceratodontiformes > Protopteridae > Protopterus > Protopterus annectens. The sequence continues at coordinate 728,783,035 of NC_056728.1, read as the reverse complement.
GGGTAGGGAAGGTGGAGTTAAGAAGTTGAGAGAGAGAGAGAGAGAGATACTAAGGCTAGAAGTCGAGAGCCCTTAAGTCATGTGGCCTGCTGTGTAATAAGTGCAATTTAGCTGGTGTGTCGTCAAGCATTGCTATCCCATTTGACATCACTCTGTACAGGTCTGACCTACCCAAATGGCTAATAATACTGTATTGTTGCAGCATATATGTCTAGAGCCTACAGAGCTGGATCATGGACAATTGGGGCCCTGTGCAAGGCAATGAATCAGGCCCCTGCCAGCCACACCAGCATCCCATTACTTGGGTATCTCTCTCCAGTTACCATAAACATTATTCAAACCTGTCAGTCTACATACTGTTTTCTTCTATACTCCCAGGTATCTGGATTTTGTTTAAAACTTTTATTTCAAATTTCAAAGAAAAAATGCTGAGAAATGTTTTGTACACAATGCAAAACACTCTCACATTGAAAACAGGTGTAGCATGAGAAACAGTAAACTTCACTTCCCTTGAAATTCACATTTAGTGAAAATGCATCTGGCAACCCATTAAGTACAAGACATGCTGAGATTCATCTTCAAATTGCATGTAGTAAAGTACTAATTAGCGTTTATATGAAGGGTGCAGGAATATGAATGACAAATGTATAACACACTCGCTAACAGCCTGGGGCAGCCCAATCGACAGAAGTGTACTTTTTCAGGAGCAGCCCAGGACTATTATCTGGTTAAGTAACTTGGCAGAGTCACATAGTAAACAAAATAAAGCTGAGGGAATCAAACCACACACTACAGGAAACAGCTCTTTAACAGCTCATAGCCTTACACATCCACATAAAGTGCTAGATAAACTACTGTAGTCCAAACTACGAAATATGACACTATGACTGACAGACTGTAATCCTCAGTGATTTATAAGAAGAAAGAAAGAAAAAAATCAGTTAAAGGAGGCCTGCCACTTGGTGTGGAAAATTTAGACCCTTCCCTCCAACAGAGTAAAGGCTCAGGGTTTGACTCTGAGCAAGTCTCTTAACAAGGCAGTGCCACTTAACCAAGGCATTACACACGCACGCACGCACGCACAGACACACAGACACACATACACACACACACACACACACACACACACACACACACACACACACACACACCTGACTGACTGTACCACATTGTAATCTGAAAATGCACTCATGTCCAAATCCATTCTTTCCTCACTGTTTAAAACAATCCATACACTGGAGCTGTATGCTGACAGAAATCTAGATGTGTGTAAACACACTGACCAAAACATTTTTGGAGGTGTTCAAATTTCCTATTGCACATGCATGTGGACATACCAGTGATGGGGTGTGTGCTTGGTGTTCAGAGGCATTTCCTGAAGTGAGTTTTAATTTCAGAGCATTAGTGATGAACAGGCATTTTTTAAATAAAAAATCAGCCAGCCAGACTGTGGATTGTCTGGGAGAACATCTGAGATTGTAGTGGTTGGTATAAAGTTGGCAGTGAGTGGTGGGAATGAATAAGGTTGGATAAGTCTGAAGAAGAGAGAGCATAGTGCTGCAATGCGAACCATTTTGTTTGACGCTAATGCAATGGTCAGTTAGTGAAGTGACAGATTTTGTTTTTGATAGTCATTATTGAGGAGGAGTTTTTCTTCTCGGCTGTGCTACTGTTGGTCGTCCATATTCGAGTTGGGTCAGAAGGAGTTTTTGCTATAGCTACCTTGGCTGAGCTGGATAAGTAGGGTGAGATTTTCCTAGCCCCAAAGAGAAGTGAGATAACTTTTGCCATTGATTTCTCAATCACCATTTCAGTGGTTTGCTAAAGTATTTTGCTGTATTTGAAAAGGCTGTGCTTGAGAGGGAAGAATTTGTCTTGAAGTTGAAGGAAAATCACTGAAAAAAAGTGTAGTCAGGAGCACACGACCAGAATACTGTCAAAAGTTTAATATACCATCAAAAACTATTAGTTTCTGATGAAGTCTTTTTGGTTGAAAGTGGTATATTAAACTTTGAACGCTAATTTTGTTCTTGAGCTCCTGATTACGCTTTTTTCAGTGGTTTTTGTTTTCTTTTTGTTTTCTAAGTTGTTATTTTACCACTGGTGGAAATGTCTTATTTTTATAATTGAGGTTGAAGGAGTTTATGTTTAAGAGCTGTAGCAAATGATGTGGGCTTTTCCAAGTTAGTAATGGGAAACCAGTCGATAGTTGCTAGGTGGTTTTCAGCTTTTCTGTATTGGTGGTGGATCCAGATCTGAAGCAAACCAGTATGGGGGCTGTTTTGGTATCTGGTGGATAATTTGGAAGGTTATTGGAGAGTGGTTACTAAATAAGGGAAGAAGAGCAGATATTTTTGAGATAATGGGAGAGTTATTAGTGATTAGCAGACCCAGGAGGGAGTGAACACTGGTTCGGAGATTTGGACAGCTAACATTGTTAACTAACTGTATAAGGTTGATATTGGGTAGGAATCTGGCAATGTAATTTCTCAGGGGACATATGTAGTTTAGGTTAAAATCATACAGAATAACAATATTTTTATACTTTTGTGTAGATGAGGTGATGCTAAAAATAAGTGATTTAAATTTGTTAAAAATGCTGGAGGGGGAAGGCAAGCAACTACTATTAGAAGATGACTATTTTTCCAGGAGGGACGTTTTAGAAAGGTCCAGTTGGGTACAGTAGCTTAGGAAGCATTTGCCTGAGCAATGATACTTGGTTTAAGTCTCCTCTTATATTCAGTCACTATCTTCCCTCATAGAGAAGAGCCTGCGGTCACTACATCTGACCTCCATACTGCAGGAACTCTGCCACAATGCCCTACTCCTACAAGTTTACTGAGAATTTTGTCATTGTATAACAGCTTCTTATCACTATATCTGACCTTGATACTGCACATACTCTTCCACAAGGTCCTACTCCTACAAGTTTACTGAGAATTTTGTCATTGTACAATATAAGCCTGTATTGGGAAACTCCCTGGGCAGTGTGGCCACTCCACATGTGAGGCTTTTGTCTGACTGAGTAGAAAGTCCCGTCTTTTAAAAGTCCCATCTTTTAAAAGCTATGTGTGTTCACACACACAGGATTAGCAAAGATTGTGTTGAAACAAAACATAGGTATTGGCCGTACACCCAGGAATGCTCCAAGTAAGCCTGCTAGTTCCTGTGGTTACCTGAAAACATCAAGGAATGTGCAAAACAAGTTATATGCCAGGTCTCAGAGTCACGGAGCTTGTGCATAAACAAGAATGAGTGTGAAAAACAAGTCATAAAGTAGCCTCATTCCCATAGTTACATAGAAAAAATAGAGGAAAATACAGCATAACGAATATTAACCCTTTACTATATTAGTTTCACCATACCAAGTGAGCAGTCAGTTCACTTACACTCAAGGTATACCTTTCATACCACATTCGTATCACACATCTCTAACCAAGTATTCCTAAACAGCTAATCCCAACCCTGCCACATATCACCACATCCTATATAAAACTATTGTTAAACAAACTTAAACCACGGTCTTCTTTCGATGATGACCTTCCAAGTGACTACCTTAAAACAGCAGCCAATAGCATTGCTTATCCTGTCTCAATCCTTATAAATAAGCCAATCCAGAAATCCCATGTACCATGTCTCTGGAAAAAGTCACACATTATCCCTCTACACAAAGAAGGAAATTCAGCAGATATTATTAACTTTAGACCTATAGCAGTCTTATCTCACGTCACCAAATAGAAATGTATTCAAAAACAATTGCAGGACTATCACCTGCAGGAAGAATTTCTATTCTCTATACAACATGAATTCCATCCTTCCCATAGTACTAGCATTGCCCTTCAAACTTATTTAGATGCTGTTAATAAAGTTATAGCTAATGGAAAACTATTATCTTCCTTATTTCTAGACTTGTCTAAAGCCTTTGACACAGTTTGTCATAGCAAACAAGGTCTCTCTCAGCCCACCCTTCTGTGATTCAAAAGTTACCTGTTGAATAGGTATCAGTCAGTAAAATGGCACTCATTGCTCTTTCCTTATCTCTTAGTCACCACTGGTGTACCACAAGACTTTATCCTTGGTCACCTTTTCTTTAACAATTTCACCAACACCCTCTATACATCCATATAACAGGCCACCCTAATACAATACGCAGATGATTCCACTCATATTTGCACATCTGACAACATGGTACACCTCCAAAAAATTATTTATGAAGCTTAAATACTCACTGAAACATGGTTTCTTAACTTACAACTCATGCTCAACCCAAAAAAGACCAAACTTCTACTTTTTTCCCCAAATCCCTCTCTGAAAACAAAAATTAAAGTCCTCTCTCTTGATAATACAACCACTGAAGTCACTTTTTATAGTAAATTATTAGGGGTGATAGTGGATGATAAGCTTACATTCGACCTGCATATTCAAAATTAAGTATGAAAAACTTATCAAAACCTACGGATGCTTTTCAGAGCCAAATACATTCTGGCGGACGCAACTAAAGCTACACTTGCCACTACTTATCTCTTCCCCACACTACTTTATGGTGCTCCCACCCTTACTAACCTCCAGGCTTCACAAAAATGAAAACTTGAACAATGCTATAACAAAGTTGCTATATTTGCAGCAAATACCCCTTTCAGAACCCATCACTGTATAGCACTAAAAAGCCTAAATTGGTTAGACCTGCCTCATCGACTAACATATACACAGCTTCTTACCACCTAAAAAATTATCCATCATCCATCTGCCTCCAGCACTAAAAAACATTCTACACAACTATGTTCCCAGTCAGTCACTGAAATTCAGTGAGCAAAATCTCCTGTCTATAAACCTGTCAAATCTGGTGGGCATTGTTTGTACTTGTACAAGGTTGCTAAGGCCTGGAACTCCTTACCTGTAGCCATCAGATCAATACCCTCTCTCTCATTTTTCAAAACCACTCTGAAAGACTTCCTAGCTAAAATCTGGGCCTGTTCTTGCTTAAAACTATGATAAACTATATCTCTAATATGAATAATTACCTTTTCATTCCTTATACCTCTTTACTCTCCCTTCTTCACTTAACTTCCTTACTGCCATCAAATTCTTTTCCCTGACTTTCTCTCTAAACATACTATAAGCCTGTTTTTCCCTCACTTAATATTACAATTCCTGTTTCTATTAGACTATCTTACCTTTAATTTTTCTACAAACTGTCTAAAATGTCTTTAAATATTAAATGATTATCATATAACTTATATCGATTCATAACCAATGTTTTTATATTAGCACTAATTTGTTATAATTATTTAAACTGCAGATGTTTTTGTTTTATTTTTGAAGATTGTAAAATTATTGTGCTTAAAATGTTTTAAAATAATTTTGAGCTTTTCTCCCCAGGCCTCCATTGAAAATTGGCTTCTACCCAGTCAAACTTCCCTGTAACCAAATGTCAATAAAAATAAAATAAATAATAATTTAACGTGGGGTTTTTTTGTAAAGAATGAGAATACCTTCACCTTGCCTTTTGCCAGATTTTGTGCCTTCAAAGTATTTGCTAAGAGGAGAAAAAAATCTTGTCTCTCAAGTGTACAGAATTGCACAGATGCCCAGATGTTTGTTTCTTTCTCTGTCTCTTCTTTTTCTGTCTTTTTCTTTTAAAATGCATGTTTTTCTGGCAAATCATTGTGGATTATAGTCATTAAATAATGATATATACCTGAGTTTAGGCTTCAGTAAATGCATGCCAATGGAAAACCTGTCACTCTAGCAACTGCCCAGATTTTTGCCTCATTTTTGGGGGTTCTTCATAAAAGTTGTGTTTCTCTGTCAAATCATTATGCATCACAGTCAATACATAATGACAAGACCTTTGAGTTTCAGACAATATGCTTCAGAACATGTGTGCATTGTAAGACCTGATATTCTACCATCTTTCTGAGTTTAAAAGAGCAATATTTAAGCCATGCCCCTGATTTTGGTCGTTTAACCCCCCCCCCTCACACATTATTTTTAGTTTTATCTAGAATTCTTAATGAAAGAAGTTGAAAAGTGAAATTAAACATATCTTTCAAGTGTCCAGAATTTTGCCGATGTCCAGATGTTTGCTTCATATAGTTTTTTGTTTGTTTTTTTTTTTTTGCTGTTCCTTGTAAAATGTGTGGTTTTCTGGCCAATCGTTGTGCATTACAGTCACTAGATAATGACAAGATATTTCAGTTTCAAACTTTATATCTTTCAGAAAATGCGTACCAATGGAAAACTTGTCATTCTAATAAGTTTCTAAGAGCTGGATTCTGTAACATTCCCAGAATTCACTGCATTTTGCTGGCATTTATGCAAAAGTTGCTGATAAGCCTGTTGCATGTAAATATGCCTCAGTGAACCTACAATATCTTGGAACAAAACAGAATTACCCAGCAGTATTGGCAGACTGTCTGTCAGTCACAGCAATTCCGTAATTCAAGAAAAGTGTATTCTAAACTGTGATACGCAGTACCAAAACTACAGAAATTACAAAGTCCAGTGCAAGATGCAGGACATTTAAAGAAATACATATCTGCAGCAATCCATCCAGTAGGTCCACAAACAACTATGGATGTCTCTGTAAGTTGTCTACTAATAAAATACATTCACCAGAAAATATGGAGTCCAACAGAATTGATAAAATTTCCAATAAAAAAATTAATAAAGGTGAAGGGCAATCACAGCCACTTCATCAGGACTAAATATAGCTAACAATGGGAGTGGGACATGCGTAGGGAATGCAAGTAATACACTCACCCAAGGAAACAGTGGAATGGAAAAGCAGATGTGGGGGATGGGTGAAGAAGAAGGGCACACAAGCGGTATGTTGGAATAAGAAAATCTGAGGGACAGTCAGAGAGGCATTGGTAATTTTTATTTATTTATTTATTTATTTTTGGGTGGGAATGGACATTATTTTTTGATTTTTAGAGAACAGTAGAAATGGAAATAACAGGAGAGCAAAACAACAGGTATAAACATACAACAAATATCACAAGACATGACAGACAAAGATCAAAAATAAACATAAAGGGGAGGTTAAGTTATACCGACAGCACACTCTACACACACACTACAACATGGGCAATGGAAAGTGGACAAACAGGGCAGGGATGCATATCAGCCATGGTGAAATGCAGAAATACAGATTTATTTATGCACTATGATATTCTGACATGTTGCAAACTGTGTGGCAGTCATACCTGAATGTGTATGACTGATGGCAAAATGAGTTAGAAGCAGGGATCACAGTACACATTGGATATGGAATCCAGTCCCTAAGTACTCTGTCAGCAGCCAAGCAACAGCAGAGATGGCCAAATACAGTCAAGGAAATGCTGGAGAAGACCAACAAATGACAGAACAGAACCTCTGACCATGTATACAAAAGGCAAACAACCAAACACAGTGCCAGACAGTAGTACAAACTGCCTGTTCATTACACAAGTAGATGTACACAAGCCAGATATACATGACATGGAATTCAATTCAATTGAATTCAATTGAATTCAACTTTATTGACATATGTACTAGAGACAGCTTCACATAGTACAATGAAATTCTTATTCTGTAAATTCTCCAGCAACATATAAAAACACATCTAACAAGAAGTAATCTAAGACAACAAATAGACAATAATATAAATACCAATATCAATAACTGTGGAAAACAGCACATTTGTGTAAAAAAGCTCATTTCCCTCCAAATGTGAACCAACATACAATACTAGATGGAGAGGCAGTATGTGAGTTTTATTTAACAGTCTCATAGCATGAGGTATAAAACTGCCTTTCAGCCTGGTTGTTCTGACTGCCAAGCTCTTATAATGCCTCCCAGATGGTAGCAACATAAACAGGTTGTGTTGTGGGAGGATAGTGTCCATCATAATGTTTTGAGCCCTCCTAAAAACTCTTTTGTTATAGATGCCCTCCAGTGCAGGGAGTGTTACTCCAATGATGTTTTATACAGTTTTTATTACTCACTATAGAGCCTTGTGGTCCCATGTTGTACTAGTCCTGAACCAAACTGTAATAGAGTGGGAGGGAATGCTCTCAACTGTACATCTGTAGAGGTTGCTGAGAGTGGTACTGGGCATGCCAAACTTCCTCAGCTTCACAGAAAATACAGTCATTGTCGGCTTTTCCCTACCAGGTCTGTGATGTTATGAGTCCAGGTAAGGTCACAGACATACTCCATGTCAGAAGCTACACAGAGGTGCTGATGTATATGTGCAACGTTCAATGGACTAACAGGAACCTATCAGAAGCAATGTCAATACAAATACAGACACCAATGACATGGAATAATAAATAGTAGGAAATGCATGAATAATGCTATATAAGGAATATCAGGTTGTGCAGATGAACTACGACCAAATACTCGAGGAAATACATAACACACAAGTATAACAGGAGCAAGGATGTAATGCAAGCAATAGCCAACATCTTGAGTGCAGATGATCTGTATGTGTATAATAGACATATAATTAGCAAAAGGTAGCTTTGTAACGATACAACTATATGATAATGGAAGACAATGCAAAGGAAGGTTAATGTATAACATGCATATGGACAAGATATATGCTAAACCTACAAAGGGGAAGGGAGGTGGACAACACAGGCCCACATCAGGAAGAACATGCCAGCAAAGCAAAGTAGCCAAACAATAACACTGTCTAAAGGAAACATTTCATGTGCATATGTATACTACATAGGGTGTGTGGAGTTCCACCCAAGCTACATTGAAGCAGAAGCCAAATGTATTTCACATGGGCAGACTGCAATCTTGATGGCATTAAACATGGCCTTAGAAAAATCGCACACAGGAAGTAAGGTGCAGTCACTGAACAGCAGGAGGCACAGGTACACAAAATAAGAATCATACACATATATACCATCATGACAGCATACTACAGAAGGAGCAAAATACATCTGCCGTAATGTATCACTGACCATGGACATGAGTGAGCAAAGGACAGTCTTCTGAAAAACAGTACAGCATAGAAACTTGTATTAAATGAATGTACACAGTCCCAAGGTACAATGGGGTTTCTGTATTGATCAAAATGTGCAGAGACATGCACATATATGGTAATCATAGGACATGTACACCAATTACAGAAATATGGGCATGTATGCAAATATATCCATGCATGTTGTAATATAACATAAGGACAAAGAAGGCATTCTGCAATGTTGCTACATAAAGCACCAATTCCATGGTGTATACATGAATGGTACAGTGGTGGTCTATGCAATATGTGAAAGAGGACTGCCCATATATACCGGCCACAGTAGTATTATATAACATGATAGCATCATGGCCAATGTATGCCACACAGAAAGCCAGTATGCCAGTGTGACAGCATGACATAACAGTGTCATAGCAAGAACAGGTGCAAAGACATTTCATGCTGGTAAACAGACATGACACAGCAACCCAAAAAACTTACTGATCACACTGTGTTATGTGTGAACCATGGGGAAAATGCTGTTTGTGAGCTGCTGTCCATCCCACACATGTATACAATGGAACTCTTGTGTCAGCAACAGCATGTTAACTGCAAAAATTGAAGTGTGATACCATGGGAATTGAACCCACACATATGGGAGAAGCATTCACCTTGTCCTATTATGTAACCATATGAACTAAGTAGTAGAAAAGCTACGTAATGACACTAAAAGGAATGCTTAGGACATAATGATCACAGCTATATGTGTGATGTCTATAGGAATGTACAGTTAAAGTGGGTATTATGACACTTATTGTAGGTATCCGCAGGCTGGCTCCACTTCTCTGTGTCCCTCCAGTGAAGATCCTCTGCATCACTCTGATGTTGATCTTCATAGCGGTGGTGAACCTGCACTCCTGTCCAGTAGATCCCTGTCAATCATCAGTACTCCCTCTCAATCCAGTTCCATATGCCTATTATTGCAAAGTTTCTGGGCCATGATCGAATACATTGCTCAAGTCCAGTGTAGACAGTGAGCATCTGGGTGGTCTCCTCCTTGGTCCAGTACAGGACTCAGTCATGCTGAAGCCTCCTTGCAATAGCCATCTTGTTGAGACAGGTCAGGAAAAAAGCCTTCAGAAAACTGGTCACTGACGTCCCACTCAATTCACAGTTAGCAATGGTACGAGCATTAAATATATCAAAATCGCATCTTAAAAGTGGCACTTATAGGATGGTATCTGATTATTTGTGAATAACTGGCACATGCTACAGATGGTCCCTTTTAATCATACCTGTTGGGCAGCTATGCAGAGCCTCTTCCCATTATGACAAGGTATTGGTTAATTTTGAGAACTTATGTGGATACGTACAAATGGGATTCCAAAACCTTGAATCATACTAAACCGCATTAATTATATATGGCATAAATGATACTTAAAAGCTGTGTACATATAGATGCTCTCAATTTAAGGTTTACCTGACTTATAGGTAGCATCAAAGGTAATGTGACACATGCTGGGTTGCTGTGGTGGGATATATTGCTCTTATTATACCAATGTTAGTATTACTCCTTTTCAATCTATTTTTACATGTTTACACTCACTCCATTGGCAAAACTATCTGCAATACAAAATGTCTATAACATACCGGAGAGGTGTAGGATTGTCCACTGTGCATGCAGGTGGGTACATCTGCATCAGTGACAAGCAGGGATTCCACATATGCAGTTGTACAGATAGATGAAAAGAGCCCCAGTGAGCAGTACTTACAGATGGACTGACAATAAATCCATATGTATTTCAGGTGACCCTGTACATTCCGTGGTATACTTACAGAAACCGACTTGTTCCAACTGGGTCTGTGAGTTGAATGTTCACATTGCCAACATACTGGCAGACAGGTTCAGTGCAAACTTCACCCCCCTCTCCCCCCCAAAAGGAGAGATAACTATCCCAGCGGAGTGTAGCCTCCCAGACATCTCAAATGCGCAGGTGAAAGCTGCTCTCTCTAAAGCTAAAAACACAGCATCAATGGGACCGGATGGTGTCCCCGGCTGTGTGCTACACGAACTCAATGAGGAACTAAACCCACATATAAGGCAGCTGTTTAATCTTAGCCTTACCACAGGATACGTGCCCAAGGAGTGGCGTACGGCAACTGTGGTCCCACTCCACAAAGGCGGTACCTCTACGGACCCTGGTAATTACCGCCCCATAAGCTTAACAAGCCTGGTCTGCAAAGCTATGGAGAAATCATAATGGAACTCATAAACAAAGACATAGGGGACTTGCAGACATTGGACCTGACCCAGTTTGTCTTTGTCAAGGGCAGATCATGCCTTTTGAACTTGGTCGACTTCTTCGAAACAGTCACCAAGGCCATTGATGAGGGAAAGGCAGTCCATACAGCCTACCTTGACCTTGCAAAAGCTTTCGACACAATACCCCACTCGGGTATTATAGAGAAACTTACCAGCTTAAATGTAAACCCATATGTCACAAGATGGGTTGCAAACTGGCTAAAGGACAGAACCCACAGGGTTAGAGTTGCTGGCGCCATGTCAGACTCCAAGCCGGTCACAAGTGGTGTCCCACAGGGCTCAGTCCTTGGCCCCCTGTTGTTCGGCATCTACTTCTCAGAAGTAAAGGCAAACATAGGAGGACTATGGCTGACAAAGTTTGCAGATGACTGCAAACTGGGCACCATAGTGGAAAGTACATCGGACACAGATATCCTTCAGAGGGGTCTCACAGAAACTGATAACTGGTGCCAGAGCCATGGCCTGAAGTTAAATGCCAAAAAATGTATAGTCATACCCTTCGGGAAAAACAAGGTAACCCCAAGCTACCATATAGGTGGCAATCCATTAAGCACAGAAGAGGTTATCAGGGACCTGGGGACCCAGGTTGACAGTGGCCTTTCTTTTGACACTCACATTGCTAAAGTGGTTCGAAAGACCTTCTACATTGCCCACCTGATCATGAAGGGATTCACATCCAGATCAAGTGAGGTTATTGTTCCACTGTACTCTTCACTTATCAGACCAATGATCGAGTACAATGCCCCATTCGGGATGTATCTCACCCGACACCTGCAGCAATTGGAGAGACCCCAAAAGTTCCTCACCAAAAGGATAAAGGGACTCCAAAATCTGTCATATGCTGCCAGACTGAAGAAACTCCAGCTCTATTCAGTCGCATAATGCCTGCTCAGAGGTGACCTGTGCCTGACATACAAGGCCATGTCCAACCCAGAATTAATGGACATGCTCCACCTCAAAAAATCCAAATCTACCAGATCCACTAGAGCAAGTGACTTAAACCTTAGCACGGATATAAATAGGACATGCTGGAGGGATAGATTTGTCACCCAGAGACTCCCTATGCTGTGGAATAAAATCCCGGTCCATGTGAGGCAGAGCACCTCGCTGGCTCTGTTCAAGAGAAATCTTGACCGGTGGATGGGAGATCGTAGGTTTACCCCGGGAATCATCTCTGTGTCACTGCTGGACAGAGGCACAACAAACTAATGGGCACAGTATTTATTAACATAAGGGGTGGCGTAAGCCACACAACTTTGGGCTAGGCTTATAAATGCCTTAGGGCAGATAGCCTAGTATAAACCTATGAACCTATGAATTACGTTATGCATATTCGTTGATACTTAGTAATGCATGCACTAGAGAGAGTGTTGGAAAGAAAATATATTCATGTTCATGTCTGGTTACTTTGTACTGTCTGTGGTATGCCTATCGAGCACAAGGCTTTCTGAGGGTTTCCATAACTTGTACAATTTTTATTGTACAGATAGCTGCTTATATTTGCAATATAGCAGTGGTGGTTATGGGTAGTGCATTTCATCCCATGCAGACAAATAGGGATGGCTTACCTGCTCCTCTTTATTCTGTTGATATGTAGCTATACATGTATAATAGTTCATGCCACTATGACTGCTTGTTTTCTACAGGTTTTCTTTATAGCATTGTGTTACATACCATATACTGACAATAACTTTCATTACTATGATGTGTCTCACTGGCTGAGGCTGTGTATGACACCAATCCAACATTATTGGTCTACACATAGCCACCATGTTATGGTGTGCATGATGTCTCCTTATGTTATAACTAAAAAAAAAAAACAAGTAATCTCCATGGTATCCCCAAAATATCAAAACAACTCACTAAACAAGTATAGTGGGCCCAAAAACAAAACAGTGTAAGAAACCTTTCTGTGTGGAAGATTGTCAGTCCATATATCTCTAGTTAATCACTGTATATTAATTAGATCAGACAATAGTAGTAGCAACAGCAAACTTAAACCTGTCTTAAGTAAAAAAAATAATAAAAAATATATATAATTGTATAGAATTACTAAGTATTCAAAAGTAATCCAAGCAAGGCAGGCAGTCTGTTTCCAGTTGAAAATCCTTTATTAAGTACACAGACAAGTGATCCAAGCAAAACAAAGATAGAGTAATAGTTTCCTCACAAGCTTTCTAAATATATATATACTTTTTATCAGGCATGGGAGTGGTTTATTGTGCTGTAAAACAGTGTTATTGGTGCACATGTTAAGTTCACATCCCTTCCCCCATCAGTGTGACATTTGAGATGGTCCTGCCCTACTTAGTAGCTGTCACAATAATATATAACCCTTATGTACTTTAAACAAAATGTATAATGATGTGGTACCTCTTATATAACCAGATTATTAAGTCGGTGATTTTATCCAAGATAATAAACAAAATGGCTGGAAATATATCAACCTTAGTTCATTTGCCAATCAAAAATATATATATAAATATATACATATACCCTTTGCATGTAAAAAATCAATTGTAAAAATCATATTCTATTTTCATATCTTATTGTTAACAAAGATCGCTTTTGTCCTTCTAGACTTCTTCAGATCTGTGTACAAGAACCCTAAAATCTATCTATAAAAATATTATTGTATAATTAGTTAGTATTGTTATTACGCATCATTTTGAATAAAGTGGAAAAAAGAGAACCAGAAAAAGAAAAGCTAATAAGAAAAAATGTATGATGATGGAAACAAAATATACACTTAAATTACAACTGATTTAAAATGGTATTTAAAACCAACTGGTAGAATAAAATAAAATAAAATATAATAAAATTAGTCATGTAAACAATGTGGCAATTTTCTAAGTTCCAGTGCACTTTTAACTGAACAGTAGTAGTTTAGTCCAGGCTTCCTAAGAGTTCAGCATTAATTGCCACATGAGTTCATGTTTCTCCAGAATATTTGGGATGTTACCTTCAAGATCACCCATGTCTATGTGATCGAGGATCTGGAACTTAAAACCGGTGTGTCTTTTATGAAGAGAAAGGTGTTTGCTTAGTGCATTATTTTTACATCCAGAGCGGATTTCTGACAGATGACATGAAATCCTATGCTTGAGTTTATTTACAGTCTTGCCCACATAGAATGCATCACATTCGTTGCACTGTGCCCTGTAAATTACTTTTGTAGTGTTACAGTCACCCCCTGCACAAGTCTAAATGATTTTTTTTAAATAAGGGCAAATATACAAAATGTACAATTAGTTTCACATCTTTTAGTGTTTCTCTCATATGGTCCACGTTTAAATTCAACAAAACTTCTAATGTTCCTGGCCTTCCTATAAACAAAGGATGGGGCTTCACCTGAGATATTAATCAGAAAAGGGTTTCCTGTGACAATGTCCCAGTTTTCTTCAATAACATTTTTGATACTGTGATAATCCAAAGTGTATGTCAGGATGCAGCAAAAGCGATCTTTGTTAACACTAGGTTCTGAAAATAGAATATGATTTTTACAATTGATTTTTTACATGTAAAGTATATATGTATATAGTTATATATATATATTTTTGATTGCCAAATGGACTAAGGTTGATATATTTCCAGCCATGTAGTATATTGTCTTGGATAAAATCACAGACTTAATAATCTGGTTAAATAAGAGGTACCACATCATTATAAATTTTATTTAAAGTGCATAAGGGTTATATTATTATGACAGCTACTAAGTAGGGCAGGACCAGCTCGAATGTCACACTGAAGGGGGAAGGGATGTGAATTTAACATGTGTACCAATAACACTTGGTTTTACAGCACAATAAACCACACCCACGCCTGATAAAAAGTATATATATATATATATATATATATATATATATATATATATATATATTTAGAAAGCTTGTGAGGAAACTATTACTCTATTTTTGTTTTACTTGGATTACTTGTCTGTGTACTTAATAAAGGATTTTGAACTGGAAACAGACTGCCTACCCTGCTTGTATTACTTTCAAATACTTAGTAATTCTGTATGTACAATTATATATTTTTTTATTATTTTTTTTTTTACTTCTTCTTCTTCTTCGTCTTCTTTCAGCTGCTCCTGTTAGGGGTCGCCACAGCAGGTCAACTGTTTCCATTTCTTCCTGTCCTCTGCATCTTTCTCTGTCACACCAACCACCTGCATGTCCCCTCTCACCACATCCATAAACCTTATCTTAGACCTTCCTCTTTTCCTGTTACCTGGCAGCTTCATCCTCAGCATCTTTTTCCCAATATACACTGCATCCCTCCTCAGCACATGTCCAAACCAATGTAATCTTGCCTCTCTGGCTTTGTCTCCAAACCTTCCAACCTGGGCTGACCCTCTAATATACTTATTCCTAATCCTGTCCATCCTCATCGCACTCAGTACAAATCCTAACATCTTCAACTCTGCCACGTCAAGCTCTGATTCCTGCCTTTTTGTCAATGCCACTGTCTCCAACCCATATAACATAGCTGGTCTCACTACCCTCTTGTAGACCTTCCCTTTCACTCTTACTGGTACTGAGTTTAAGTTCACTACTTCTGCTACTATTGTCTGATCTGATTAATATACAGTGATAAACTAGAGATATAGGGACTGAAAATCTTGCACACAGAGAAGTTTCTTACACTGTTTTTGGACCCATTATACTTGTTTAGTGGGTTGTTTTGAGACGTCCAGGATACCACGGAGATTACTTTTTTTTTTTTTTGTTGTTGGTACTTTGGTTTCTGAGACAAAGGTTTTTGTTCCATCAAAGGATCCCTGAATTGGTGTGGAATTCCAGCATTTTAAAACATGGATAATGGCAGACTAAAAGATTTACTAACTGTACTTATCTGGAATGATACAGAACAGGATCAGATACAAATGGATACAGAAAATGGACAGGGAAGAATGGACCCAGAAAATATGAATTCAGAGACTTTTTCTAAACTAGAAAAACAACTGAAACACATGCAAGGTCTCTACTGGGAACACATTTATTTACAACAAAGCATAGATAAGAAGAGACTACCCAGGGGACTCAGATTGAACAAAAGACCAATGTGGAAAAGTATGGATGATTCATTTTCTAAGGCATGGGAAGATATTTTAGAGGATGCCAGCTACAAACTTATTCGTCTGCTAGTAAGGAACAACCTTAGTGTGCAGGAAGCTACAAAGGCTGATATCACATCTTTAAAAACAACATTGGAAAATGAGAGCCACAATAACCTTAATGCTAAATTTTAGCTTAAAGAAAGAGTGAAAGGCTAAGAGCAGTCCATTAAAGAAAGAAAGATTAATAAAATGAAATGAGATCAACTGGACAAAGATGATCCTGGGAGACTTACTAGGAGGTACAATAATAATAACAACAACAACAACAGGAGAACCAACACCAGACAAGGTTTTAGTTATTACAGGGGATATAAGGGAAAGTATAACCATGCCAGCAGACCTTAATGGGAGTTTCCTAGGGGAGATCCTCACGCAAAACCAGACAGGGGCACAATACAGGACCACCAGGAGTCCCCCCCCCCAACATCTCATTCTCCACCATCCCAATCCCCTCTCTCAGCACTCTGCAGAAACCTTCTGACATCACAGAAGGATCAGGACAGGAACATAAGCCACAGAGGCAATTAGAACCGACAGAGAGTTCTACAGGATGAATTACAGGACTACCAGGACAACCAGGACCACAGACAATCCAGCTACCAGGAGCAGCAGCACCTTCACAGAGATTAGTTTCTTCAGGGAGACCAATATTAACAGCACAGACATCAACCACCACATCAATACCAAAGCCAGCACCAGTACCAGAACAAGAATGATGACCACCACCAGAGCCCCAGAGCTTGTCCCTTTTATCAGGTTTCCCCCTACCACAGCCACAGTGAGGAATACTACTACAACCCACCAAGATTCCGGAAAGCAGAGGAGGAATTCCAGAGGTCTCAGACTCTATCCACGGCCCCCCAGGAAGACAGGAGAACCAAACAGTGGACAGGGGTGAGAGAAATACAATACCTGGGCAATCCCGACTCGAACCCCGACTACAACCCAGGTCCCAGGCTCAGATGGAGGAACCAGCCACAATAGCAGGTACAATAACAACAATAACAGGTGCTACAATAACAGGTGCTCCACTTATCTGGAACCACTCTGTTAAAGCACTGACTGAAGATGAAAAAAGTGTGTTGTCCAAAGGACTTACTTTTGTACCAAGCTGCAGGAGTGAGGTTGCTCAGGTACTAATAGACCTTAAAATGTTTGTGAGGAAGCTCAACTTAAAGGTACAGTTTAATGGCAAAAGTAATGACAGTGAAAATAAGCCTATTGATGAAACTATAAAAAGGCCTAGCAGCTATTGTCCACCACTACATCAAACACTAGCTGCTTTCGAAGTGAAATGTGAGATGGATATCAGGAAACTCATAGGTTCATAGGTTCATAGGTAGGTACTAGGCTAACGGCCCTAGGGTCCATACAAGCCTAGCCAAAAAATGTACCCTGGCTTTCGCCACCCAAGAAAATTATTTTCCTGTGCCCCTGTTGAGCACAGCCACAGAAGTGATCCCCGGGGTGAATTTCCCATTTCCCATCCAATCATCAAGATTCTTCTTGAAGAGTGCTAATGAGGAGCTCTGTTTGACATAGATAGGTAGTCTGTTCCAGAGTATGGGAAGTCTCTGGGCAGGAATCTATCCCTCCAGCATGTTCTGTTTATTGTGGTGAGAAGGTTAAGGTCCCTAAAGCGTGTAGCTCGTAGGGATTGGGATTTCTTTAAGTGGAGCATGTCCAACAGCTCTGGGTTTGACATAGCTTTGTATGTTAGGCAGAGATCGCCCCTGAGTAGGCGATATGCGATGGAGTAAAGCTGTAGTTTTTTGAGACAGTCTGCATAGGGCATATGTTTGAGGCCAGTAATCCTCTTTGTGAGGTATTTCTGTGGTCTTTCCAGTTGTTGTAGATGTCTTGTGAGGTACATACCAAAAGGGGCGTTGTACTCTATAATGGGTCTAATGAGTGATGAGTAGAGGGGAACAATGACCTATTTTTTTCTGGATGAGAATCCTTTTGTGATGAGATGAGCCACGTAGAAGGATTTCCTGACCACTGTGGTGATGTGATTATCAAAGGAGAGACTACTGTCCACCTGTGTCCCAAGGTCTCTTATCACATTTTCAGCATTAAGTAGACTACCAGCTATGTGGTAGTTCATGGGTACAGAGTTTTTACCAAAGGGATGACAATACACTTTTGGCATTGAGCTTCAGGCCATGGCTTTGACACCAGGTATCTGTCTCATTGAGGCCCTTTTGTAGTTTGTCCACATCGTTAGGAGTTTCGATTATGGCTCCTAGTTTGCAGTCATCTGCAAACTTTGTTAGCCAAAGACCTTCTGTGTTGGCCTGCACTTCAGAGAAGTAGATACCAAACAGGAGAGGACCCAGGACTGAACCCTGTGGTACTCCACTTGTCACTGGTCTGATGTCGGATTTGGAATCCGCTACTTTCACAGTGTGGGTTCTGTCCGTGAGCCAGTTGGCAACCCATCTTGTGACATAGGGATTTATACCTAGTTTAGTGAGCTTATCTATAATTCCAGAGTAGGGGATGGTGTCGAAAGCCTTGGTGAGGTCATGATAGGCTGTGTGAACCACCTTACCCTCGTCTACAGCTTTGGTGACTGCCTCAAATAAGTCGACCAGGTTCAGGAGGCAAGATCTGCCTTTCACAAACCCGAACTGGGTGGGGTCCAGAGTTTGGAGGTTACCAATGTCTTTGTTTATGAATTCCATGATGATGCATTCCATGGCCTTACAGAACAGGCTCGTCAGGCTAATAGGGCGATAGTTTCCAGGATCAGTGGTGGCTCCCCCTTTGTGGAGTGGGATAACTGTTGCTGTGGGCCATTCAGTGGGCACAAAGCCTGATGTCAGGCTATGATTGAACATGGTGCTTAGGTGGGGAGCCAGTTCGTTCTGAAGTTCGTATAAAATGCAGCCTGGGATGTTGTCCGGTCCCATGGATGCTGTGTTTTTGGCTTTAGAGAGTGCTGCTTTTACCTGTGAAAATATGATTACAGGGACTCTGCATTCTTCCTGTATAGATATGGGCCCTTTAGTGGGTCGGCGGGGGGGGGGGGGACAGCACTGAAACTTTCTGCCAGAATGCTGGCAATATCAGTAGGTTCTGTAATTTTTGCGCAATTGTGTTGTAACTCAGAGCAGATCTGGGTGTTACCATTGAGATTCTTGACATAGCTATAGAATGCTTTGTGGTTGTCCTTAGAATCAGTGGCAATCTCATTTTCATAGCTAGCTTTGGAGGATCGTATAATCGATCTCAGCTTCTTGCTGAGGCTGAACAGGGAGCTCCTCCACTCATGGGATTTTACACTCTTTTGCAACAATTTCTTCCTTCTGTTGTAGAGTTTGTTTACGGCAGGAGACCACCAGATTTGCTTCCTTTTTTGGAGGATAGCATATTGGTTCTGTTTGGGATAGCATGATCCATGCACTTGTGTAAGTACTTATAGAGTGCATTTGTGTAGGATTCAGCAGTCATAACTGTATTGTCCATCTGCATGGGTGTCACAAAGTTCACCACTTCTGTCTTAAGAAGGATGAAGTTGGCTTTGGAGAAATATTTTTCTGTGGTTTCCTTAATGGGGGGGTGGGGGTGGGATGGGGATATCTAGGGTGATTAGCTTATGGTCAGATCTGGCCAAAGAGGAGTTGAGTTCAGTGTGGAACACTGGTCACTCATGTTGGTAATGACTAGGTCTAGGATATTGTTGCCCCTGGTGGGAGTATGGATAAGTTGATCCAGGGCATTGGAATTTATGAATTCCAGAAAGCGCTGAGCGAAGGTGTTGGTACATGAGTAGTTTTCCCAGTTAATAGTGGGGTAGTTGAAATCGCCCAATATTAGGGTGTTTGGTCGTACCCTAATATTTTCCAGTATATCAAGAAAAGAGGAGTGGGAATCCTGGGGCATGCTAGGCAATCTGTAGCAAGCTATAATTTGGATTGCAGTTTTGCCCAGAGTTAGTTGCACTTGGATAACCTCGGCTGCATTATGCTGAGCAACTAGCCTGGAGATGTGGATATCCTTAATGAATATGGGCACACCTCTGCCTTTGGTGTTCCGGTCCAGGTTAGATGGCCGAAAAGTGTGGTATGAGTTATAGCCTGGTAATGCAGGGGTGCTCTCTGGAGCCTTGAACCAGGTCTCAGTCATTGCACAGACATCGATGTTCTCCATTTTAAGGAGTGCCTTGAGTGAGTGTATTTTGAGATTTAGACTTCTAGCATTGAGTAGCATTACCCCCAGTTTTTGCTTGCCTGTTCCTGTTAGGGTGGTGAATTTGTCATTTGAACCTTGCCTGAAAAAGGCACTATGGGGGCGGCAAGAGCCTTTGCCAGTATCTAGAATCCCAGGGGTGATAGCTGCAGGCCATCTCTGGCAAAGCATTGTGGTCTGTCAACTATGTCATTCCAGGCAGACAGATACTGGATCCCCTTAAAATGACACCAGAAGCTTAGCCAATTGTTGAAGTCAATCATTTTGTCCTTGTACTGCGGTATCATTCTAGGTGATGGCAGGATGCTACTCAGGATTAGGGTCATACCTGCCTGGGCTACAAGATCGGAGAGTTCTTCCATGTCTCTTTTCATGTAGTCCAGGGAGGTACATCTCAGGTCATTGACACCAACATGGGCAATCACAGAGTCATATTTGTACCTGTTGCGGAGTGACCTGAGTGCGTGGGTTATGTGGCAGATCCTGGCACCCGACAGGCAGCTGACAGTGACCTTCTCTTTGTTTAGCCTGGTGAGTGGAACATCAGTGTGCCTGACTATAGAGTCACCTATGACTAATGTGTTGGGTACGTTGTTTTGCCTTATGAACTGTGGTTGAGTAGCACACTGAGTCTGTCAGCTATGTGTCATCTGGGTTGTGTTGATGGTGGGAGGTTGCTTGCGTTTCTGCTTTGGAGGTCGCTGTTGCTTGAGCAGATTATTATTGAGAGCCTCCGCAAATGTTTTTGTGTTTCTATGTGTGGATTTTGGTGGTGTAGGTTTAGTGGGACTATGTGATGAGTGTGGTGTGGTGCAAGTGTTTACCTTCTCCTCTTGACTATCAAGTTCAGTCTTGGTTGGAGAGAGCTTTACCTCCAGTTTGGCTAGATAAGTGCATCACTCACAGGTTGTAGTGTTGGGTGGTAGGAGGAGAGGGTTATCTGTGTACATGAGGCAATTGCTGCATTGCCTCAAGATGCCCAGATTCATCAGATAGACAGGAGAGAACACTGGGAGCTGACCCTTGGACATGCCTGAATAAAAAAATATTTTCCTCTAGACAAGTGAGGAAAGTGAGTACAAGAGCTGTTTTTCTCTAAGCATGTGAGGAAAGTAAGTACCAAAACTGTTTTCCTCTGGGTAATGAGGATAGGTAATGAAGAAGTTCTGAACAAGTGCTGAGCATGGATAAGCAAATTCAATTGCTAAAACTAAGAATCTGTATCTGGATCTTGTTGTAGACAGGCTACCTAGTGCTTACCACTCCCACTGATAATCTGGAAGGCTTCCCTCCAACACAGAAAGGCTTGGGGGCACAGAAGCTTACAATCAGTCCTGGATACAGCAAATCTGTATCTGGGCTAAACTAGTTACAGAGAAGGTGGGAAGCAAGTGCAAATGCAGGCTTTTAAACCGGAAAGTTGAAAGAGATAGAAAAACTGCCCAAATGGCCAATAAACTACAATTTCTGGGCCAGAAACCACTCTTGTGGTAGATTGGCTACCTAGTGCTTACCACTCCCACTAATAAGCTAGAAGGCTGCCCCCCAACACAGAAAGGCTTGGGGCACAGAAGCTTACAAACAGTCCTGGATACAACAAATCTATATCTGGATTAGACTACTTAGGGGAAAGGCAGAAAACAAGCTTGCAATATATATATATATATATATATATATATATATTTTTTTTTTTTTTTTTTTTTTTTAGTTAAGTGGATTGGCTTTCTCAAAAAGTTATCTCTGTATTAGAAATAATGAACTAATGACAGTAGCTCAAACACTTTAAATGCAGTACAAGCCAGCACACTTGAGTGTGTAGCAATATTAAGGCAAATACAGTTTAAAGAAATGCAGATAAGTTAAAATGACAAAACAAGTTTATGAAAAATCAGATAAGAGCACTTGAACACTTAAAAGCACACAGAACAGCAAATTAAGGTATTCTGGTAGAAGACCGTTATGTAAGAGCAGCTCAAGAAACTATAAGTATTTTTTTTTTTCTGGAGAGGGAGGGAACAGATCAGATTAAGATACTATAGGGGATGTCCTTCCCAAGTGCTGTCTCTGTACACAGCAGAGGAGATGGGACTGGTAGGAGTGTCTGAAATCAAAATATGATCTCACTGTACTCAGCTGAGTGAGCAAATGAGATGGGCCCAGTAGGAGTGTCCAAAAACAGATTTACATCAGGGGTGGGCAATTCCAAAGCCACCAAGATTAACACCACAACAAGAATGGGGGTGGGAGACTAACTGCAGCTAGAGATAGGGAGTATTATCTCCCTGCATTATATTATATTATATATAACAATTATCTACACATTTCTAATCTTAAATAAGTGCAGAGAAAAGTATACTTAAATCAGCTTTTGTCAGTTGATTTATGCAGGTGAATCTCAGCAGCCAACCACTCGCAAGATGAGCAGAATGATTAAAAAATGTGACCAGCACAGATTATAATGCAAGCAAAACCCCCCAGGCTAAATTAACAGAATTTCAAAAGCAGTCTAACAACTTTTAATGTATCCAGATGGCTGCACTTTTTCACATTTCAGGCAGCTAACTGCAGCTAGAGACAGGGAGTATTATCTCCCTGTATTACATTATATATAACAATTATCTAAAAATGTCTAATCTTAAATAAGTGCAGATATATATTACCTAGTGTGTGTTATACCTCTGCTGGAATGGCATGTGATGATGAGTATGTGCTTCCTGATACTGTTTTGGTACCTTTGTTTCCATTCAACAGTTGCATTTTAGCCCTCACTTCCACTGGTGGGTTTCCATGAGGACATGTCAGATGTGTCTTATTTAGTTATTACTCACATATGTCATATATGTTACATATGTAACATATATGCCATCTCCCTGTTATATATGTTCTATGAGTCATGCCTGAACATGACTTTCTAGTAAGTCCTTAGCCTCACTAACATTGTAGTCATACAGTTGACCCATATGTCAGTACTGAGCTGCACAATGTAATTTATATCAGTGTATCTGACCTGTGTCCTCTGTCTCTTCTTGTAGCATGTCCACTGCCTGTTTCCTCCAGTAGCCCATCCCCTGATCCCAAGGTAGAATATGATGTGCCTCACTGTGCTAGCATGGTCTGTGGCATACAGGACACAAATTTATTGCTACAATCTGGCCCAGATGGTAACAGCCATGTGGATCAGGCTGTAGCCTCAGATGTGAAGGAAAAACATGTCCAGCCATTCTGATGATGTGAGGAATCAGATTTTAGACAGGATAATGCCTGTACACCACTGTTCCATGTTGAGTCTATTGGTGATGTTGACTCTACTCCATGAATGAGTGATACTGTCCATAGTAGTACACATAGGTATGCAGTTGGTGTACATTGGCACATGCCAGAGGGTGTCTGCCTCCTCCTATAGGTGAATGAACATTCACAGTGACTTCATGGATCTGACATTTGGGCACTTGTCCATGCCACAGATAGTGTTACACATGAGCTATGAGTGTTGCATCAAGTTCAGGAGCTCAGGCACAGAGAGGTCATGGTAGCATTGGCTGCACAGCCTGGTTATGGCAGTGTTACAGCAGTGCCATAATATTAACCAGGTGTTAGGTGCCGATTACCAAATGGGAGAGGCAGGCCCTCTCTCATTAGACCCATATTTGCCCATCAGACATCAGTGTCTGTGCTGCAACATGCATGTACATATAGGTTCATAGGTTCATACTAGGCTATCTGCCCTAGGGCATTTATAAGCCTAGCCAGAGTGTGTTTGGCTTTCACCACCCATTTTAAATGAATTTTGCTATGCCCTTTTTCGAGGTTAGTATACTGTGCCTCTGTCTAACAGTGACACAGAAGTGATACCCGGGGTAAACCTACGATCTCCCATCCACTCATCAAGATTCCTCTTGAAGAGAGTTAATGAGGGACTCTGCCTAACCTAGACTTGGATTTTATTCCAGAGTGAAGGGAGCCTCTGGGTTATGAATCTGTCCCTCCAGCATGTCCTATTTATTTCAGTGCTGAGGTTCAAGTCTCTCGAGTGCGTAGCTCGATGAGATTTGGATTTTCTGAGGTGCAGCATGTCCATTAATTCCGGGTTGGACATGGCTTTATACGTCAGGCACAGATCGCCTCTGAGCAGGCGGTATGCCACTGAGTAGAGCTGGAGTTTCTTTAACCGGGCAGCATATGGCATCTCTTTGAGCCCTTTGATCCTCTTGGTGAGGTACTTTTGGGGTCTTTCCAGTTGCTGCAGGTATCTGGTAAGGTACATCCCAAAAGGGGCATTGTACTCAATTATGGGCCTGATAAGGGATGAGTAAAGAGGCACGATGACCTCCCCTGATCTAGATGTGAATCCCTTCATGATTAGGTGGGCTATATAAAATGTTTTTCTTACCACTTTGGCCACGTGGTTTTCAAATGAGAGATTGCTATCAACTTGGGCCCCCAGGTCCTTAATTACTTCTTCCATACTTAATGGATTACCACCTATGTGGTAATTTGTGGGCACTTTGTTTTTCCCAAAGGGGATGACTATACACTTTTTGGCGGTTAGCTTGAGGCCATGGCTCTGGCATCAGTTGTACGTTTCTATGAGGCCCTTTTGTAGGATGCTTGTGTAGGCTGGAGAGTCGATTATGGTGCCTAGTTTGCAGTCATCTGCGAACTTGGTCAGCCACAGTCCTTCCATGTTGGCCTGTACCTCCGAGAAATATATACCAAACAAGAGAAGTCCCAGGACTGAGCCTTGTGGGACGCCACTTGTAACTGGTTTGGAGTCTGACATGGCTCCAGCAATTCTAACCATGTGGGTTCTGTCCTTGAGCCAGTTTGCAACCCATCTAGTGACATATGGGTTTATATTTAAGCTGGTGAGCTTATCTCTAATGCCTGAGTGGGGTACTGTATTGAAGGCTTTTACGAGGTCCAGGTAGGCTGTGTGGACCACCTTCCCCTCATCAATGGCATTAGTGACTGTTTCAAAGAAATCGACCAGGTTTAAGAGGCAGGATCTGACCTTAACAAAGCAGAACTGGGTAGGATCCAGTGTCTATAGGTCCTCAATATCTTTATGTATGAGGTCCATGATGATCCTTTCCATAACTTTGCAAACCAAGCTAGTCAGGCTTATGGGGCGATAGTTTCCAGGATCCGTTGAGGCACCACCTTTGTGGAGAGGGACCACTGTTGCTATACACCACTCTTTGGGTACATATCCTGTAGTATGGCTGAGACTGAACAATAGTTTTATGTTTGGATTTAGCTCTTCTTGGAGTTCATGTAGGATGCAGCCCGGGACACCGTCTGGTCCCATTGATGCTGTGTTTTTTGCTTTGGAGAGGGCGGCTCTTACCTGAGCATCTGAGATGTGAGGGGGGCAGCACTCTGCTGGGATAGATATTTGCCCTTTTGGTGGGGAGGTGGGGAGAAGTTTGCGCTGAACCTGTCAGCTAGGATGTTGGCAATGCCTGTGGGTTTGGTGTATTTTTTGTCATTTTGGACTAATTCTGAGCATATCTGGGAATTCCCACCCAGGTTCCTAACATAACTAAAGAAAGCCTTGTGATTATCCTTAGTGTCCTGTGCAATTTTTCTCTCGAAGCTGGCCTTAGACGATTTTATGAGTGCCCGTAGTTTTTTGCTAATACTGATCAGAGATGCTTTCCCTTTTTGGGATTTTGCTCTATCATGTAGTAGCTTCCTCCTTCTATTGTATAGTTTGTTTATGGCTGGGGTCCACCAGACAGGACGCCTGCCTTTGGAGGATTGGGTCCTGGTTTTATTTGGGATTGCATGATCCATGCATTCCTGAAGGTGTTCATAGAATGCGTTTATAAAGGATTCTGCGGTCTGGGCCGTATTTTCCACAGGCCCGGGGGCTTTGAAGGATTCCACCTCAGTTTTGAGGAGTGTGAAATTTGCTTTAGAGAAGTTTTTCACTGTGGTTTTCTGGACAGGGGTTGGGGTCGGGATGTGAATATCCAGTGAGATTAGTTTATGGTCTGATCTTACCAGTGAGGGATACACTTCTGGTCTGGAGCATAGAGCCCCCATGTTGGTGATGATCAGGTCCAGTATGTTTTCCCCTCTTGTGGGAGTGGTAACAAGTTGTTCCATAGCATTTGAGTTTATAAATTCTAGGAACCTTTGGGCTAGGGTGTTGGAGCTAGAGAAATGCTCCCAGTCTATGTTTGGGTAGTTGAAGTCGCCCAATATAATGGTGTTTGGAGAGACCTTCATATTTTCCAGTGTTCTCAGGAAGGCCGAGTGGGGTTCCTGGGGTTTGGGAGGGTGGTCTGTAGCAGGCTATAAACTGGAAAGCAGTTTTACCCACTGTTAGTTGCACATGGATAGTCTCTGATGCTTTGTGCTGTGCCACCAACCTGGAGGAGTGGATATCTTTGATTAATATTGATACTCCCCCTCCTTTTGTGGTTCGGTCCAAGTTTTGGGGCCGAAAAGCATGGTATGAGGTATAACCTGGTAGTGCTGGGGTGCTCTCGGGAGCCTTGAACCTGGTTTCTGTTACTGCACAGATATCGATGTTCTCCATGCTAAGGAGAGTTTTGACTGTGTGCATCTTGAGGTTTAGACTTCTGGCGTTGAGTAGCATTACTCTTAGTTTCTTATCCCTTGTGATACCTATGGAGGTGGTTTTGTCTTTTGAGCCTTGCCTAAAAAAGGCACTATGGGGGTGGCAAGAGCCTTTGCCAATATCCGAAAGCCCAGGGGTGACAGGTGAAAGCCATCCCTAGCGAAGCATCGTGGCTTGTCGAGCAAGTCATCCCAGGCTGACAGGCATTGGATCCCCTTTGAATGACACCAATACTTAAGCCAATTGTTGAAATTGATCATTTTGTCTTCATATTGTGGCATCATTCTTGGTGAGGGTAAGATGCTACTCAAGGTCAGAGTCATACCAGCCTGGGCTACATGCTCAGAGAGCTCCTCTATGTCTCTTTTCATGTAGTCCAGGGAGGTACGTCTCAGGTCATTCACACCAGCATGGACAATGACTGAGTCATATTTGTACTTGCCTTGGAGTGACCTGAGTGCTTGTGTTATGTGGCGGATCCCAGTGCCCGACAGGCAGCTCACCGTGACCTTCTCCTTGTTCAGCCTGGTGAGCGGGACATCAGTGTGCCTGATGATAGAGTCACCTATTACAAGTGTATCAGGTGTGTTGTTTAGCCTTAAGGGCTGTGACTGTTCGGCACACTGGCTTTGTGAGCTATGTGTTGCACGTGTTTTGTTTTGGGATAGCGGTTCCTTGGGTGTCTGCTTTGGAGGTCTCTGCTGCTTAGGCAGATTTTTATTTAGAGGCTCTCAGTATGTTTTTGTGTGTTTATGTGTTTGGTTTGCTGTCGTTGTAGGTCTATGTGAGACTGGAATTGTAGTGAGTGTGGTTTCCTTCTCCTCCTGACTGGTTACGCCAGTACTCAGTTGAGAGAGCTTAGCCTCCAGTTTGGCTATATGGTTGCATCTCTCACATGTGTTGGAATTTGTTGGGAGGAGGAGAGGGTTGTCTGTGTACATGAAGCAGTTGTAACATTGCCTCAAAATTCCCAGATTCACCAGCTGGACCAGAGAGGAGATTGACAACTGACCTTTGGACATGCTAGAATAGTATTGGCAATTCCTTTATAATTGAAAAAAGGGCCAATGGGGAACAAGGTACTCAAGGGGAGTTTGTGAGGGTGTAGTGCTTTTAATTTTTTAGTGCTGACTTATATAATTGCTTTAGTGAGCAAGTGCCAGGCTTTAGAGTAGGAATAGGGTGTTTATTATGAGAACTAGATCAGTTTTAAGGGAAATAGTGAAGAGCAGACTTTGTGGAGCCGAGAATGGTTTAAACCCAATTAAGCGGAGCTGCCCAATGCTGCGCTATGCGCAAAATCGCGCAAAGCTGCACCAAAGTGAGTTTTATACCAGGGGAACTGAAAAGAACTAGAAATTGGCCCAAAACGGCCAATAGACTACCAGATTCTTGTGCTGGGAACACTCCTCCAGGGATACATAGGCTGCTCTAAGCTCCCCACTGCCACTGGGGAACAAAGAAGCCTCCCTTTATCCAAGAAAGGAAATGGGCAACACAGGAACTTTCCAAAAGTCCAGAATACAGCAAAGCCTGTATTTGGACTACTCTAGGTCAGGAAAGATGGGAAACAAGGATAATGTTTTTGTTTTTTTTTTCTTTTTTGCAACAAACAGCAGGAAAATGCAATAAATATGTAACACAGGCTAGCACACTTGTGTGTGTAGCCTCAACATGTAAATGCAGCAAACAGGACAAACTTTAAAAGTGCGGGTGCAAAAACAATTTTTTAACAGTTTAAAACAGTTCAAGAAGCAGAAATACTTGCAGTTTAGCTAGATCGGACAGTCGCCCAGGTAGTAGCAGGAAAAAAAACACTTTTTTCAGGTTAGCAGTTGCTCATTTAGCCTCTCTGCTGCTAGCACCACTCTGCAGGACCACGAGGAGCTTGGCTGAATAGCAACAAGTGCAAAAAACGCGACAAAGTGGGTTTTATACAGGGGGACTTGAAAGAGCTAGAAATTGGCCCAAAATGGCCAATAGACTATCAGATTCTTGTGCTGGGAACACTCCTCCAGGGATAGATAGACTGCTCTAAGCTCCCCACTGCCACTGGTGAACAAAGAAGCCTCCCTTTATCCAAGAAAGGAAATGGGCAACACAGGAACTTTCCAAAAGTCCAGAATACAGCAAAGCCTGTATTTGGATTACTCTAGATCAGGATAGATGGGAAACAAGGATAATTTTTTTTGTTTTTTTTTTCTTTTTTGCAACAAACAGCAGGAAAATGCAATAAATATGTAACACAGGCTAGCGCACCTGAGTGTGTAGCCTCAACAGGTAAATGCAACAAACAGGACAAACTTTAAATGTGCAGGTGCAAAAACAACTTTAAACAGTTTAAAACATATGCTGTTGGCCACTCCACTGTGAGTTCTGCAGTTACAACCAGTCAACTCACAGTTATCTTCCTTCCCACAGTGTGTCTCATCGTGATGGTATTACAGCATCAAGCTCCTTGGTAGAGCAATATGGGCCAAAATGTTTCTGGATGTGGCAGGGGCAGCCAGGACCATGGTGTGAGCTGCCAGCATGGGTGCCTTAGACTGTGTTAGAGTAATACTGACAGTTGATCCAATATATGTTCTGAAGTGTCATTCTGACCCCATGGCAATGATGAACACCATGTAAACCACTGATAATTTTATCTGTATGTTGTTGTAATGTCTGCTGCTATGGGATTCTGTATTTTTGCTGACCTAGGTGACTACATTCCCTTGTTAACAATTATTTCCTCTTTTACACTGACATATGCTAATAGTGATATTGATAACAGTAATGCAATATGTGATGACTTGCTTTTATGTTTGTATGATTTGACAGTGGACAGATAAGGATGGGGTTTACATTACAATTTCCCATGTTGCCTGGAATTCACACATGCACTGACTGCAAACTTGGGTCACTTGTGGCCTGATTGGATGGTTCCTCTCATTATTGTTTTGAAAATGTTTACACCATCATATGTTACGATCATGTTATGTATGATGCTCAATGTGTACATCTGGTGGATCATTTCCATTAGATGCAATCTGTGCTGCTATTGTAGGGCAACACATGAACATCACTATTTACTCTGTGTACTTCTCTACATGTGGATTGTCATGACTCAAAAGTATGTCAGATGCTGCCTGAGCTAGGACTTGTGGTTGTGTTCTCTGTCACCCACACCTGCTTCTTCTTTTCAAGTGTCCTTCTGATCCTCCTCTGACAGTTGTGACACCTCATCTTCAGAAATATGGAATTTTTGTGGTAGGTCACCCACACCTACAACAGGTAAACCACAATGTGTTGTTGTTAACATATGCAATATTGTGCACATAGTAATCATACATATTGCCATCTTATGTGTATATTGCATTTCACCCTGGATGTTCCAGACATCTGAATATGGCTTTCAGCATGCCAAACACACACTCAGTGGTGTTTCTTGTTATGGTGTGTGCTCTGTTGTATGGCTTGTCAATGGAGTTGGATGAGGCTCTGTATGGCATCATTAACCAGGGTCTGAGTGGATATCCATGCTCACCAGTTGTTGGGGAAAGATAAGACTTATAATGCATACTGCTGACAGGGGTGCATTTAGCTTGCATCCTACTTCTGTTACCATACTTAGCCAGTAGTAGTCCCTCAGGTATTTTGCCATGTTGAAAAGCAGACATCAGACCACTTTCCCACCATATAGCAGCATTGTAGATGTTACCAGGGGGTGTTGCCATGATATTCGTTATGCTGCCATCTGCTGAGCACACCACCTGACAGTTCAGCAATGGCCACCCATTTCTATTTTTGAACCTTTCTGCTTCAGGTTTCACAGGGGTTTTAATAGGGATGTGGGTGCAGCCTATTCAAGCAAGTATGTGGGGAAATTTGGCGATGTTGAAGAAGTGGTGCATGAGTCTGCCACTCCATGAACATAGATGGAAAGTGTATATATTCATCTACCTTGGTGTAAATTACCAGGAATTGTGACAGGATGTGACTGGAAGACTGGGACACTCCTACAGCATTTCCCATATGCTGGCTGAAATGTCCAAAATGCCAGTATACATAGGCTCCGACAGACTTTGGTTTCAAGACATATGGGGTTGCCTCGCAATGTACACACAGACATGTGTGGGTAGCACATGCTGCACACACTCTGCACCAGCTGTCTCTGTAAGCAGTACCTGTCAATTATTTCCTGTTCTGACAGTTGTCTTAGTTGTACTCTGGCTCGTGTCTAGCTGGCTGCATTCTGGGACATATTGCCATATCTTCATGTATGGCTTGCAGTACCACACCCTGTTTTATTTCATTCATTGGAAGTTGTGTTGTTTTCAGTAAAGATATGGATTCCACAGACTTCCATCAAAAATAGCTTCCTTTCTTTGGGTTGCAATATGGCATTTACTGAGACTTTTGGAAATGTAATTGGTGTAGCAGTTTGTCTCAATTAAGTTGCATTAGGCATGCAGAGCTTATTTTGGAATGAGACGGGCATGCACAGAATTCATAATTATCCTACACTAAATAGATAATTATTCGCACTGATTCTTGTGTGTCTTCTGTAATTGCATCCACAGCTGGTGTGCTGAAGTTTTCCTCAGGCATGCTGCACTGTCCGCAACTTTGTTTTGGAATTCGGCCCTAAGTTTAAAAGAGCAATATTTAAAATATGTCCCTGATTTTGGTTCTTTATCTCTCTCATTCCCTCCCCCATTATTTCCCCATTATTTTTGGGTCTATATCACTTTGTCAATCAAACTAAATATTGAATATCTCTTTGCTGAACTTTATCCATCAAAACTTAAGTCATGGAACAATCACTTCAGTGAAGATTTACCCAGGGAAAAAAATTGCTCTGCCAACCTACCGACCATCACAAAGAACACATCATTTAAAACTCACCCTGGTGGGGGACTGATCCCCCAACTAAATATACTAACTCCAAAATCACACTACACTGGGTAAAAGGGCAAATTCCCTATTAAGGCCAAATAGTTTTTCTCCCTGGGTAAATCTTCACTGATGTGATAATTCAATGGGTTAAGTTTCGACAAAGTTCATTGAAAAGGTATTTGATTTTTAGTGCATTCAAAGAAATGATATAGACCCTTCATTTTTAGCTTTCTCCAGCATTCCTGAGCTAAGAAGTTGAGATGAGACAAAAACATACCTCTCAAGTGTCCAGAATTTTGGCAATGTCCAGATTTTTGCCTCATATTTTTTCCTATGAAATAAACATAAATATTATAATATATATATTTTCATATGAAGTAAGTATAATGTATAGTTCATATGAAATAAGCATTTTCACTTCCTTTTTTCTGACACTGGAGGATCCCTAAGCTCTCTGCAGAATTTCATATTGGGAATACTGGTGATGTCCAGCCCTTTTATGTCTATGTGACCATAGAAAGTCATTTGCAAATACAACAGTTCTCTGTGGGCCTTCATTAATTTCCTGAGTACTGCGTGGAGCAGCTGTGGGAGACTATCAGACACACAGCTAGGGATACAGAGAGAGAGAAGAAACTGAGAGGAATTGCATCCAGGTAGAAAAACATTATTTCTGCTCTGTACCATTCAGAGGGGCATGCAACTATTACTGTTTTACATACTCATATAATGTATACCTTATAGTGCAGCTGATACATGTGTTTCTGAGCTGTCATAGTCCTTTGGAATTTAAACAGAGTGTCATTAAAAGTATTTTTAGAAATGCTGCACTTATGCAGTCTTTGTTATGAAGACATTAAAGGTTACTCCACATACCTGAAATGAAACATGAAATGAAATCCATAGAACCTGATAAAGAATGGCTACATCTCAAAAGAGCATGTGCGAGGACTACAGGACAGATATGTGTCTGAGCCAGGTATGGAAATAAAGTATGTAAGGAAACTGGTGGTGGAATGTAGAAGTCCAAGAAGTCATCAAAAGAAAGATGGAGTGTAGGAAAAAGTGGGAGATAGAAAAGTCAGACCAGGTTATGAAGGAATACTGGTTGGCTAGCAAAGAAGCCAAGAAAGGAGTTGCAATAACAAAGAACAGGAAATGGAGGCACTCTACCAGCTTCTAGAAAGTGACTCAGTAAGTGGCACAAAGAAATGATATCAGGTTGCAAGGATAAAAACAAAAGAAAGATAAAGAAGATAGTCAGACACCCTTCATAAGAGATGCCAACAACAACCTGCTCACCAGTCCAGAGGACATCAAAAGCAGATGAAAGGAGTAGTTCCAGCAGCTTCTGAATGAGGAAAAAAACACAGATGTTGTACTGCCCCAGACACAGCCTATGATGACAGAAGAAGAGGAGCCCACGATAAAAGAAGAAGAGCACCACTAAGGAAATCTAAGTCAGGGAAAGCAGCAATCTCAGATGAGGTCACAGCAGATATGATCAAGATTTGGGTGAGATTGTCTTATGAGGGTACTCATGGCAGTATGGAGAGAAAGGTATATCTCAGATGACTGGAGAATACGCATACTCTTACCAGTGTGGTGTAAGAACAAAGGGGACATCCACAACTGTGGGCAGTACAGAGGTATTAAACTTCTGTCACATTGCATGAAAGTTCTGGAAATGGTGATTGATAAATAGATATGCAGAGCAGGAGAAAGTAAGATGAGAGATGAGCAGTTTGGATTCAGATCTGGATGCAGCACAACTGACCTGATGATTGTAGTTAGACAGATAGTTGAGGAGAAGCTACAGATGAAGAAAGAATCCAGATCCAGGCATTCCTAGACTTGGAGAGAGCCTATGACAAGGTCTCAAGAAAGTTGATTTGGGCAGTCCTGTGATGGTTTGAAGTCCCAGAAACATTGGTAGAATTAGTGCAGGTTATGTACAAAGAACCAATGACTCAAGTATGAACAGCGTTTGGTCTCACATAAGGGTTCCCAGTGGGAGTGGGTGTACACCAGGGTTCAGCTCTGAGTCCACTGCTGCTCATACTGTTGATGGACTACATTAGCAAACAGGTTGGAGGGACAGATCAACAAAGTTGTTGTATGAAGACAATGTAGCATTACAGGCAGACTCTGAGCAAGACGTTCAACAAAGGATAGGGGAATTGAATGCAAAACTGAAAACATATGGGATGAAACTAAGTACAGATTAGACAGTGGTAATGACAGCAAATTGAGGAAATCAGAAAAAACTGAGAACCAAGACAGAAGGGAAAAATAATGGACCAGGTTAATAACTTCAAGTATCTGGGAAGGGTTGTTGAGGAGAAGGTAAGTCTGAATGAAAAGGTGAAAGCTAGAATCAGAGGGGTTGCAGCCAACTGGCACAGGGTGACATGTATAGTGTATGACAGAAGAATGTCAAAGAATCTGAAAAGCGAGGTTTACAAAACAGTGGTGCAACCAGTATTACTGTGTGATAAAGAAACCTAGACAATAAATGCAGAGCAGTTTAAGAAGCTTGAGATGATGGAAATGAAGTACCTGAGAAGGGTGGTAGGATACACACTGTGGGATAAGGAAATGAGGATATAAAAGCAGAAGCCAAAGTAGCTCCAGTTGTAGAAAAGATCAAAGAGAACAGATTACAGTGATTTGGGCACATGCAGAAGAGCAGAAGACAATCTTTTAAAGAAGATGTGGGACAGATAGGAAGATGGTAAGAAGAAATGAGGGCATCCAACAAAGAGGTGGATGGATTGTGTGAGAGAAGATCTGGACAGTCAGACACGAGTGTCGAAGAAGGCAGGATTGTGGTATTGAATTGAGAGAGATTGAAACAGTTAACACGACACCCCAACCCCAAGTAGAAAAATGGCAAAAAGGGGTCTGATGATGATGATGATCAGATCCAATAAAAGCAGTGGCAGTGCCACCAAGGAGTTATAAAAATTTATTGGTTTGTGATAAGTGGTATGCAGATGATGTAGCCTGAATAAAGTCCTTGTATGACAAATTATGTCATGTATTTTACAGCTGTATAGTATTCAGGTTATTATTTAGATTATTTTTAATGATGTATCACATTAACATTTTCACTTCAAAAGAAGTCAGTGTGATGTCATCCGACAATATTCAAGCTGGGCTCTTATTGGTTAATTGTCCCTTGGTGTCAAAGTGATGATTAATGGAGAGCTTGCATGGGTCGATTTGGAGTCCATTTACTTTTTTATTATGTTCGCATGTGCTAATGGGTCTAATTTTCAGGCTCAGTGGTGGGGCCACCCTTAAGAAGTCACATCACAACACCTGTACATCACACTTGTGGGTCAAAACCTGTTGCTATGCTGAGGTTAAAGAGATTAAGGAGTTGGGCTGTCCAGTGCTTGTTTAGTGCTATTTATTAGGCAACTGAGTATTTTGTCAGCCTCCATGGATGCTTTATTTATTTTTTTAAGAGAACTTTTACAACATATTCTTTGGTGATTTTTAATAACTGGAGTCCCCTTGGGATATACAGGCCTAGGAATAATTGTCTCTGAAGTGAAGTTGCACTATATTTGTTTGCCAGTATGTTGTTAGTATTCACTAGACTGGAGTAGGCAGTACTATTTTTGAATAAGCTCTATGAAATGTTGAGTATTATTCCTTATTTTCCTGACATAAATAAAGAAAGACGTGCAGTTATCTTTAGCTTATGTTGCTGGACTGAGTTTGTGGAATGCTATTATTTTCCTGATTGCATTTTTTTAGTTTCTTACCTAAATGTTTTATGTTTTCATTGATATGAGTGCCTTTGTTTTACTAAGTACATGAAAGAGTTTATTTCTTTTATTGTATGGTTTGTTAATGCTTGATGACTGCCTTGTTGGTTTGCTTTTAAGCTTTTCCTTTTGCATAGATTTAGTTGGGATCACCATATTAATGCAGTTGTCCAGGTGCAAGTAGAATTTGTCAGTATAACTCTTTGCAGCAAGGACATTTTGGGTAGTACCTCTATATTTAGGTTTGGAGACATCATCAAAGAATTTTAGTAGATGTATACATTTGAAGTCATTGAATTTTGTGAAGTACTTACCTCTGTTCAGCCCAAGGGTAGCCTGGGTCAAATCTTTAAAGGGTTTGTAGTGAAATGCAATGAGTAGCAGCAAACTTACATGCAGATGGTGCTGTTCATTGTAAGTTATCAGTTCTGATAAAAGGTCAGCAAACTAGTGTTGTAAAACATGGAAATATGTAAAGAGTATGTACAATCTAAACTGCACTGTGCTTTTGGACTTGTGACATAAACAGTTCAAATGCAGCAGATATCCTTGAGCACTGGGGACAAGCTGAAGAGGAGCACTGAAGGACTCCCTGTTGAAATGCTGAGTGCTGACAACCCAAAAAAAAACACCAAAACTACAGGAAAAATGCTAATGTCAAAGAATGCTCTTCTGCTTTAAACTTCTTTTTTTCAGGGGACAAACCCCCCTGCAGCTTCCCAGATTTATACATAACATGCTCTACTGGGTCCTGACATTTCAAATGGTTACCTCACTGAAGTTCCCAGGAATTGTTCAGTGAATGAGTGCTGTGAGTTCATTTTGCACTAATATCATCTCAAGAAACACAGCAGTGACAATGCAGCTTGGTATGTTACAGCATAATGCTGTTTGTTTTGATGCAGATGAAAGTTTACAATAACGTCTCCTTTTATAGGTTCATAGGTAGGTACTAGGCTATCAGCCCTAAGGCCTATACAAGCCTAGACATAATGATTCCCTGGCTGTTGCTTCCCACAAATATTTACTTTCCTGCACCCCTGTCTAGCAGAGCTACTGATGTGATCCCTGAGTTGAATTTCCTATCTCCCATCCAATCATCAAGGTTCCTCTTGAAGAGTGCCATTGAGGCATTCTGCCTGACATGTATGGGCAGCCTATTCCAGTGTATGGGGAGTCTCTGGGTCAGGAACCTATCCCTCCAGCATGTTCTATTCATTGTGATAACAAGGTTAAGATCCCTGGAGCATGTGACTTGGAGAGATTGGAATTTCTTTAAGTGTAGCATGTCCAACAACTCTATGTTTGACAGGGCCTTGTATGTTAGGCAGAGATCGCCTCTGAGTAGGTGATATGTGACAGAGTATAGCTGGAGTTTCTTTAGACAGTCAGCATAAGGTATCTGCTTTAGGCCTGTGATTCCTTTTGTGAGGTATTTCTGTGGCATTTCTAGTTGTTGCAGATGTTGTGTGAGGTACATATCAAATGGGGCATTGTATTCTATAATGGGTCTAATGAGAGATGAGTACAGAGGGACAATGACTTCCTTTTTCCTGGATGAAAAGCCCTTAGTGATGTGGTGTGCCATGTAGAAGGATTTTCTAACTGTTGTGGTTATGTGGTTATCAAAGGTGAGACAACTGTCCACCTGTGTCCCTAGGTCTCTTATCACACTTTCGATGTTTAGTGTACTGCCACCTATGTGGTAGTTCACAGGTACGTGTTTTTTCCCGAAGGGGACAACTATACATTTTTGGCATTTAGCTTGAGCCCGTGGGTCTGACACCAGGCATCTGTTTCGGTAAGGCCCTTTTGTAGTATATCCACATAATTTGCGGATTCAATAATGGCTACCAGCTTCCAGTCATCTGCAAACTTTGTAAGCCAGAGTCCCATAGTGTTGGCCTGTACTTCAGAGAAGTAGATGCCAAACAAGAGTAGTCCCAGGACAGAGCCCTGTGGTACACCACTTGTCAATTGTCTAGAGCTGGATTTGGAGTCAGCTACTTTTACAGTGTGTGTTCTGGCAGTAAGCCAGTTTGCAACCCATTGAGTGACGTAAATATTAATGCCCAGCTTAGTAAATTTATCTATGATTCCAGAGTGGGGGATAGTGTTGAAAGCCTTGGCGAGGTCCAAGTAGGCTGTGTGAACCACCTTACCCTCATTGACGGCTCTGGAGACTGATTCAAAGAAGTCGATCAGGTTCAGGAGACAAGATCATGAACCCAAACTGGGTGGGGTCCAGTGTTTGAAGGTTGCCAATGTCTTTGTTTATA
Source organism: Protopterus annectens (assembly GCF_019279795.1). Classification (NCBI taxonomy): domain Eukaryota; kingdom Metazoa; phylum Chordata; order Ceratodontiformes; family Protopteridae; genus Protopterus; species Protopterus annectens. The sequence continues at coordinate 728,744,915 of NC_056728.1, read as the reverse complement.
AGTTCTATGATAATACATTCCATGGCCTTGCAGATCAGGCTCGTCAGACTGATGGGATGGTAGTTCCCAGGATCCAAAGTGGATTCCCCCTTGTGGAGTGGGATGACTGTAGCTGTGCGCCACTCTGTGGGCACAAAGCCTGAGGTGAGGCTATGATTAAACATGACACATAGGTGAGGTGCCAGTTCATTTTGTAGTTCATGCAGTACACAGCCCAGGATGTCATCTGGTCCCATGGATGCAGTATTATTGGCTTTGGAGAGTGGGATTTTTACCTGAGTGGCCGTGATTACTGGAATTTGGCATTCTTTTTGTATTGAGATGGGCCCTTTAGGGAGTGAGGGGGGGTGAAGTTGGGACTCAATCTATCTGCCAGGATGTTGGCAACATCCTTGGCATCAGTATATCTAGTGCCATTCTGCTGTAGCTCAGAGCAGATCTGAGTATTGCCATTTAGATTCTTGACATAGCTATTGAATGCCTTGTGGTTGTCGGAATCTTTGGCAATTTTGTTTTTGTAACTAGCTTTGGAAGATTTTATGAGGGATCTCAGCATTCTACTGCAGCTGGTGAGGGAGTTTTTTGAATCCTGGGTTCCTGGGGTCCTCCTCTTTTCTGCAACACTTTCTTCTTTCTGTTGTACAGCTTGTTTATGGCAGGGAACCATCAGATTGGCTTCCTTTTTTTTAGAGGACAGCATCTTGGTTCTATTTGGGATGACTCAGCCCATGCATGAGTGGATGTGCTTGTACAGCACCTTAGTGTAGGATTCAGCAGTTGAACTTCCAGTTACCATCTGCATGGGTGTCATGAAGTTTGTTACTTCTTACTTGAGAAGCATGAAGTTGGCTTTGGAGAAGTTTTTTACGGAGGTTTCCTAAAAGGGGGTTGGGGTGGGATGTGGATGTCAAGGGTGATTAGCTTATGGTCTGATCTGGCCAACAAGGGGTGACCACTGGTGTGGAGCATTGATCTCCCATGTTGGTAATGACCAGGTCTAGAATATTGGTACCCCTGGTGGGACTATGAATTAGTTGCTCTACGGTGTTGGAATCTATGAATTCCAAGAACCATTGAGCAAAAGTGTTGGTACAGGAGTAGTTTTCCCAGTTAATGACAGGGTAGTTGAAATCACCCAGTATTAGGGTGTTTGGTTGTATCTTAATATTTACCAGCATGTTTAGAAAGGTGTAGTGAGAATATTGGGGCATGGTGGAGGATCTGTAGCAAGCTGCAATTTGTATTGCAGTCTTACCTAGTGTTAGTTGCACCTGGAGAATTTCAGATGCATTGTGTTGGGCAACCATCCTGGAGGTGTGCAATCCTTGGTGAATATGGACACTCCTCCACCTTTAGTGTTTCTGTCCTGGTTTGATGGCTGAAAAGTGTGGTATGAGTTCTAGCCTGGTATTGCAGGGGTGGTCTCTGGAGCTTTGAACCAGGTCTCATTTACTGCACAGATATCAATGTTCTCCAGTTTTAAGAGAGCCTTGAGAGAGTGCATCTTGAGTTTTAGATTTCTAGGATTGAGTAGCATTACCTTCAGATTTTGCTTGCTTGTACCCGTTATGGTGGTAGTTTTATCCTTTGAACCTTGCCTAAAAAAGGCACTATAGGGGTGGCAAGAGCCTTAGCCAGTAACCTGGATCCCAGGGGCAACAGGTCCAAACTATCTCTTGCAAAGCATCGTGGTTTGTCAATCATGTCATCCCAGGCAGACAGATACTGGATCTCCTTTGAATGACACCAAAAGCTTAGCCAATTATTAAAGTCAATCAGTTTGTCCTTATACTGTGGTGTCATTCTGGGCGAAGGCAGGATGCTACTTTGTACTTTGAGGAGACATACAGACATTACTGTGAATAGCATGCTGAGGCTGATGTTAAATGGCAAGGAAAACAATATGCATTAATATTCCCATTAGAAAACATTACTTCTTGTCGCATTTGAAAAATGTGAGCTTTCCACAGCAATCTACAAAAAACTTGAGAATACAACACTGAGGTGATTGCATAAACGATGGTTACTTAATGGATCCAAGCATAAAGAAGGAGTCAGGAGGACTCAAGTATGCAAAGTGCTTCCCTAAATCAGTGAGGATATAATTTTCCAAATCTGTACCAGTAACACTTATCACAACACTGGAACAATATGTACCACAAATGGCCATTCACAGCCACAACTGAGCATATATTTTAACTTTTAGAAAGCAGCAGGTTCTCTTTTCAGGTACCCAGTTTTTGAGTTAGAAGTTTGCCAAACACAGATGCAATAACTGACTGGAACAATCAATGGTCTATGTCATATGAATTAATTTATTTTGTAACATGTCAGTATGTGAAATTCATGCTAAATCACAACCCTTATAGCTCTCAGGCTAAATTAGCAATGTTTCATATTCCAATCAACTAGATCTGATCTGAATGCAAACAAGGTAAGGAAGGATTTAAATACTTTGGTACTGTAGATGTGTAAAAGTGGTAGAGATGGAAATATTCAATGTACTTAAGCAATTAGCTATCAGAACAGTAAGCTACCCAGTAGACATGCATGCTTAGTTTAAAATGGGCAAAGTTGTCTTTTCTTAATTTCATGGCTTTGGTGGGAATCTCGTCCTTAATCAAATAGCATGTGGTCAGAAACTAAACAACAAGGGAAAGTTTGTCATGCAAAGAATGGTATAAAACTGTTAGAGAAAGCATGTGTTCCATAACATTTCAAAATTTCAGACAGAATCTCAAGAATATCCCAGACATAATCAGAATAAGAATCATTGAAAAAATTTTTTTTAAGCAAAAACAAATGCCATTTTAAGTGTTACACTGGGGTGGTCCTAGTTGTAAAGGATGCATTGTAGAATCCATTGCTAACAAGTTTAATGTTAGTGTTCTAAGTTTTGAAGGTCATAAGGCTCAAAATTATGTTTGCATATTCCTGCATATGTGCTTCTGCTATCTTAAAATGAATTAACATTTAAACGAAGAAAAATAAAACAATTTCCCTCCCACTCAGAGCACACTTTAAATTCTAAGTGTTGCATACACAGAAATATACTCAGGCAAAGAGGCATACATGCCCCAGGACCTAGCCCTTTGCTTGGTTTCATGAGGTACCAAAATAAAATGCATTGTTATGAGATTAATTATGCATTGTAAAGCCACTAAACTAAATGCAACTTTCACTCCTATTTATAGTTCCCATGGAATGACATCTAAACCTTGTTCTTTGTGCTTCTTCTATTTTCTACCCCATGCAAACTGATTCTGAATTAATTGCCCATATTGGTTATTTTCTTTGTCAGTGCCCCGTATTTCTTCCTCCTTCACTATCCACCCTGTCTGCTTTAAACTAGCATTTCGACTTCCTTAACATCTAAAGTGTTTTCCCTCTTCATGTCTTATACTTTGCAGCAGGTCCCCTCCTCATACAGTTTATTTTTAACTCAGTACTTTATGTTTAGCAAATATCTTTCCCATATGTCGATTTGTAGTATAATCTAATCTAAACATTGTACAATTTTCTTAAACTTTGCTACCACTTTGTCTCTCTCCTGCATTTTTGATTTTTTTTTATACTGCACTTTATAATGTTAATTATTCATTATGCTGTTATTCTTGACACATCCCATAAAATAGTCCAATGAGCATTCAATCTCTGGTATTCATATTTGTTTGCACAAATGTGATAGAGTATTCCTGATGCTTACAAATGAGTATAGCAATGGTGAAATTCATAGAGGCCATTTACACTATTGTGAAAGGAATTAAAAATAATGGCATGCAAATGAGGAATGTTGTAAAGTGCAACATGCTAATGAGGTGGTTTTGCAATTCATAGTCTGAAATCCACGTGGTACGCACATCCATTGTTAAATGTGGGGCTGGGGCTTCATCCTTGAAATTGGAGTTGCAATCCACAAACGTTCCCCCAACCATCCCTTCAGTACTTTGTCCAAGTATGCACAAGCACTTCCCTGACAGAAAAGTAAATTATGTCCTCATTAGCCCCTTCATTATTTTGTATTTACTATACGCAAGCACTGAAATGACATTGTAAATTATTTTGCCCAATCATCACTTCATCAGTCTGACCATGTATGAACAAGCACTTCCCTGATGCAAAAATAAATTATTTTCCTAAGTGACCCTTTCAGTAGCATTCCCTAGTATGCACAAGCGACAAAATGAAACATTTCCACAAGTGCCCCCTTCAGTACAATGTTCAGGTATGTGCAATCACTAAAATAAAGCATTCACCCAAAGGACTCCTTCAATAATATGTCCAGGTATGCAAAAGCACTAAAATGAAACATTCACCCAAGCGACCCCCACAGTAACTTTTCCTAGTATACACAAACACCCAAATGAAACAGTCATCCAAGCAACCCCCTTAAGTAAAAATGTCCAGGTATGCAGAAGCACCACCTAATCTCATATAATATCTCCATATTCTCCCTGAAAAGTGCTGCTTATTGGCATAAGTTCAGGACTATTTTCACACTTTCTATGCAAATAAGATCATAATAGATTCATGTCTATGAATCAGTCTCATAATCATACATGTAAAGCCATTTAACAGTATAGTAGCTGCCCCCCATTGCGTATGCATTAAGCACGTCATCCTCTTGTGATATTGGGGCATGTTTACAGCAACTTGTTTGCATCTTCATATGTATGCTCACAGCCTGGGATATGCATATCCACTTAGTGTCACTCTTCATGGATCATCACTACTGATATTGCAAAGCCCCAGACTGTGAATACCTTCAAATGTTTTAACTTCCTTTTTTAAGTGCCATTTTGAAACTTAAATACTCATTTAAACTTGGATATATGGCTTCCTTAAGTAATACCTGCCAATGGTACTTCTTTTAATTAAGCTCATCTTCTAAGGACTGATGCCAAAATCTATGTGCACACCTTCTAAAACATAAAATATGATTTTTTTTTAATTTTGACAAATCACGTTTTTTTTCATTCTTATTTTTATAGTGCAATTGTGTTTATAAATTCTATGGGTTAGTGTTCTTTTAGTATGCTCTATATAGAAAGCTTCACATACTAGACAAGATGCTGCATAGATCAAAATGGATGATTTACAGTTGAAATACCATGAACCCTCATAAGCAATCTATTGCCGGCATTTCAAGAAAAGGCTCCTCTCACACCATTAGCTCAGATAGCAATAAATTTATTTGTCTCAATGATATCCTTAATACAAAAGTTATTTTTCTTTATAAATCTAGGAACCTCACAAACTATCTTATAATTTTCTTGTGTTGGTTACCAGAATATCCCAGTTTTTAGAAATAATTGCTTTGACGGTCCCGATATCCAAACTAAATATCAATACTACACCCAATTTATTATAATTAATAGAATTTCTTGAGTGTGGTATAAAAGCTTTTTCTAAAATATCACTGGACAGCACTGGTGCATATATAGTACTGCTGCCCTGTATAACTTCATCCTAACACTTCCTAATTAACAGTTCAGGATAACTTATAAATAAAACATTTGTGCACACTTCCATTTCACTAAAAAAAAGAAAACACTTCATCCTGTGTAGTTAACCTATTTATTTGCATTAGCTGACCTTTGACATTTTTCTTCACGTAGTATGGATGCATACTAGAAAAATCTAAGTATGTACTGTAAGCCATTTCCTTTAATCAATCATTATTCCAAAAACACCTCTATCAAAATCTTTAAAGATCTTTAAATCTAAAAAGGATATAGAGGTTTTGCCCTTATGAAATTTAAACATTAAAAAAAATCTGTTGAAGTTTGTAGAAATTCCTGAAATATATGTAACGCCTCAATTGGGCCACCCCATATAAAAAATGTCTTCAGTAAAATGCACATATTATTTAACATAGCAAAAAAAAGGGTATGAGTACATCTTCAAATATTCTCACTGTGCCAAAACCAAATTGACATAAATAGGAGCCATCTCTGCTCCCATAGCTATTCCCATTTCTTGCTTATAATACATGACCTTAAACAGAAGAAAAATGCTGGCCAAAACAATCTTTAAGTATTCACAGATTACCTGCATGAACGTGCATGAAAGTTTATCAATCAAAAACTCTTTCACCCACAAAATCCTCAAAATCATGGGATATAACTGTATATAGGCTTGAAATGTTACCTCTTAACAAAATATCATTGGAAATTAAATTTTTCTTTAACATTCCAAGAAAGTCAGCTAAACCCTTAATAAATGATGAATGCATTTAACCACCATTTTGTCCATATGATCAATAAAAAAATGACAAAGATTTCAGTTTTTGACCCAGCTGCCATTACTATGGATCTAAAAGGATGAGTCATAATTGAGTTATTAATCTTGAGAATCCCAAATAAAATTGGGATCCTAGAATTTCCACCTTCAAATATCCAGCTGAATTATCACTAATCCAATCTTCTGCCAGAAAGTACCCAATAGATTTATCAATGTTTTTATAGGCAGCATAAATGCCATTCAAATTGACTTTTCTGTAGGCCATAATATCATTTAGCAGTGAAATCATACTGTCTTCATAATCAGAAATGTTCATTAAAACAAAACAGTCTCCTTCATCCCCTTTCATAAGATGCAGTTTTTTACAGTCCCTGAAAACATTCATAACTTCCCTTTTGGCCTTGAACAAATTACTGAACTTATTTTGAATGGGTTTGCCCAAGACATGTCTAATCTCTTTTTTATACATAGTCTCAAAACTGGTAACAATGTCTGGGCTGAGGCATAAACACACTCATTTGCAGAAAATATCATCATAATACTTGTTCTTCTCCATCTCCAAACACATCATAGCTAAATTAATTATCCTAGTGAACGATTTGTCAATTGTTTATATTAGGACACACTAACATGCACAATAGTAAGTGCTGCCCCTGGTGTGACATGGGCTAGCCTTTTACTTTCAGAATTGCTATTTTTCAACTGTTGTCTTTAAGAAAATGAGATATACATAAAAAACAAAATAGCATAACATTCATCAGGGGCCTTATGCCCCCCCCCCACACACACACACACACACACTCACCCCAAAAGGACTGTGATGCACTTAAAGCTGCACATGGCAGTGGCTGCAGGGAAGCAGCAGACCCCTTACTGGATGTGTGTGGCCATCTTTCTTTAACGTTAAGTCAGTAATGCCTGACATTAGAGTTTCATTTTTTAATACTTTAACCTTATTAAGCTTTTTAACTTTCAAAAAATTATGGAATTAGAATAACAAATGTGCCAAACACTTAACTGACAGCCCTATTAGGGTGTCAATCAAGTCGGTACCACCTATATCTGCTGAAATTGTGATGATGTGTCATAATATAAACAATCTCCAACAATTTAATGGAATTAACTGGATCAACCATTAATGTTCTCTGGGAGGAACAAAACCAATCTGCTTTTGAATAATCTTAATCTGGTCATCAGTATAAAGATGACTAGAAAATTGTAATATTTTGAATGAACTTCCTTCATTGTTAGCACATGGGTTTACCATCTGCTGTATGTGGGATTGTGTATCTCCAATCAACTTATTTCATCTAATGTATATGAATAGTTTACCCTGGTCAACTGTTGGTAATCTTCCTGCTGCTATATTTTCTGATAATGGGTCCAACACCTGTACTTTTGTTGATAATTCATCCGGTGGAAAGGTTGGAAATAAGTATGCTTTTGTTGGAGATGGTGGCTCCCCGTCTCACATCTGTCTGTTGCCAATACTTCTGTTAGAACAAACTATGAAAACACCTCTTTTTGATATTTTGTCTCTGGTATTGTTTTCTGCTGCACAACAGTTCCCTCTTTCAGCCTGTAACTTGAGCCAGTTTCTAACAAAAATAGCTACTGCATCTTCTCTGTAATTGTTCATTATTTCATTAATTGAACCTAATGTGTTTGACATTGGATTACTTTCCATTACCACCTTCTTCTTTTCTTCTGTAACTCAAAATCTCCAAGATCACTTAGAAATTTGTTATGTTTTCTCTTTTTAAGCAGGTAATTTATAACAAACTCATGAGTGAAAAAACAGGCTCTTTAGTTTTAAGCAAGAGCCTGCTGATGTTATGATTCAATGAGACAATTCACTCTTCACTCAGCTTCTTTATTAATACTGTCACACTCTCTATAAAATTCAGGATTTACCAAACTGCTGGTGGGCTTCTTGATAATTCTCAAACCCATTGGTACTCTCCCAGTGGAAATACTAACATGGATAAATAAATTCATTGTCCCACTGAATATATTTAATTTCCCACCTCACTGAAAAGTTTAGAGGATTCTTTCATATTAATCATCGTGTTGCCATTATGCTTTTTCCCTTTGAATTTCATGTTACCTTTTTGCAACTAGAAATTTCAAATTGCAATGCATTTCTACTCACATATTTTTAGAAAGCCACTGAACTTCTAATTTCTGTCACTTTCTCTCTCTTATTTTTGTCTGCCTGACACCTTGCTAGAAAACAGATAGCTTTGAAACCAGAAGTCTACGTTGTATTTTATGACACGTGGGCTTGCAGATAGTCCAGGAAAAGATCAATGTACGACATTTCTGCATGTGGAAACAATCAAGGTAATTAATATAAATGACAAGAGAGACAAGGTAATAGCAATAAAAGAGAAATCTGAATGCATAATACATGTCACAAGTAAAAAAAAAAAATTTCGGGCAATGAACTGTGCAGTAAGCCAAAAAGTCCCAAACAACAGAAAAACAAAACTGCACAGAAACATGGCTGAGAAAATAAAATCAACCACTGTAGATGTGGTAAAATCTAAGTCATTACACTCAGATGTTAACGCACCTACAGTGGTTGATTTTATTTTCTCAGTCATGTTTCTGTGCAGTTTTTGTTTTTTCTGTTGCATCATGTATGTCAGTTTATCACGAGGTTTACTTTCACAACAAAGCAAGATGTTTTGGAAACTATAGATGCTTATAGGACTGAGCTAAAGAAAAGAGGAGAGTACTGTAAATTTGGTAAATTGTAAGATTCATCTGGCATTAAAAAAATAATCCGGGTAGATTGAAGAAGAGAATCACACCTCTAGGGAAAGTATTGAATTCATGCAGACCAATCGAAATTATGAGTACGCAGTTTAGAAGGCTAGTAGAATTAAAATATGTAAGGTTATACTGTACTGAAATTAAAGTAAGAAAGAAATGCAAAGTCAAAATACATTTTTAATCAAAGCAATGATAAATAGAGACATGAGAAGTCCAAGATGTTGCATGGGAAGAGCCCCACAGTTAAAATAAATGTGCATGTATAAGAGTGACATAAGAAAAGTAAATGCTTACGGGTTAGTCAAAACTGAAGGCTAGCTGGAAATCTTGCAAGAAAGTTGTTGTATCTTTCGGCTTTTCCCAGTTAGGAGTCGCCACAGCGGAACTCCGGTCCGCTAATGATTGGCAGTAGATTTTTACGTACCAACTTGCCAGGCCTGACGCACAGCCTTCAACGAAGGTATGCCCATTCACGCATGTCTCCACACAGAAAATGCTTTAGCTGAGAATCGAACAGGAAGACTTACTGTGACGCGACAACGCTACCGCAGCACCACCACTGCAGCTAAATCTTGCAAGAAAGTATGAAATGAAATAAACCTTTGAACAGAATTTGCATGTTATTGAAGTAAGGAGTGAGAAAATAGTGGAAATGTTTCAGGGCACTCTAGAAATCTTTTAAATGCGGAAAATGTGGCATCAAAGTGCAGTACATCACAGAGAGAGTAATGAGGTTAGTTATTACTTACAGAAACTTTGTAAAGTGAGAATACAAGTTCCAATGATCACACAGAAGCTCAGTCAAAAGTAGTTGCTGTTAGTTAAGGAAGAACTGAGGTATTTTCATATGCAGGTTCTATATTCATATATATAGAAGACACACATGTTTCATCAAAATAGCAGATTGACAGTACTGGAAGCTGAGTCCATGGCATGAGCAGTCTACTCATTTAAGCATACTATTCAATCCAACAGGAATGTCCTGATGTTGTGGGTGAGAAGTTAAGTATTGGTCAGACGTTATGTGCAATCATGAAGAATCTGGTTCTGAGGATGCTTCTTTGAGTCCCCAGGAGCAGTTGGATAGAATTCTGAAAAGCAGAAATCTAACATTCATATGTTGAGGTATGGAATAGTAATTAATAAGGCAATTTAACACAGTAACACTGCACATGTATGTAAAGTACCTAATTATAGCAAGCAATAAATACTGAATTAATGCACAGAATAGGAGTTGAAATTTTGTTGTTATAGTCAGGACATGCTACTTTACAGTTGAATGCAGACATTCTGAATCATTGCGCAGTACTGTGTTTCTTAAATATTCATTAATAGCATCACAGGTTTCTTATAAGGGTAGAGGATAGAAATAAAAACAATACTGTATAACTTTAAGAAGGGAGGTTGCCAGCAAAGAGATATGGATGTCATGTACAGTGTGGGGGATGAACTAAAGTGTTTGGAGAATCAACATCAAGCCTGTGTTCTATGTCCTTAGTTTGTTATTCTGTGATTCTTTTTAGAAGTAACTTACAGTTGGGTGAAGGGCTTGTTGCCAGCATACTAGTGATTGACATTTTAATATGTCACCAATCACTAATGTGCAGTTCTGCTATTTGGCTTTGAAAGTTTGACATTACATTATCATATGGTTTCTCCTTTCCCCCAAAATAGTGCAATCCTGAAGTCGGTAAATAGAAGTAAATATAAGTTGCAGGAGTGTGTGGGGTCTATGCTGCACTTGCTGAGAGATGCAGGAAGGCATGTTACTTGCAAAAATGCTTTTATTACTTATTTTTTAAATTTAGTTGTGGTTCAGAGTCAAGTGATTCTGATGTTATTTAATAGCAGCTATGAATCTCAGTCACAAATATTATTGCCTTATCAGATGGCCATTGTAGGTTGAACCATTCGCAAAAATAAATGATGCACATTTTCAGTTAAGGAAAATGCATTTACCATTGTTTATTAATATTAATAACTTTACGTATTCTAAAATTCGCATGAGGTATATATGTAAAAAACAAACCATTTACACATAAACTTCACAGTAATAACAATATTCCCAAATTAAATAAATATGACATCTGAAGGACCTTATCTTTGTCCTGAATGTGCTTTGTATTAAGGATAGCATATTACTTTTTGTTACCATGCTGATACAGTGTAAACATTTTGTATTTATTGCATTTATAAAAATGCTAATAATACATTTATAAAAACACTAATAGCTGATATGCTGGTTTTTTTTATATCTAACATACTTGAACTTCCTTTTTTCTTCTTTTTTTAAACATGCTTTCATCATTATAATTCTGTCAGGTGAAGAATATTTCAAGAAAAAGCTGAATATGTTTGTTTATGGTCAACAGAATCTGAAAGAGTAAAACAGCCATGTTCCTAATACTTATGACATGGCCTGTACTGCAGACCACATCAGTAAGAGTCCTGCAGGTAGTTTTGAAACCATTCTTAAATGTGCCTTAACATGTGACAGCATTGCATACTGTTACACAAGTTATGTCAACTAAGAAACACATTTTATAGATGCTGACTGTGATGGACTGATGTAAAATAAGACTGCAGCTGTCTACCAGTCCTTATCTACCCCATCTGGGAAATCATAATCACCACTCTTATTTTTCAGGTAGTTTGAGCAAACTGTAAGTGGTGTGCAAGAGAGGTTACTTTTGCTACCTTGCAGCTTCATAAATCAAAATGTAACTTATGCCTGTTATTGATGAGTGGTTTAGAGAGGTTGCCTGTTCTCTCAAAGTCATCATTCTCCCCACCCACAGTACTTCAATTCCATATTAAGTCTCAGGAAATGCTAATTGACTGGTTACTGAAAAAAAAAACATGTACATTCCAGTAATGCTTACTCTTATAACTTGTGGCATGAGTAATAGCTAAAGAAGTCTCCAGTACTAACTAAAACATTGCAGACTGGCTTGAAGTTTATGAGATTTATGGCATACACAAAACCAAATGCAAATGCTGAAGCAGTTATACACAAAAGAAAACTTTTACTTGGACTAAGCCACCTTATTGATTCCTTTAGCAGCTGTAAGAACAGAATTGAAAGTAACATCGGGAACCTTAATACAAAAGCAGAAACCTGAAGAAGTAAAGGACTTCCTTATCTGGGAATACTTTCTGTATTCTAGAGAAGCTGAAATTGCCTTTTTGATGGAAAAACTGTGTACTTTGATGTTATTTTTTTCTTTATGAGATGTGTTGCCAGGGACAACAGTAAAGCATGCTCCCAGCTTATCTCAGCTGCCTTTTCAAAAGCCTTGTAAGTTGTTATTTGAGAGGCAGTATATACTGCTGTAAATTGTGGAACTGTTCGAAGTTGAAAAGATGACAGAGAAGAGTAGAATAGTTTCACACCTTATTGTGATCGAAGTACAGCTGCAATAAATAATGTTTAACAATATGCTGGGGTTGCCTATGAGAGTCTGCATCTTCAGATTTCATTTTTTCAACTAGATACTTGCTCAGAGATCATGATGTCTGGGTCATTTTGAGCAGGCATGTGTACTGAGTGTATTCATTTATATGACTATTCTCTGTCTAGTTTAGCCCCAACATCTCCCCCTGTTTAACTAGTCATTAGGCACATTTACCCGCTATAATGTGCACATTGTTGAATTACTGCTTGGCAAAGGAAGGATAAATCACACAATGCAACAAATGTCCATAGGACAGAAGTCAATCAGAGGTCTCCTTTAACTGGTGATAATGTCCATTGTTTATGAGCAATATATTCCATGTGTAAATATTCAGCTCTTTCAGTATAATCTCACTAGACAACATTCATACACAAAATTAATTATAATTTTACTAGCATCACCTTGCTCAACATGTTCTAAGAACTTGTTTAAATATTTACAATTACAGTAGCAGTATTAAATCAAATTCACATTTACTGTAATAGTACTTGTCCCTACAGCAGATACATTTTTACTGTAAACACTAGGTTAATAAACAAAAAACTATACAAAACAACTGATCATTTAAGTGTGTGATACTTCTTATATATAGACAATTTGAGAAAAAAGGAAAGAAAACTCATATTTTTGTTTTTCATTTTTAACAAAAATGAATAACTTGTTACTTTGACAAATATGAAACAAAAGGCCATTCATCATGCCAAATCTCCATAAAGTGAGTTGTGTTTTATCTATGTAAATATTTGACTGCTAGATAATGAGCACAAATGGGCAATAAATGTACTTTGTTTTCACAAATATATATATATAGTTTTTAAATAAAGCAAGATGGTAGGGTACTATGGGGAAAATGTTGCTCAAGTTTTTTTTGTTTACAATGTATGTTTTTTTTTTTTGTTAAATGAACCCCATATTTTTTGACACTGGACAAAATATGAAAAAAAAATAATGTTCACACATTTCTCTTTGCTCTTCCAAAAATGAAGGGAAAAAGTGATCAACAGTCCCTCCAAAATGGTATAAGACGTGTATATAGAATGTATAGGGTCCATGTGTTGGCAATTGTTTCAGTATTTAGGTTGCTTTGTATATCTCACTTGTGCATCACCTATCGTAATCACTTATTGCAAAGGTAAACAATAGCAATATATTATAACATATACATAGCTTTGTGGGAAAACATCACAGTAAATACTCTTATTACATATAATGATAAATGTTCTTATGACATTCAAACGGAAAAGCCTAAAAATGATTCCAAGTGCACAGCTGAAAGAGAGGGTCATTGTACATTTGACACTTTTTAAGGTTAAATTCAATCATCTAACTATCACAAATAAAAATTCCAGGATAACCAAATAATCCTGGTACTCTTTTAGAAGTCGGAAACATGATAGTACAAGTCCCAAAAATATATAAAAGTAAGAGTAACAGTGAACTGTGAAAGTCATTGTTATAAATAAGGTGCATTTTTGAAGGGGCAAGCAACCTGCCCACTGAATGTGGGAGCTGTACCCCGACTTCAGTGATACATATTTATGTTGACCTAGGCCTACAGGTTCTGTACCTTGCAGAAAAGGAAATTCTCCAAGATAAAACAATTGCAGGCTTAGTTTTCTATATTTCCATAATCCCAAGGACTCAGTTTCCATCCTCACAATCATATCAGGACCCCATTAATTCTGTATATCTCCGGCTTCAAACTTTGTACCTTCAGTTTTTGAATGATTACCTGTAAGGGACCCGTATCAAGAACCAAACATCAGGCAAATGCAAACTGAGCCATTAAACCAAAAGAATAAAAACACAAGTCATCACAACTCTAACAATAAAAGCATTTAAAGACCACTAACTTGCATCAAATACAGCTAAACATAAAGAGACAAAGTGCTAAAAAAAAATCATCATTTTTAATTCTCTCACTGAAATCCCCCACCCAAAAAATGAAATAAACATAACTAAATGTCATGCGGGGCAGCCTTGGCCCCTACATCCCGAGTGTGGAGGGATATTCTCCCACAGCCTCCATGATGGGCTTCCACATCCACATTTCAGAACCTAAATAGAATTACTACACAATTGCACATTGTAGTGAAAGTAAAGCATTGTGAAACATTGCATCACACTATAGCCCGCAACTCTAGTCATTGCACATTTGCTTGAGCTGATATACATGTCAACAAAATGTGTCCAATAAAACGAGATTAAATGAAGTGAGTATCAACAAACTTTAATGTTCAGCCTTTGAATACTGGCACTTCTATAATCCATTTAATATCATTTCTATAATAGCGATGTCTATACTTGTGTCAGTAATATATATAAGATTATCATCTTTAAATAATTTGACTTTCTCAAAGGTTTTTTGATATTCCCATAATTTAATCTCCTTTGAGTACTTTGCCTTGTTCAACATTGTTTTAGTAATTAATAGAAATAATATAAAGTAGATATATTTGTCATATAACTCTTAATTTCTCTCTCTTCTCTGTGAGTGAAGATATTGTACTAGTTGTCTTTACAATAGCCACCATATCAGTGTACATGGATTTTACATATGTAATATACTAGCTGTCTTTACAAGAGCCAAGTATCAGTGTACATGGATTTTACATATGTAATATACTAGCTACCTTTACAATAAACACATTATCAGTGTACATGGATTTTACATATGTAATATATAACCTGTCTTTACAATAATCACAATATCAGTGTACATGGATTTTACATATGTAATAACAGGAAAGCAAAGACTTTGGTTGTGCACAGGGTTGATATTCAAACATTTGCCCTTGCAATGGCACCACAGTTAGAAATAGCCCCAGAAGAATTCAAAGCATCACAACATTGGCTGGATGGCTTCCTTCAGTGATAAGAACAGTCTCTAAGAAGATCGACAACACTGTTCAAGCTGGAAGATACTGAAGTTATTAAACGTGCACTTACATTCAAGTCCTTTGTTGATGGCATCGACGTTTCTAAATACCAACTCTGTACATGATTGCTATGGATGAAACTGCAGTGTTTATGGGCCTAGGATCTCAAACAACAATTGATCAGATGGGTGCCTCATCAATCAAATTCCCTCCACTGGTTCCGAGAGTGCACGTGTTACCTGTATTTGGCAATTCATCTAGATGGAAAGAAAACCCCACCTCTAATCATTAGTAAGGGCAAGAAAGATAAGATTGAACATGTTTTGGACATTTACATTCTTGAAACCAAAAAAGCCTGGTACACACAAGTAGTTATAAGGAAGTGGGTCGATGTAATGCTGCCACTTGTTTTGCAAGGTGGCGAAAGAGGTCTGCTAGTCTGGGATTCAGCCAGCACTAACCACGCTAAAGAAATGAAGAAATTCCTTGCACAGAGAAGAATAGATCAAATAATGATTCCCGCAGGAATGACTGCCTATCTCCAGACTCTTGATATTGCAATAAACAAGCCATTCAAGGACCATTTGCGCATGAAACTCAATGACTACATTGAAAATAGAATGGAGAGAAATCAGCATGGAAACTTTGTGAAGCCTAGCCTGCAACAGGTCACGACTTGGGTGAAAAATTCATGGGATAAAATCAGTGACAGCTGAGTTGTCAATGCACTGCAAGCAGGTTACATGGCCAAGCAGTGCTCATTTAAGGAGAGCTCTATTGCTAGGCATGACAGATTAGGGCCAATGGTTCTACAGGAAATGGAGTCGCAAGAAATTCAGGCCAGAATTCGGGGGTTGGAGACTTATGATAATGTTCCAGAAGAAGATGACATGACTGCATTTGAATAACTTTTCCATTATCGGGGCAACTGAATGGATTGCTTCTCCTTTCAATTTTATTTTCCTCCTCCAATAAACATGTATTGAGATTTTTCTGCATTTTATCTTAAGCATGAAATATTGCACTGTGAAAGGTGTAGATATTCCAAAGTTGAAATGTTTGTTGCACTGTTTATGTAGAATTCTCACACAACTGTTAACCCATTACTTAGAACTTTTGCAAAAATAACAGAAAAGTACTAAATAAATGTTGATTTGCGTACATGAATAAATGTCGATTTTTGGACATGGATAAATGCCGATTTGTGTACATGAATAAATGTTGATTTTTGTACATGAATAAATGAATAAAAGTAGATTGTTGTGTGGGGGGAGGGAAATAAGGCATCCCTGATAATAAGCCATAATGCGTATTTTGGCAGGGGATAGAGTATAAGACCCGGTCGTATTTTACCTGCCTTTACAATAGCCATGGAATCAGTGTATATGGATTTTACATATGTATCATACTAGCTACCTTTACAATAGCCACAGTATCAAAGCACATGTATTTTACAAATGTAATATACTAGTTGTCTTTATAATAGCAATAGTATCAGTGTACATGGATTTTAAATATGTAATATACTAGCTGTCTATACAATATCCACTGTATCACTGTACAAGGATTTTACATATGTAATATACTAGCTGTCTTTACAATAGCAACAGTTTCAGTGTATTACATATGTAATATACTAGCTGTCTTTACAATAGCCACTGTATCAGTGTATAAGGATTTTACATATGTAATATACTAGCTGTCTTTACAATTTCAACAATATCAGTGTACATGTATTTAATATATGTAAAATACTAGTTGTCTTTACTTCCTATGGTATAAGTTTACATGGAATATACTAGCTACCTGTACAAAAGCCACAGTATCAGGGCACATGGATTTTACATTTGTAATATACTAGCTCCCTTTACAAGAGCAACAGTATCAAAGTACATGGATTTTACACATGCAATATACTAGCTAACTTTACAATAACCACAGCATCAGGGCACGTGGATTTTACATATGTAATATACTAGCTGTCTTTACAATAGTAACAGTATCAGTGTACATGACTTTTACATATGTAATATCCTAGCAATCTGTACAAGAGGATTACTGTATATGGATTTTACATATGTAATATACTAGCTGTCTTTACAATAGCCACAGTACCAGGGCACCTGGATTTTACATATGTAATATACTATCTACCTTTAAAATAGCCACAGTATCAGTGTACATGAAGTTTACATATGTAATATATTAGCTGTCTTTACAATTGCCACAGTATCAGTGTACATGGATTTTACATATGTAATAAACTAGCTACCTTTACAATAGCCACATATCAGGGCACATGGATTTTACATATGTAATATACTAGCTACCTTGACATTAGCCACATATCAGTGTACATGGATTCCATATGTGTAATATACTAGCTGCCTTCACAATAGCCACTGTATCAGTGTACATGTATTTTAAATATGTAATATACTAGCTACCTTTACAACAGCCACAGTATCATTGTACATGGATTTCACATATGTAATATACTAGCTGCCTTTATAATAGCCACAGTATTAGTGTACATGGAATTTGCATATGTAATATACTAGCTACCTTTACAATAGCCATGGCATCAGTGTACATGGATTTTAATTATGTACTATACTAGCTGTCTTTATAATAGCCATAGTATTATTGTACACAGATTTTACATATGTAATGTACTAGCTACCTTTACAATAGCCAGAGCATCAGTGTACATGGATTTTACATATGTAATATACTAGCTACATTTACATTAGCAGCATATCACTAGATATGGATTTTATATATGTAATATACTAGCTGCCTTTACAATAACCATGGTATCAGCGTACTTGGATTTTACACATGTAATATACTAGCTACCTTTACAATAGCCACAGCATCAGGGCAAATGGATTTTTCATATGTAAAATACTATCTGTCTTTACAATAGCCATGGTATCAGTGTTAATGGATTTTACATATGTACTATAAAAGCTACCTTTACAATAGCCACAGTGTCAGGGTACATGGATTTTACATATGTAATACACTAGCGACCTTTACATTAGTTACAGTATCAGTGTACATCGATTTTTTATATGTAATATACTAGCTGCATTTACAATAGCCATGGTATCAGTCTACATGGATTTTACATATGTAATATACTACCTACCTTTATAATAGCCACAATATCAGGGTGCATGGATTTTACATATTTAATATTCTAGCTACCTTTACAATAGACACAGTATCACTGTAGATGGATTTTACATATGTAATATACTAGTTTCCTTTACAATAGCCACGGTATCAGTGTACATTGATTTTTCAAATATAATGTACTAGCTACCTTTACAATAGCCAGAGTATCACTGTACATGGATTTTACATATGTAATATACTAGTTTCCTTTACAATAGCCACGGTATCAGTGTACATTGATTTTACATATGTAATATACTAGCTACCTTTACATTAGCAACTTATCAGTAGATGTGGATTTTATATATGTGATATACTAGCTGCCTTTCAATTAACCATGGTATCAGTGTACTTGGATTTTATATATGTAATATATTAGCAACCTTTACAATAGCCACAGTATCAGGGCACCTGGCTTTTACATATGTAATATACTAGCTACCTTTACAATAGCCACAGTATCAGGGCACATGGATTTTTCATATGTAAAATACTATCTGTCTTTACAATAGCCATGGTATCAGTGTTAATGGATTTTACATATGTACTATACTAGTTACCTTTACAATATCCACAGTGTCAGTGTACATGGATTTTTACATATGCAATATGCTAGCTGTCTTTACAATAGCAACAGTAGCAGTGTACATGGATTTTACATATGTAATATGCTAGCGACCTTTACATTAGCCACATTATCAGGGCACCTGGCTTTTACATATGTAATATACTAGCAGTATCAGGGCACATGGATTTTACATATGTAATATGCTAGATGTCTTTACAATTGCCACCGTATCAGTGTACATGAGTTTTACATATGTAATATACTAGCTACCTTTACAATAGTCACAGTATCAGGGCTCATGGATTTTGCATATGTAATATACTAGCTGTCTTTAAAATAGGAATAGTATCAGTGTACATGGATTTTACATATGTAATATCCTAGTGACCTTTACATTAACGACTGTATCAGTGTACATTGACTTCGTATATGTAATATGCTAGCTGCCTTTACAATAGCCATGGTGTCAGTGTGCATGGATTTTACATATGCAATATACTACCTACATTTATATTAGCCACAATATCAGGAAATGTGGATTTTATATATGCAATATACTAGCTGTCTTTATAATATCAACAGTATCAGTGTACATGGGTTTTAAATATGTAATATACTAGCTACCTTTACAATAGCCACAGTATCAATGTAATGGATTTAAAATATGTAATATACTAGATAACTCTACAATAGCCACAGTATCAGTATACATAGATTTTACATATGTAATATACTAGTTGTCTTTACAATAGTCACAATACCAGTGTACATGGATTTCATATATGTAATATACTAGCTGTCTTTACAACAACCAAGGTATCAGTGTAAATGGATTTTACATATATAATACACTAGATGTCTGTACAATAGCCTCAATACCAGAGTACATGGATTTTACATATGTAATGTACTAGCAGTCTTTACAATACCCATGGTATCAGTGTGCTAGATTTTACATATGTAATATACTAGCTACCTTTACAATAGCCACAATATCAGTGTACATGGATTTTGAATATGTAATACAATACCTGTCTTTACAATAGTCACGGTACCAGTGTACATGGATTTCACATATGTAATATACTAGCTGTCTTTACAATAGCCACGGTATCAGTGTAAATGGATTCTACATATATAATATACTAGATGCCTTTACAATAGCCACAGTACCAGTGTACATGGATTTTACATATGTATATTCCTAACTGTTTTTACAATAACCATGGTATCAGTGTACTGGATATTACAAATGATATATACTAGCTACCTTTACAAGAGCCACAGTATCAGGGCACATGGATTTTACATATGTAATAAACTAGAGACCTTTAAATAAGCCATGGTATCAGTGTACATGGATTTTATATCTGTAATATACTAGCTGCCTTTGCAATAGGCATGGTATCAGTGTACATGGATTTTACATATGTAAATACTAGCTGTCTTTATAATAGGAACAGTATCAGTGTACATGGATTTTACATATTTAACATATTAGCTGACTTTACAATAGCCACGGTATCAGTGTAAATGGATTTTAGATATGTAATATACTGACTGTTTTTACAATAGCCACTGTAACAGTGTACACAGATTTTACATATGTAATAAACTAGCTACCTTTACAATAGCCACGCATCAGGGTACATGGATTTTACATATGTAATATACTAGCTACGTTTACATTAGCCACATATCAGTGTACATGGGTTCATAGGTAGGTACTAGGCTATCGGCCCTGGGGCCAATACAAGCCCAGCCAAAAAGGTACCCTGACTTTTGCCACCCAAGAAAATTATTTTCCTGTGCCACTATCGAGCAGAGCCACAGAGGTGATCCCCGGGTTGAATTTCCTATTTCCCATCCAATCATCAAAATTTTTCTTGAAGAGTGCTAATGAGGAGCTTTGTTTGATATAGATAGGTAGTTTATTCCAGAGTATGGGAAGTCTCTGGGACAGGAATCTATCCCTCCGGCATGTTCTGTTTATTGTGGTGACAAGGTTTAGGTCCCAAGAGCATGTAGCTCGAAGAGATTGGGATTTCTTTAAGTGGAGCATGTCCAACAGCTCTGGGTTTGACATAGCTTTGTATGTTAGGCAGAGATCACCTCTGAGTAGGTGATATGCAACGGAGTAAAGCTGGAGTTTTTTGAGACAGTCAGCATAGGGTATCTGTTTGAGGCCAGTAATCCTCTTTGTGAGGTATTTCTGTGGCCTTTCCAGTTGTTGGAGATGTCTTGTGAGGTACATCCCAAAAGGGGCGTTGTACTCTATAATGGGTCTAATGAGTGATGAGTAGAGGGGAACAATGACCTCTTTTTTTCTGGATGAGAAACCTTTTGTGATGAGGTGTGCCATGTAGAAGGATTTCCTGACTACTGTGGTGATGTGATTATCAAAAGAGAGACTACTGTCCACCTGTGTCCCAAGGTCTCTTATCACACTTTCAGTGTTAAGTATACTACCGCCTGTGTTGTAGTTTATGGGTACAGAGTTTTTACCAAAGGGGATGACAATGCACTTTTTGGCATTGAGCTTGAGGTCATGGCTTTGACACCAGGCATCTGTCTCAGTGAGGCCCTTTTGTAGGATGTCCACATCATTAGGAGTTTTGATTATGGCTCGTAGTTTTCAGTCATCTGCGAACTTCGTTAGCCAAAGACCTTCTGTGTTAGCCGTACTTCAGAGAAGTACATGGATTCCATATATGTAATATACTAGCTGCATTCACAATAGCCACTGTATCAGTGTACATGGATTTTGCATATGCAATATACTAGCTACCTTTACAATAGCCATAGTATCAGTGTACATGGATTTTAATTATGTAGTATACTAGCTGTCTTTATAATAGCCACCGTATTATTGTACACAGATTTTACATATGTAATATACTAGCTACCTTTACAATGTCCATGGTATCAGTGTACATAGATTTTACATGTGTAATATACTGGCTGTCTTTACAACAGCCACAGTATCAGGGCACATGGATTTTACATATGTAATGTACTAGCTACCTTTACATTAGCAACATATCAGTAGATATGGATTTTATATATGTAATATACTAGCTGCCTTTACAATAACTATGGTATCAGCGTACTTGGATTTTACACATGTAATATATTAGCTACCTTTACAATAGCCACAGTATCAGGGCAAATGGATTTTTCATATGTAAAATACTATCTGTCTTTACAATACCCATGGTATCAGTGTTAATGGATTTTACATATGTACTATACTAGCTACCTTTACAATAGCCACAGTGTCAAGGTACATGGATTTTACATATGTAATATACTAGTGTGCATTACATTAGCTAAAGTATCAGTGTACATCGATTTTTTAGGGTCTATATTAGATCAGCGAACGCTTAAACAAGCGAACGCTGACTGATCGACCTTAGTTTAGCGAATGTTAAAAATATCAAAGCAGCAGAAACTAAAATTTTTTCCTAGGGAAAGAATTTGGTTGTCCGTTTCTGTTGCTTCGGTATTTTCAGTGCTGGGGTGGAAAGTTACGGGTCAGATTCAGGTAAGTGTGCAATTGTGTGGATGTGAGTGTTAAGGTGGGTTAGGTGAGTTAGGGATAGGGCTCAGGTTATGTATGTGTGCGATTGTGTGGACATGAGGGTTAGGGTGGGTTTAGGTGAGTTAGGGTTTGGGAGCGGGTGAGGTGAGTGTGCGACAGTGACGGACCTTAGGGTTAGGGTTTGGGTTAAGGTAAGTAGATAGTTAGTGGTGTGTGCATAGTTTAGTGTAGAGTTAGGTGTCAGATTTTAGGTGTATGTGTGTGGATCTATGTTTGTTTAGTGTGCTTGTGTTGTGTGTATGTGTTTTGAATCAGCGATTTTTTTCCCTAGGAAAAAAATTGCTGATCTGACAGTTCGAGATTGTAAGCTTTTGCTTACATAAGGTTGATCAATCAGCGTTCACTTTTTTAAGCATTCGCTGATCTAATATAGACCCAATTTTTTATATGTAATATACTAGCTGCCTTTACAATACCATGGTATCAGTCTTCATGGATTTTACTTATTATTTATAATAGCCACAATATCAGGGAACATGGAATTTAAATATTTAATATACTAGCTGTCTTTATAATAGCAACAATATAAGTGTACATGGATTTTATATATGTAATATACTAGCTGCCTTTACAATAGCCAAGGTATCAGTGTACATTGATTTTTCAAATGTAATGTTCTATCTACCTTCACAATAGCCAGAGTATCAGTGTACATGGATTTTACATATGTAATGTACTAGCTACCTTTACATTAGCAACATATCAGTAGATATGGATTTTATATATGTAATATACTAGCTGCCTTTCAATTAATCATGGCATCAGTGTACTTGGATTTTACATATGTAATATATTAGCAACCTTTGCAATAGCCACAGTATCTGGGCACCTGGCTTTTACATATGTAATATACTAGCTACCTTTAGAATAGCCACAATATCAGGGCACATGGATTTTTCATATGTAAAATACTATCTGTCTTTATAATAGCCATGGTATCAGTGTTAATGGATTTTACATATGTACTATACTAGCTACCTTTACAATAGCCACAGTGTTAGGGTACATGGATTTCTACATATGCAACATACTAGCTATCTTTACAATAGCAACAGTAGCAGTGTACATGGATTTTACATATGTAATATACTAACGACTTTTACATTAGCCACAGTATCAGTGTATATCGATTTTATATATGTAATATACTAGCTACCTTTACAATAGCCTTGGTATCAGTCTACATGGATTTTACATATGTAATATACTACCTATCTTTAAAATATCCACAATATCAGGGCACATGGATTTTACATATGTAATATACTAGCTACCTTTCCAATAGACACAGTATCACATATGTAATATACTGGCTGCCTTTACCATAGCCATGGTATAAGGGTACGTGGTTTTTAAATATGTAATATACGAGATGTTTTTACAACAGTCACAGTATCAGTGTATAGGAATTTTACATATGTAATATAGTAGCTGTCTTTACAATAGTCATGGTGTCAGTGTACATGGATTTTAAATATGTAATATACTGGCTACCTTTACAAAAACCACAGTATCAGGGCACATGGATTTTACATATGTAATATACTAGCTGTCTTTAAAATAGGAATAGTATCAGTGTACATGAAATTTACATATGTAATATCCTAACAACCTTTACATTAGCCACTGTATCAGTGTACATCCACTTTATATATGTAATATACTAGCTGCCTTTACAATAGCCATGGTGTCAGTGTACATGGATTTTACATATGTAATATACTATCTACATTTATATTAGCCACAATATCAGGGAACATGGATTTTATATATGTAATATACTAGTTGCCTTTATAATATCAACAGTATCAGTGTACATGGGTTTTAAATATGTAATATACTAGCTACCTTTACAATAGCCACAGTATCAATGTAATGGATTTAACATATGTATTATACTAGATAACTCTACAATAACCACAGTATCAGTATACATGGATTTTACATATGTAATATACTAGCTGTCTTTACAATAGTCACGATACCAGTGTACATGGATTTCATATATGTAATTTACTAGCTGACTTTACAACAACCAAGGCATCAGTGTAAATGGATTTTACATATATAATACACTAGATGTCTGTACAATAGCCACAATACCAGAGTACATGGATTTTACATATGTAATGTACTAGCTGTCTTTACAATAGCCATGGTATCAGTGTACTGGATTTTACATATGTAATATACTAGGGATCTTTACAATAGCCACAGTATCAGGGTACATGAATTTTACATATGCAATATACTAGCGACCTTTACATTAGCTACGGTATCAGTGTACATGGATCTTATATATGTAATATACCAGCTTCCTTTACAATAGCCATGGTATTGTACATGGATTTTATATATGTAATATAATACCTACCTTTATAAAAGCCACAATATCAGGGCACATGGATTTTACATATGCAATACACTAGTTGTCTTATAATAGCAACAGTATCAGTGTACTTGGATTTTTAAATATGCAATATACTATATTGCTTCTACAATAGCCACGGTGTCAGTGTACGTGGATTTTACAAATGTAATATACTAGATGTCTTTACAATATCCACGGTATCAGTGTAAATGGATTTTAGATATGTCATATACTAGCTGTCTTTACAATAGCCACTGTACCAGTTTATACAGATTTTACATATGTCATATACTAGCTGCCTTTACAATAGCCAAATATCAGGGCACAGCTTACTAGCTGTCTTTACAATAGCCACAGTTTCAGTGTACATGGATTTTACATATGTAATATACTAGCTACCTTTACAATAGCCAGAGTATCAGTGTACATGGATTTTACATATGTAATATACTACCTACCTTTACAGTAGCCATGGTATCACTGTACATGGATTTTACAGATGTAATATACTATCTGTCTATACAATAGCCACAGTATCAGTGTACATGGATTTTAAATCTGTAATATATTAGCTGTCTTTACAATAGCCACAATATCAGTGTACATGGATTTTACATATGTAATATACTAGCTACATTTCCAATAACCACAGTATCAGGGCACATGGATTTTACACATGTAATATACTAGCTGTCTTTACAATAGCAACAGTATCAGTGTACATGGATTTTACATATGCAATATACTAGCGACCTTTACATTAGCCATGGTACAGTGTACATGGATTTTATATATGTAATATACTAGCTTCCTTTACAATAGCCATGGTATCAGTGTACTTGGATTTTACATATCTAATATACTAGCTGTCTTTACAATAGTCACTGTACCAGTGTACATAGATTTCACATATGTATATACTTGCTGTCTTTACAATAGCCACGGTATCAGTGTAAATGGATTTCACATATGTAATATACTAGATGTCTTTACGATAGCCACAGTATCAGGGTACATGGATTTTACATATGTAATATACTAGCTGTCTTTACAATACCAACTTTATCAGTGTACATGGATTTTACATATGCAATATACTAGTGACCTTTAAATTAGCAATGGTATCAGTGTACATGGATTTTATATATGTAATATACTAGCTTCCTTTACATTAGGCATGGTACCAGTGTACATGAATTTTACATATGTAATATATCACCTACCTTTATAACAGCTACAACATCAGGTCACATGGATTTCACATATGTAATATACTAGCTGTCTTTATATTAGCAACAGTATAGATGTAGATGGATTTGACATATGTAATATACTAGGTATTTTTACGTTAACAGTATCAGTGTACATGGATTTTACATATGTAATGTACTAGCTGCCTTTACAATAGCCACAGTATCAGGGCACATAGATTTTACATAAGTAATATACTAGCTGTCTTTACAACAGCAACAGTATCAGTGTACTTGGATGTTACATATATAATATACAGGCTGCATTTACAATTGCCATAGTATCAGTCTATATGGATTTTACATATGTAATATACTAGCTGTCTGTACAATAGCCATGGTATCAGTGTACATGGATTTTACCTATGTAATATACTAGCTGTCTTTAAAATAGCCACGGTATCGGTGTACATGAGTTTGACATATGTAATATACTAGCTACCGTTACAATAGCTACAGTATCAGGGGATATGGATTTTACATATGTAATATACTAGCTGTCTTTACAATAGTAACAGCATCAGTGTACATGGATTTTACATATGAAATATACTAGCTACCTTTACATTAGCAACATATCAGTGTACATGGATTTTATATATGTAATTTACTAGCTGCCTTTACAACACCAATGCTATCAGTGCACATGGATTTTAAATATGTAATATACTAGCTACCTTTACAATAGCCACAGTATCAGGACACATGGAATTTACAAATGTAATATACTATATTTCTTTACAATAGCCACTGTATCAGAGCACATGGATTTTACATATGTAATATACTAGCTACCTTTACAATATCCATGGTATCAGTGTACATAGATTTTACATGTGTAATATACTAGCTATCTTTACAACAGCCACAGTATCAGTGCACATGGATTTTAATTCTGTAATGTACTAGCTACCTTTACAATAGCCAGAGCATCAGTGTACATGGATTTTACATATGTAATATACTAGCTACTGTTACATTAACAACATATCAGTAGATATTGATTTTATATATGTAATATACTAGCTGCCTTTACAATAGCCATGGTATCAGTCTACATGGATTTTACATATGTAATATACTACCTACCTTTATAATAGCCACAATATCACGGCACATGGATTTTACATATGTGATATACTAGCTATCTTTACAATAGGCACATGATCACTGAACATGGATTTTACATATGCAATGTACTATTTGCCTTTACAATAGCCACGGTATCAGTGTACATGGATTTTTCATATCTAATATACAAACTACATTTACAACAGCCACTGTATTAGGGCACATGGATTTAGAAATATGTAATATACTGGCTGTGTTTACAATAGCAAAAGTATCAGTGTACATGGATTTACATATGTAATATACTAGCTATTAGCCATGATATCAGTGTACATGGATTTTACATATGCAAAATACTGGCTACCTTTAAAATAGCCACAGTATCAGTGTACATGGATTTTAAATACGTAATATACTAAATGTTTTTACAATAGCCACAGTAACAGTGTACATAGATTTTACATATGTAATATACTAGCTGTCTTTATAATAGCAACAATTTCAGTGTACATGCATTTTACATATGTAATATACTAGTTGCCTTTACAACACCCATGCTACCAGTGCACATGGATTTTACATATGTAAAATACTTGCTACCTTTACAATAGCCACAGTATCAGGGCACATGGATTTAACATATGCAATATACTAGATGTCTTTACAATAGCCACAGTATCAGTGTACATGGATTTTAAATATGTAATATTCTAGATGTTTTTACAATAGCCACAGTAACAGTGTACATGGATTTTACATATGAATCATAGTAGCTGTCTTTAAAATAGCCATGGAGTCAGTGTACATGGATTTTACATACATAATATACTAGCTACCTTTACAATTGCCACAGTATCAGGGCACATGGATTTTACATATGCAATATACTAGTTGCCTTTAAAATAGGAACAGTATCAGTGTACATGGATTTTACATATGTAATATCCTAGCGACCTTTACATTAGCCATAGTATCAGTATACATCGACTTTATATATGTAATATACTAGCTGCCTTTACAATAGCCATGGTGTCAGTGTACATGGATTTTACATATGTAATATACTATCTACCTTTATAATAGCCACAATATCAAGGAACATGGATTTTATATATGTAATATACTAGCTGTCTTTATAATAGCAGCAGTATCAGTGTACATGGATTTTAAATATGTAATATACTAGCTACCTTTACAATAGCCACCGTATCAATGTAATGGATTTAACATATGTAATATACTAGCTAACTTTACAATAGCCACAGTATCAGTGACCATAGATGTTACATATGTAATATACTAACTCTCTTTACAATAGTCACAATACCAGTGTGCATGCATTTCATATATGTCATATACTAGCTGTCTTTACAACAGCCACTGTATCAGTGTAAATGGATTTTGCATATATAATATCCTAGATGTCTTTACAATAGCCACAGTACCAGAGTACGTCGATTTTACATATGTAATGTACTAGATGTCTTTACAATAGCCATGGTAACAGTGTACTGGATTTTACATAGGTAATATACTAGTGACCTTTACAACAGCCACAGTATCGGGGTACATGCATTTTACATATGCAATATACTAGCGACTTTTACATTAGCCACTGAGTCAGTGTACATGGATTTTATATATGTAATATACTAGCTTCTTTTACAGTATCCATGGTATCAGTGTACATGGATTTCACATATGTAATATACTATCTACCTTTATAATAGCCACAATGTCAGGGCACATGGATTTTACATATGCAATATTCTAGCTGTCTTTATAATAGTGACAGTATCAGTGTACTTGGATTTTTACATATGTAATATACTAGCTGTCTTTACAATATCCACGGTATCAGTGTAAATGGATTTTAGATATGTCATATACTTGCTGTCTTTACAATAGCCAAATATCAGGGCACATGGATTTTTCATATGTAATATGCTAGCTGTCTTTATAAAATCCACGGTATCTGTGTACATAGATTTAACATATGTAATATATTAGCTACCTTTACAATAGCCATGGTATCAGTGTACATGGATTTCACATATGTAATATACTAGCTGTCTTTACAATAGCCACAGTTTCAGTGTACATGGATTTTACATATGTAATATTGTAATATACTAGCTACTTTACAATAGTCAGAGTATCAGTGTACATGGATTTTACATATGGAATATACTAGCTACCTTTACAATATGCTAGCTGTCTTTATAAAATCCACGGTATCACTGTACATGGATTTTACATATGTAAAATACTAGCTACCCTTACAATAATCACAGTATCAGGGCACATAGATTTTACATACATAATATATTAGCTCTTTACAATAGCCACAGTATCAGTGTACATGGATTTTACAGATGAAATATACTAGCTTTCTTTACAATAGCCAAGGTATACGTGTACATGGATTTTAAATCTGTAATATACTAGATACCTTTACTGTAGCCTCAGTATCAGTGTAATAGATTTTACGTATGTAATATACTAGCTTCCTTTACAGTAGCCCCAGTATCAGTGTACATGGATTTCACATATGTGATATACTAGATGTCTTTACAAATGCCACAGTATCAGTGTACATGGATTTTACATATGTAATATACTAGCTGTCTTTACTATAGCCATGCTATAAGTGTACATGGATTTTACATATGTAATATACTAGCTACCTTTACAAAAGCCACAGTATCAGGGCACATGGATTTTACATATGTAATATAGTAGCTGTCATTACAATAGCAACAGTATCAGCGTACATGGAATTTACATATGCAATATACTAGCGACCTTTATGTTAGCCACTGTATCAGTGTACATGGATTTTACATATGTAATATACTAGCTGTCTTTACAATAGTCAGTGTACCAGTGTACATAGATTTCACACATGTAATATACTAGCTGTCTTTACAATAGCCACGGTATCAGTGTAAATGGATTTTACATATGTAATATACTAGATGTCTTTACAATAGCCACAGTATCAATGTAATGGATTTAACATATGTAATATACTAACTAACTTTACAATAGCCACAGTATCAGTGTACATGGATTTTACATATGTTATATACTAGCTGTCTTTACAATAGTCACGGTACAAGTGTACATGGATTTCAAAAATGTAATATACTAGCTGTCTTTACAACAGCCACGGTATCAGTGTAAATGGATTTTACATATATAATATACTAGATGTCTTTAAAATAGCCACAGTACCAGAGTACGTTGACTTTACATATGTAATATACTAGATGTCTTTACAATAGTCATGGCATCAGTGTACTGGATTTTACATATTTAACATACTAGCGACCTTTACAATAGCCACAGTATCAGGGCATATGGATTTTACATATGCAATATACTAGCGACCTTTACATTAGCCATGATATCAGTCTACATGGATTTTATATGATTTATTTATTTAATTATTTATTTACATTTGTTGACTGGGAGTGTCCGACTGGACGTAGGTCCATTTTCAGGGGAGGCCTGGGGAGAAAATCTCCACAGTTAAAATAAACAGACAGTAGGTACATTGGATTACATAGCGATTAACAATTTAACATAGCAATTACTTACAACATATTTACAGATGAAGAACATAGTACATCAGTAGACAACTAGAATCTTTATCTGTGAAGTACATAACAGACATTAACAAATGTTGCAATGAGAAGTTACTGCTGTATAATAAGTACTAGGCTTATGAGCATCTGAGCTTGCTATAATCAAGGTAGTTAGTGGAGTGGAAAGAAAGGTAGTAGTTGGATGGGGTGGGTGATATTAGAGTGGGAGTTGCAAGGGCATAGCCAGCATATTTTTCACCAGCAGAGTTATTGGCTTTAGTGATCTGCAAGTGATTTTTGTTGCTATATATATATATATATATATATATATATATATATATATATATATATATATGTAATATACTAGCTTCCTTTACAATAGCCATGGTATCAGTGTACATGGATTTTACATATGTAATATACTACCTGCCTTTATAATACCCACAATATCAGGGCACATGGATATTACATGTGTACTATGCTATCTGTCTTTATAATAGCAACAGTATCAGTGTACTTTGATTTTTACATATGCAATATACTAGCTGTCTTTACAATAGCCACAGTATCAGTGTACATGGATTTTACATATGTAATATACTTGCTGTCTTTACAATAGTCATGGTATCAGTGTAAATGCATTTTAGATATGTCATATACTATCTGTCTTTACTTTAGCCACGGTATCAGTGAAAATGGATTTTAGACGTGTTATATACTAGCTGTCTTTACAATAACCACTCTATCAGTTTATACAGATTTTACATATGTTATATACTAGCTGTCTTTATAATAGCCACATATCAGGGCACATGGATTTTTCATACGTAATATGCTAGCTTTCTTTATAATAGCCACGGTATCTGTGTACATAGATTTTAAATACGTAATATACTAGCTACCTTTAAAATAGCCATGGTATCACTGTACATGGATTTTACATATGTAATATACTAGCTGCTTTTACAACAGCCATGGTATCACTGTACATGGATTTTACATATGTAAAATACTAGCTACCCTTACAATAGCCACAGTGTCAGGGCAAATAGATTTTACATATATAATATATTAGCTGTCTTTACAATAGCCACATTATCAGTGTACATGGATTTTACAGATGAAATATACTAGCTTCTTTTACAGTAGCCCCAGTATCAGTGTACATGGATTTTACATATGCAATATACTAGATATCTTTACAAATGCCACAGTATCAGTGTACATCGATTTTACATATGTAATATACTAGCAACCTTTGCAATAGCCACAGAATCAGGGCACTTGGCTTTTACATATGTAATATACTAGCTACCTTTACAATAGCCACAGTGTCAAGGCACATGGATTTTTCATATGTAAAATGCTATCTGTCTTTACAATACCCATGGTATCAAGTGTTAGTGGATTTTACATATGTACTATACTAGCTACCTTTAAAATAGAAACAGTAGTAGTGTACATGTGTTTTACATATGTAATATACTAGCGACCTTTACATTAGCCACAGTATCAGTGTACATCGATTTTATATATGTAATATACTAGCTGCCTTTACAATAGCCATGTTATCAGTCTACATGGATTTTACATAAGTAATATACTAGCTACCTTTACAATAGCCACGGTATCAGTGTACATGGATTTTTCATATGTAATGTACTAGCTACCTTTACAATAGCCAGAGTATAAGTGTACATGGATTTTACATAAGTAATATACTAGCTACTTTTACATTAGCAACATATCAGTAGATATGGATTTTATATATGAAATATACTAGCTGCCTTCAAATTAGGCATGGTACCTGTGTACATGGATTTTACATAAGCAATATACTACCTACCTTTATAATAGCTGCAACATCAGGTCACATGGATTTTACATATGTAATAAACTAGCTGTCGTTACATTAACAACAGTAACAGTGTAGATGGATTCTACATATGTAATATACTAGCTACTTTTACATTAGCCACAGCATCAGTGTACATGGATTTTATATATGTAATATACAAGCTGCCTTTACAATAGCCATGGTATTAGTGTACGTGGATTTTACATAAGCAGATATACTAGCTGCCTTTGCAATAGCCATGGTATCAGTGTACATGGATTTTACATATGTAGTGTACTAGCTGCCTTTACAATAGCCACAGTATCAGAGCACATGGATTTTACATAAGTAATATACTAGCTGTCTTTATAACAGCAACAGAACCAGTGTACTTGGATGTTACATATGTAATATACAGGCTGCCTTTACAATCGCCATAGTATCAGTCTATATGGATTTTACATATGTAATATATTAGCTGTCTGTACAATAGCCATAGTATCAGTGTACATGGATTTTACCTATGTAATATACTAGCTGTCTTTACAATAGCCACGGTATTGGTGTGCATGAGTTTTACATATGTAATATACTAGCTACCTTTACAATAGCCACAGTATCAGGGCATATGTATTTTACATATGTAATATACTAGCTGTCTTTACAATAGTAACAGCATCAGTGTACATGGATTTTACATATGCAATATACTAGCTACCTTTAAATTAGCAACATATCAGTGTACATGGATTTTATATATGTAATTTACTAGCTGCCTTTAAAACACCAATGCCATCAGTGCACATGGATTTTAAAAATGTACTATATTAGCTACCTTTACAATAGCCACAGTATCAGGGCACATGGATTTTATATATGTAATATACTAGATGTCTTTACAATAGCCACAGTATCAGTGTAAATGGAGTTTACATACACTTTATACTAGATGTTTTTACAATAGCTACAGTATCAGTGCACATGGATTTTACATATGTAATGTACTAGGTACCTTTACAATAGCCACAGTACCTAGGCACTTGGATTTTACATACGTAATATACTAGCTACCTTTACAATAGCCACAGTATCAGTGTAATAGATTTTACATATGTAATATACTAGCGACCTTTGCAATAGCCACAGTATCAGTATATATGGAATTTACATATGTAATATACTGCCTGTCTTTACATTAGTCACGGTACCAGTGTACAACGATTTCACATATGTAATATACTATCTGTCTTTACAATAGCCACGGTAACAGTGCAAATGGATTTTATATAAATAATATACTAGATGTCGTTAAAATAGCCACAGTACCAGTGTATATGGATTTTACATATGTAATATACTAACTGTCTTTACAATGGATTTGATATCAGTGTGCTGGATTTTACAAATGTAATATACTAGCTACCTTTACAATAGCCACAGTATCAGGGCACATGGATTTTACACATGTAATATACTATCAACCTTTAAATTATCCAGGGTATCAGTGTACATGGATTTTATATCTGTAATATATGAGCTGCCTTTACAATAGCCACGGTATCAGTGTACATGGATTTTACATATGTAATATACTAGCTGTCTTTATAATAGCAACAGTATCACTGTACTTGGATTTTTACATATGTAATATACTAGCTGTCTTTACAATAGCCACGGTATCAGTGTACATGGATTTTACATATGCAGTATACGAGCTGTCTTTACTATAGCCATGGTATCAGTGTAAATGGATTTTAGATATGTAATATACAAGCTGACTTTACAATAGCCACTGTATCAGTGTACATTTATTTTACATATTTAATATACTAGCTACATTTACAACAGCCACAGTATCATAGTACATGTATTTCACATATGTAATATACTAGCTGCCTTTATAATAGCCACGGTATCAGTGTACATGAATATTACATATGTAATATACTAGCTACCTTTACAATAGCCATGGTATAAGTGTACATGGATTTTACATATGCAATATACTAGCTGTCTTTACAATCGCAACATTAGCAGTGTACATGGATTTTACATATGTAATATACTAGCTACATTTACAACAGCCACAGTATCACTGTACATGGATTTCACATATGTAATATACTATCTGTCATTATAATAGCCACAGTATCAGTGTACATGGAGTTTACATATGTAATATACTAGCTACCTTTACAATAGCCATGGTATCAGTGTACATGGATTTTAATTATGTAATATACTAGCTGTCTTTATAATAGCCACGGTATTTGTGTATACAGATTTTACATATGTAATATACTAGCTACCTTTACAATAGCCATGGAGTCAGTGTACATGGATTTTACATGTGTAATATACTAGCTGTCTTTACAACAGCCACAGTATCAGTGTACATGGATTTTACATATGTAATATACTAGCTACCTTTACAATAGCCACTGTATCAGTATACATGGATTTTACATATGTAATATACTAGCTTCCTTTACATTAGCAACATATCAGTAGATATGGATTTTATATATGTAATATACTAGCTGCCTTTACAATAACCATGGTATCAGTGTACTTGGATTTCACATATGTAATATATTAGCAACCTTTGCAATAGCTACAGTATCAGGGCACTTGGCTTATACACATGTAATATACTAGCTACCTTTACAATAGCCACAGTATCAGGGCACATGGATTTTTCATATGTAAAATACTATCTGTCTTTACAATAGCCATGGTATCAGTGTTAATGGATTTTACATGTGTACTATACTAGCTAACTTTACAATAGCCACAGTGTCAGAGTACATGGATTTTTACATATGTAATATACTAGCTGTCTTTACAATAGCAACATTAGCAGTGTACATTGATTTTATATATGAAATATACTAGCTGCCCTTACAATAGCCATGGTATCAGTCTAGATGGATTTTACATATGTAATATACTGCCTACCTTTATAATAGCCACAATAACAGGGCACATGGATTTTACGTTTGTAATATACTAGCTGTCTTTTTAATAGCAACAGTATCATTGTACATGGATTTTACATATGTAATATACTAGCTACCTTTGCATTAGACACAGTATTACTGTACATGGATTTTACATATGCAATATATTAGCTGCCTTTACAATAGCCACAGTATCAGTGTACATGGATTTTTCATATCTAATACACTGGCTACCTTTACAATAGCCACAGTATTAGGGCACATGGATTTAAACATATGTAATATACTGGCTGTGTTTACATTAGCAACAGTATCGCTGTATATGGATTTACATATGTAATATTCTAGCTACCTTTAAATTAGCCATGATATCAGTGTACATGGATTTTATATATATAATATACTAGCTACCTTTACAATAGCCACAGTATCAGGGCACATGGATTTAACATATGTAATATACTAGATGTCTTTACAATAGCCACAGTGTCTATGGATTTTAAATATGTAATATACTAGCAAGCTTTATAATAGCCACAGTATCAGTGTACATGGATTTTAAATACGTAATATACTAGATGTTTTTACAATAGCCACAGTAACAGTGTACATGGATTTTACATATATAATATAGTAGCTGTCTTTACAACAGCCATGGTGTCAGTGTACATGGATTTTACATATATAATATACTAGCTACCTTTACAATAGCCACAGTATCAGGGCACATGGATTTTACATATGTAATATACGAGCTGTCTTTAAAATAGGAACAGTATCAGTGTACATGGATTTTACATATGTAATATCCTAGCGACCTTTACATTAGCCATAGTATCAGTGTACATCGACTTTATATATGTAATATACTGGCTGCCTTTACAATAGCCATGGTGTCAGTGTACATGGATTTTATATATGTAATATATTAGCTGTCTTTATAATAGTAACAGTATCAGTGTACATTGATTTTAAATATGTAATATACTAGCTACCTTTACAATAGCCACAGTATCAATGTAACGGATTTAACATATGTAATATACTAGCTAACTTTACAATAGCCACAGTATCAGTGTACATGGATTTTACATATGTTATATACTAGCTCTAGCTGTCTGTACAATAGTCACGGTACAAGTGTACATGGATTTCATATATGTAATATACTACCTGTCTTTAAAACAGCCACGGTATTAATGTAAACGGATTTTACATATATAATATACTAGATGTCTTTGCAATAGCCACAGTACCAGAGTACGTCGACTTTACATATGTAATGTACTAGCTGTCTTTACAATAGTCATGGCATCAGTGTACTGGATTTACATATTTAACATACTAGCGACCTTTACAATAGCCACAGTATCAGGGCATATGGATATTACATATGCAATATACTAGCGACCTTTACATTAGCCACGGTATCAGTCTACATGGATTTTATATGATTTATTTATTTATTTACATTTGTTGACCAGGAGTGTCCGACTGGATGTAGGTCCATTTTCAGCGGAGGCCCAGGGAGAAAAGCTCCACAGTTAAAATAAACAGACAGTAGGTACATTGGATTACATAGCGATTAACAATTTAACATAGCAATTACTTACAACATATTTACAGATAAAGAACATAGTACATCAGTAGACAACTAGAATCATTATCTGTGAAGTACATAGCAGACATTAAGAAATGTTACAATGAGAAGTTCCTGCTGTATAATAAGTACTATACTTATGAACATCTGAGCTTGCTATAATCAAGGTAGTTAGTGGAGTGGAAAGAAAGGTAGTGGTTGGATGGGGTGGGTGATATTAGATTAGGAGTTGCAAGGGCATAGCCAGCATGTTTTTAGGTGCGCTTTTAGTAAAGTTTTGAAGTGGGTGCATGATGGTATGGAGGTAATTGTGGGTGGAAGGGAGTTCCACAATTTGGCTATGGTGCAAGAGAATAGTGCTTCACCAGCAGAGTTATTGGCTTTAGTGATCTGCATGTGATTTTTGTTGCTGTATGTATATATATATATATATATATATATATATATATATATATATATATATATATATATATATATATATATAAATATATATATATATATTTATATGCAATATACTAGCTTCTTTTACAGTAGCCATGGTATCAGTGTACATGGATTTTACATATGTAATATACTACCTACCTTTATAATAGCCACAATATCAGGGCACATGGATTTTACATATGTAATATACTTGCTGTCTTTACAATAGCCACGGTATCAGTGTAAATGCATTTTAGATATGTCATATACTAGCTGTCTTTACTTTAGCCACGGTATCAGTGTAAACTGATTTCGATGTGTTATATACTAGCTGTCTTTACAATAGCCACTGTATCAGTTTATACAGATTTTACATATGTCATATACTAGCTGTCTTTATAATAGCCACATATCAGGGCACATGGATTTTTCATATGTAATATGCTAGCTGTCTTTATAATAGCCACGGTATCTGTGTACATAGATTTTACATACGTAATACACTAGCTTCCTTTACAATAGCCATGGTATCACTGTACATGGATTTTACATATGTAATATACTAGCTGCTTTTACAATAGCCATGGTATCACTGTACATGGATTTTACATATGTAAAATACTAGCTACCCTTACAATAGCCACAGTGTCAGGGCACATAGATTTTACATATATAATATATTAGCTGTCTTTACAATAGCCACAGTATCAGTGTACATGGATTTTACAGATGAAATATACTAGCTTTCTTTACAATAGCCACAGTATCAGTGTACATGGATTTTACAGATGAAATATACTAGCTTCCTTTACAGTAGCCCCAGTATCAGTGTACATGGATTTTACATAAGTAATATACTAGATATCTTTACAAATGCCACAGTATCAGTGTACATCGATTTTACATATGTAATATACTAGCAACCTTTACAATAGCCACAAAATCAGGGCACTTGGTTTTTCAAAATATCAGATTTCAATACCCCTGTCAAATATTTTTATTTAAAAAAAATATTTCACAATACCCCTTTTAATGTTAAATTTTACATTGATTAAATTTAATTTAAATTAAATGGATTTTTCATAAATATTATGTTTTTAAAAAAAAAAAAAAAAAAAAAAAAAAAAAAAAAAAAAAAAAAAAAAAAAAAAAAAAAAAAAAAAAAAAAAAAAAAAAAAAAAAAAAAAAAAAAAAAAAAAAAAAAAAAAAAAAAAAAAAAAAAAAAAAAAAAAAAAAAAAAAAAAAAAAAAAAAAAAAAAAAAAAAAAAAAAAAAAAAAAAAAAAAAAAAAAAAAAAAAAAAAAAAAAAAAAAAAAAAAAAAAAAAAAAAAAAAAAAAAA
The DNA here is from genome assembly GCF_019279795.1 of Protopterus annectens. NCBI lineage: Eukaryota > Metazoa > Chordata > Ceratodontiformes > Protopteridae > Protopterus > Protopterus annectens. The sequence goes on along the minus strand of NC_056728.1, from coordinate 728,705,767 downwards.
AAAAAAAAAAAAAAAAAAAAAAAAAAAAAAAAAAAAAAAAAAAAAAAAAAAAAAAAAAAAAAAAAAAAAAAAAAAAAAAAAAAAAAAAAAAAAAAAAAAAAAAAAAAAAAAAAAAAAAAAAAAAAAAAAAAAAAAAAAAAAAAAAAAAAAAAAAAAAAAAAAAAAAAAAAAAAAAAAAAAAAAAAAAAAAAAAAAAAAAAAAAAAAAAAAAAAAAAAAAAAAAAGAAAAAAGAAAAAAAAAAAAAAAAAAAAAAAAATAAAAATAAAAGAAAAAGAAAAAAAAAAAAAAAAAAAAAAAAAAAAAAATAAAAAGAAAAAAAATAAAAACAAATAAAAACAAAAAAAAAAAAAAAAAAAAAAAAAAAATAAACCAAAAAAAATTTATGGTTTAAAAAAAAGCTTTTAAAAATTTAAAAAAACTTTTTTTTTAGTTTAAAAACCCTTTTTACAAAAAAAATTATATAATAAACCCCTTTTTTTTTTTTTTTTAAAAAAAATAAAACATTTTTAAAAAACCTTATTTAAAATTTCTTACATATGTAATATACTAGCTGTCTTTACAATAGCCACGGTATTAGTGTACGTGGATTTTACATATGTAATATATTTTCTGTCTTTACAATAGCTACAGTATCAGTGTAAATGGATTTTAGATATGTCATATACTAGCTGTCTTTACAATAACACCATATCAGGGCACATGGCTTTTAAATATGTAATATACTAGCTGTCTTTAAAATAGCCACAGTATCTGTGTACATAGATTTTACATATGTAATATACTAGCTACCTTTACAATAGCCAGAGTATCAGTGTACATGGATTTTACATATTTAATATACTACCTGCTTTTACAATAGCCACGGTATCACTGTACATGGATTTTACATATGCCACAGTTTCAGGGCACATAGATTTTACATATGCAATATATTAGCAGTCTTTACAATAGCCACAGTATCAGTGTACATGGATTTTACAGATGTAATATACTAGCTGTCTTTACAATAGCCACAGTATCAGTGTACATGGATTTTAAATCTGTAACATACTAGCTACCTTTACAATAGCCACAGTATTAGTGCAATGTATTTTACATATGTAATATACTAGCTTCCTTTACAGAAGCCACAATATCAGTGTACATGGATTTTACATATGTAATATACTAGTTGTCTTTACAATAGCCACAGTATCAAGGCATATGGATTTTGCATATGCAATATACTAGCAACCTTTACATTAGCCATGGTATCAGTGCACATGGATTTTATATATGTAATATACTAGCTTCCTTTACAACAGCCATAGTATCAGTGTATATGGATTTTACATATGTAATATACTACCTACCTTATTAATACCCACAATATCAGGGCACACAGATTTTACATATGTAATATACTAGCTGTCTTTATAATACCAAAGTATCAGTGTACATGGATTTTACATATCTAATATACTAGCTGTCTTTACAATAGTCACTATACCAGTGTACATAGATTTCACATATGTAATATACTAGCTGTCTTTACCAAGTTCAGGAGGAAAGTGCTCAGGTAAACCAATAAACAGAAAGGAGCACTCGACAGCCATTTCCACAGTGTAAAAATATATGTGTTTAATCCAAAACCACAGTAAAATCCAGCTGGGTATTAGGTCACAATAAAATATTAACGCTGACACACAACTAGTACGTTTTTGTTTACACACTTCATCAGATACAGCCATTTTGTTCAATTAATTCATTAAATACTCAATTCAAACTAGCTGGACCAATAAAATGCTAAAAACAATTGAATACAATTGATTAAAAGTTTGAGGATGAGAATTTAAAGGTGCATTACATAAATAAGTGAGTAAATACCATAAATTATGTTTAAAATGCTCAATGAAACTTTTGTAGGTCTCACCATTAATAAAATTCATATAATGAAACCTGTTTAAGTATGGACGATCACAATAAATACTTAAATATTTAAAAGTAAAAGATACAAAAATATTACAATAAAATATAGGTAAAATGTGAGTACTATAAATTAGCAGCTCTCAGTTTTAAAACTGGGGTGATTGAGACAGTCTCATTTAAACCTGGCCATCTACTGGCTTCTAAAACCAGCTGCCAGTATAATTCACAATATTCTAACATGGTCTCCCATGGTCCACCCCTTTCATCAATAGAAACCTCATCAATCACAAAAAATGTAAAAGATGCAGATACACAAACCTGAACATGTTTACATAAGGCATTCTTGTTATTGCCTTTCTTAACATCATATAGGTGCTCGTATATCCTTCTCTTTAAGCACCTCTCTGTTTTACCCACATAAGATGCATCACATGTTTTGCACAAAACAATATACACAAGTCCCTTACTGTTACAATTGTTGTAGGATTTAGACTTAATAGCTCTACCCCTGCTGTTTATAAAAAATTCTGAGTTGTTAGATATGTAAGGACACTGCTGACATGCTCCACACTTGTAGGTTCCAGTTGTTTTGGCAACAGGTTCCCTATATTTGTTCTCCAACAGGTCCTTGACATTTCTACCCTTCATATAAACAAATTTCAGGGGTATATCAAACCTTAAATTCAAATCTGATAATTTAACAAAATTGTCCCACTCACTCTGAACCACATTCCTAATAGTACTAGAGTCACCATTATAGTCTAACACAAAAATGTTCTCATAAACACCAGTCGTATTTGTATTAGGAACTTGCCCCTTTTTCAACATGCCAGAGTCCATGGCTTTAAGAATGGTGAAAAACCTATCAGTTCTATATAAGATTACCTCATTCTGAATGTCACTAATTAAGAGCCCTGGGTAACCTCTGTCTAAAAACATTTGCTTCAACAAATTACATTCATCCATGAAGTCACTGTCTAATGAGGTCATTTTGCTACCCCTGACATACTGCCCCTTTAATATTCCTCTCTTCTGAATGAATGGATGGGCACTATTAAAATGAAGAAAGGAATTACAATACATTTCTTTCCTATGCACTTTGGAATCAAAACCTTCTTATCCTTTCCGAATGTTAACATCTAGGTAATCAACACTTTGGCACCCCATCTTGAAGGTAAACCTCAGAAATTCTGTGCTTTTAGAAATATAATCAAAAAACTCGTGAAATTTCTCCTCACCATCAGTCCAGAATATACAAATATCATCCAAAAACCGCTTGTAGAGGACCCGACTATTTTTAAATTTTGATCCAAAAATATATTTTTCTTCCCACCAGACCATGACCAAATTAGCATATGTAGGGGCACACATAGCCCCCATAGCCACACCTTTTATCTGTTTAAAAAATTCACCTTCGAAATAAAGATATTTATTGTTCAATGCCATCTCCATTAAAATCATCATAACATATATTTCTTTATCGGTGAATTTACTTTCCTTCCTTATCTTTTCTTCAAAATATTCCAAGCCAGCCTTATGTGCTGTTGTCTGTTACTTGGATGTCCCTTACACTGGTCAAAAAGTCCCATGAGTCCTTTAAAACATTACTAGCACTCATGGATAGTGCTTTTAATTTGAAATCTAAGTATTTTGCTATAGGTGCAGTGACCAATTGGCCAGCAGCAACAATTGGCCTTAAAGAGGGGTTCTCAATGTCCTTGTGGACCTTTGGGATCTCAAAAATGGACGTTACTCTAGACTCTTTGTTAAACAAAAATTTAAAGGTCTCGAGGTCCAAACAGCCCTCGAGTACCAAATCGTGCAACATAACAAAAATTTTTTTGTATGCTATGTGCACTTCATTAACATATACCTTAGCATATTTACTGTCATCTAATAATAAATTCATCATCTTCCCCTCTTACATAACAGTATCTATAAGGACCGTACCACCCCCTTTATCCGGTTTCATCACCCTGATGTATTTATTCATTCTAAGAGACTCCAAAAGTACTTTCTCATCACCAGTCAGGTTGGGTCTAACCTTATTGGTACTTGTTCTTTCCCTTAATTCTTTGTCCAAAACATGTACAAAGTTTTTTAACTGTGGGTGCAGTGGGGGGTTCCATGCACTTTTCTTTTTCAATGTGTCACTTATCGTGTTCTGCCCCTCTAATAAAAGCTCCAAGTTCTTTTTGCGTAAAAAACATCCTTACATCAATTAAAACTTTGCTGATATCACATTTCCTATTCGGAACAAACTGAAAACCTTTAGAAAAAAGGTCAAAATACACTGTTGTAATATCTAAACTACTATAATTAAAAATGGTGTGACTGTTGTAGGTTAATTATGATCCTTTCCTCACAATAGTCGAACCTCCCAAAGTGTCTTCTATCTGCCCTTTTGATTGTTCCATCCCCTCCAGTTGCCCTGATGGTATACTAGCTGTCTTTACAATAGCCATGGTATCAGTGTAAATGGATTTTACATATGTAATATACTAGATGTCTTTACAATAGTATCAGGGCACATGGATTTTACATAAGTAATATACTAGCTGTCTTTACAATAGCAACAGTATCTGTGTACATGGATTTTACATGTGCAATATACTAGTGACCTTTATATTAGCCACAGTATCAGTGTACATGGATTTTACATATGTAATATACAACCTACTTTTATAATAGCCACAACATCAGGGCACATGGGTTTTACATATGTAATATACTAGCTGTCTTTGTAATAGCAACAGTATCAGTGTACATGGATCTTAAATATTTAATATACTAGCTACCTTTACAATAGCCACAATATCAGGGCAAACGGATTTTACAAATGTAATCTACTAGCTACATTTACAATAGCCACAGTATCAGTGTACATGGATTTTACATATATAATATACTAGCTGTCTTTACAATAGTCACTGTACCAGTATACATGGATTTCACATATGTAATATACTAGCTGTCTTTACAATAGCCACCATATCAGTGTAAATGGATTTTACATATGTTATATACTAGATGTCTTTACAATAGCCACAGTATCAGTGTACATGGATTTTACATATGTAATATACTAGCTGTCTTTACAATAGCCATGGTATCAGTGTACATGGATTTTACATATATAATATACTAGCTACCTTTACAATAGCCACAGTATCAGTATACATTGATTTTACATATGTAATATACTAGCTGTCTTTACAGTAGTCACAGTACCAGTGTACATGGATTTCATATATGTAATATACTAGCTGTCTTTACAATAGCCATGGTATTAGTGTACTGGATTGTAGATGTGTAATATACTAGCTAACTTTACAATCGCCACATTATCAGGGCACATGGATTTTACATATGTAATATACTAGCTGCCTTTATAATAGCCACAGTATCAGTGTACATGGATTTTACATATGTAATATACTAGCTACCTTTACAATAGCCATGGTATAAGTGTACATGGATTTTACATATGTAATATACTATCTGTCTTTACAATAGCCATGGTATCTGTGTACATAGATTTTACATAGGTAATATACTAGCTACCTTTACAATGGCCATGGCATTAGTGTACATGGATTTTAGATATGTAATATACTAGCTGTCTTTACAATAGCCACAGTATTATTGTACTTGGATTTTTAAATATGTAATATACTATCTGTCTTTACAATAGCCATGGTATCAGTGTACATGGATTTTACATATGTAATATACGAGCTGTCTTTACAATAGCCACTGCATCAGTGTACACATATTTTACATATGTCATAACCTAGCTACCTTTACAATAGCCACATATCAGGGCACATGGATTTTACATATGTAATATACTAGCTAACTTTACAATAGCCATGGTATAAGTGTACATGGATTTTACATATGTAATACACTAGCTGTCTTTATAACAGCCACGGTATCTGTGTACATAGATTTTACATAGGTAATATACTAGCTACCTTTACAATGGCCATGGCATTAGTGTACATGGATTTTAGATATGTAATATACTAGCTGTCTTTACAATAGCCACAGTATCAGTGTACATGGATTTTTCATATGTAATATACTAGCTACCTTTACAATAGCCAGAGTATTAGTGTACATGGATTTTACATATGTAATATACTAGTTACCTTTACAATAGCCAAAGCATCAGTGTACATGGAATTTACATATGTAATATACTAGCTACCTTTACAATAGCCACAGTAAAAGGGCACATAGATTTTACATATGTAATATATTTGCTGTCTTTACAATAGCTACAGTATTAATGTACATGGATTTTACCGATGTAATGTACTAGCTGTCTTTACAATAGACACAGTATCAGTGTACATGGACTATAAATCTGTAATATACTACCTACCTTTACAGTAGCCACAGTATCAGGTTACATGGATTTTACATATGTAATATACTAGCTGTCTTTACAAAAGTCATGATACCAGTGTACATTGATTTAACATATGTAATATCCTAGCTGTCTTTACAATAGCCACGGTATCAGTGTAAATGGATTTTACATATGTAATATAATATATGTCTTTACAATAGCCACAGTATCAGTGTTCATAGATTTTACATGTTAGCGGTCGCCACAGAGGATCATCTGTTTCCACTTCTTCCTGTCCTCTGCATCTTGCTCTGTCACACCAACCACCTGCATGTCCTCTCCCACCACATCCATAAACCTAATATTAGGCCTTCCTCTTTTCCTCTTACCTGTAGCTTCATCCTTAGAATCTTTTTCCCAATATACTCAGCATCCCTCTTCAGCACATGTCCAAGCCAATGTAATCTTGCCTCTCTGACTTTTTGTCTAAACCTTCCAACCTGGGCTGACCCTCTAATATACTTATTCCTAATCCTGTCCACCCTCGTCACACCCAAAAGAAGATGATGAATATACTAGCTGTCTTTACAATAGCCATGGTATCAGTGTACATAGATTTGACATATGTAATATACTAGCTACCTTTACAATAGCCACACTATCAGGGCATATGGATTTTACATATGTAATATACTAGCTGTTTTTACAATAGCAACAGTATCAGTGTACATCGATTTTATAAATGTAATATACTAGCTTCCTTAATAATACCCACAATATCAGGTCACATGGATTTTACATATGTAATATACTAGCTGTCTTTATAATAGCAAAATTGTCAGTGTACATGGATTTTAAATATGTAATATACTAGCTACCGTTACAATAGCCACAGTATAAGTGTAACGGATTTTACAAATGTAATATACTAGCTACCTTTATAATACCCCCAGTGTCAGTGTACATGGATTTTTCATATGTAATATACTAGCTGTCTTTACAACAGTCACTGTACCAGTGTACATAGATTTCACATATGTAATATACTAGCTGTTGTTACAATAGCCATGGTATCAGTGTACATGGATTTTACATATGTAATATAATAGCAACCTTTTCAATAACCACAGTATCAGGGCACATAGATTTTACCATGTAATATACTAGCTGTCTTTACAATAGCCACAGTATCAGTGTACTTGGATTTTTAAATATGTAATATACTATCTGTCTTTACAATAGCCATGGTATCAGTGTACATGGATTTTACATATGTAATATACGAGCTGTCTTTACAATAGCCACTGCATCAGTGTACACATATTTTACATATGTCATAACCTAGCTACCTTTACAATAGCCACATATCAGGGCACATGGATTTTACATATGTAATATACTCGCTACCTTTGCATTAGCCACATATCAGTGTATATGGATTTTATATATGTAATATACGAGCTGCCTTCACAATAGCCACTCTATCAGTTTATATTGATTTTACATATGTAATATACTAGCTACCTTTATAATAGCAACAGTATCAGTGTACATGGATTTTACATATGTAATATACTAGCTACCTTTACAATAGCCATGGTATAAGTGTACATGGATTTTACATATGTAATATACTAGCTGTCTTTATAACAGCCACGGTATCTGTGTACATAGATTTTACATAGGTAATATACTAGCTACCTTTACAATTTCCATGGCATTAGTGTACATGGATTTTAGATATGTAATATACTAGCTGTCTTTACAATAGCCACAGTATCAGTATACATGGATTTTTCATATGTAATATACTAGCTACCTTTACAATAGCCAGAGTATTAGTGTACATGGATTTTACATATGTAATATACTAGTTACCTTTACAATAGCCAAAGCATCAGTGTACATGGAATTTGCATATGTAATATACTAGCTACCTTTACAATAGCCACACTAAAAGGGCACATAGATTTTACATATGTAATATATTTGCTGTCTTTACAATAGCTACACTATTTATGTACATGGATTTTACCGATGTAATATACTAGCTGTCTTTACAATAGACACAGTATCAGTGTACATGGACTATAAATCTGTAATATACTAGCTACCTTTACAGTAGCCACAGTATCAGGTTACATGGATTTTACATATGTAATATACTAGCTGTCTTTACAATAGCCACGGTATCAGTGTAAATGGATTTTACATATGTAATATAATATATGTCTTTACAATAGCCCACAGTATCAGTGTTCATAGATTTTACATGTTAGCGGTCGCCACAGAGGATCATCTGTTTCCACTTCTTCCTGTCCTCTGCATCTTGCTCTGTCACACCAACCACCTGCATGTCCTCTCCCACCACATCCATAAACCTAATATTAGGCCTTCCTCTTTTCCTCTTACCTGGTAGCTTCATCCTTAGCATCTTTTTCCCAATATACTCAGCATCCCTCTTCAGCACATGTCCAAGCCAATGTAATCTAAACCTTCCAACCTGGGCTGACCCTCTAATATACTTATTCCTAATCCTATCCACCCTCGTCACACCCGAAAGAAGGTGATGAATATACTAGCTGTCTTTACAATAGCCATGATATCAGTGTACATGGATTTTACTTATGAAATATAGTAGCGACCTTTACAGTAGCCACAATATCAGGGCACATGGATTTTATATATGTAATATACTAGCTGTCTTTACAATAGCAACAGTATCAGTGTACATGGATTTCATATATGTAATATACTAGCTGCCTTTACATTAGGCATGGCACCAGTGTACATGGATTTTACATATGTTATATACTACCTACCTATATAATAGCCACAAAATCAGGGCACATGGATTTTACATATGTAATATACTAGCTGTCTTTATAATAGCAACAGTATCAGTGTACATGGATTGTAAATATGTAATGTACTAGCTACCTTTACAATAGCCACATTATCAGTGTAATGGACTTTGCATATATAATCTACTAGCTACCTTAACAATAGCCACAGTATCAGTGTACATGGATTTTACATATGTAATATACTAGCTGTCTTTACAATAGCCACTGTACCATTGTACCTGGATTTCACATATGTAATATACTAGCTGTCTTTACAATAGCTACTGTACCAACATGGATTTTGCATATGTAATATACTAGCTGTCTTTACAATAGCAACAGTATCAATGTACATGGGTTTTTCATATATGATATACTAGCGACCTTTACGTTAGCCACGGTATCTTTGTACATTGATTTTATATATGTAATATAGTAGCTGCCTTTACAATAGCCACGGTATCAGGGCACATAGATTTTACATATGTAATATACTAGCTGTCTTTGTAATAGCAACAGTATCAGTGTATTTGGATTTTACATATGTAATATACTAGCTGTCTTTACAAAAATCACAATATCAGTGTACATGGATTTTACATATGTATTATACGAGCTGTCTTTACCATAGCCATGGTATCAGTGTAAATGGATTTTAGATATGTAATATACTAGCTGTCTTTAAAATAGCCACTGTATCAGAGTACACAGATTTTAAACATGTAATATACAAGCTACCTTTACAACAGCCACATATCAGGGCACATGGATTTTATATATGTAATATAATAGCTGCCTTTACATTAGCCACAGTAGCAGTGTACATGGAATTTACCTATGTAATATAATAGCAACCTTTACGATAGCCACAGTATCACTGTACGTTCAGTTTACATATGTAATATATTATCTGCCTTTATAATAGCCACAGTATCAGTGTACATGGATTTTACATATGTAATATACCAGCTACATTTACAATAGCCATGGTTTCAGTGTACATGGATTTTACATATGTACTATACTAGCTGTCTTTATAATAGCCAGGGTATCTGTGTACATAGATTTTACATATGTAATGTACTAGCTACCTTTACAATAGCCATGGTATCAGTGTACATGGGTTTTACATATGTACTATACTAGCTGTCTTTACAATATTCACTTTATCAATGTACATGGATTTTAGATATGTAATATACTGGCTGCCTTTACAATAGCCATGGTATCAGTGTAGATGTATTTTACATATGAAATATAACAGCTGTCTTTACAATAGCCAAGGTATCTGTGTACATGGATTTTACTTATGTAATATGCTAGCTACCTTTACAATAGCCACAGTATCAGGGCACACAGATTTTACATATGTAATATACTTGCTGTCTTTATATTAGCAACTGTACCAGTGTAGTAGGATTTTACATATGTAATATACTAGCTACTTTTACATTAGCCACATATCAGTGCACATGGATTTTATATATGTAATATACTGGCTGCCTTTACAATAGCCATAGTATCATTGTAAATGGATTTTACATATGTAATGTACTAGTTGTCTTTACAATAGCCACAGTATCAGGGAACATGGATGTTACAAAAGTAATATACTAGCTGTCTTTATAAGAGCAACAGTCTCAGTGGACTTGGATGTTACATATGTAATATACAGGCTGCCTTTACAATCGGCATGGTATCAGTGTACATGGATTTTTCATATGTAATATACTAGCTAACTTTACAATAGTCACGGTATCAGTGTACATGGATTTTAGATGTGTAATATACTAGCTAACTTTACAATAGCCAAGGTATCTGTGTACATGGATTTTACTTATGTAATATACTAGCTACCTTTACAATAGCCACAGTATCAGGACACACAGATTTTTAATATGTAATATACTTGCTGTCTTTATATTAGCAACTGTACCAGTGTAGAAGGATTTTACATATGTAATATACTTGCTGTCTTACAATAGCCACGGTATCAGTGTAGATGGATTTTATATATGTAATATACTAGCTGCCTGTACAATCGCCATGGTATCAGTCTATATGGATTTTACATATATAATATACTAGCTGTCTTTATAGTAGCCACGGTATCAGTGTGCATAGATTTTACATATGTAATGTACTAGCTGTCTTTACAATAGCCATGGTATCAGTGTACATGGATTTTACATATCTAATTTACTAGCTACCTTTACAATAGCCACAGTATCGGTGTACATGAGTTTTACATATGTAATATACTAGCTACCTATGCAATAGCAACAGTACCAGGGAGCATGTATTTTACATATCTAATATGCTAGCTGTCTTTACAATTGGAACAGTATCACTGCACATGGATTTCACATATGTAATATACTAGCTACCTTTACATTAGCAACATATCAGTGCACATGGATTTTATATATGTTGTACTAGCTGCCTTTACAACAACCATGCTATCAGTGCACATGGATTTTACATATGTAATATACTAGCTACCTTTACAATAGCCACAATATCATTGCACATGGATTTTACAAATGTAATATACTAGGTACCTTTACAATAGCCACAGTATCACGGCACATGGATTTTACATATGTAATATACTAGCTGCCTTTACAATACCCACAGTATCAGGGCACATGAATTTTACATATGTAATATACTAAGATGTCTTTACAATAGCCACGGTAAATGTGTACATGGATTTTACATATGTAATGCACTAGCTACCTCTACAACAGCCACATTATCAAGGCATATGGATTTTACATATGTAATATACTAGCTGCTTTTACAATAACCACGGTATCAGAGTACATGGGTATTACATATGTAATATACTAACTACCTTTAAAATAGCCACAGTATCAGGGCACATAGATTTTACATAGGTAATGTACTAGTTGTCTGTACAATAGCCACAGTATCAGTGTACGTAGATTTTACAGATGTAATATACTAGCTGTCTTTACAATAGCCACAGTATCAGTGTACATGGATTTTACATAAGTAATATACTAGATGTTTTTACAATAGCCACAGTATCAGTGTACAAGGATTTTACATATGTAATATATTACCTGTCTTTATAATAGCCATGGTGTCAGTATACATGGATTTCACATATGTAATATACTAGCTACCTTTAAAATAGCCACAATATCAGGGCACATGAGTTTTATATATATAATATACTAGTTGTATTTATAATAACAACAGTATCACTGTACAAGGATTTTAAATATGTAATATACTAGCCACATTTACAATAGCCACAGTATCAGTGTAATGGATTTTACATATGCAATATACTAGTTACCTTTACAATAGACACAGTACCAGTGTAGAAGGATTTCACATATGTAATATATTAGCTGTCTTTACAATAGCCAATGTATCAGTGTAAATGGATTTCTCACATATAATATGCTAGATGTCTTTACAATAGTGACAGTACCAGTGTACATGGAGTTTACATATGTAATATACTAGCTGTCTTTACAATAGACATAATATCAGAGTACTGGATTTTACATATGTAATATACTAGCTACCTTTACAATAGCCACATTATCAGGACACATGGATTTTTCATATGTAATATATTAGCGACCTTTGCATTAATCACAGTATCACTGTACATTGATTTTATATATGAAATATACTAGCTGCCTTTACAATAGCCATGATATCAGTGCACATGGATTTTACGTATGTAATATACTAGCTGTCTTTTTAATAGCAACAGTATCAGTGTACTTGGATTTTTTTCATATGTAATATACTAGCTGTGTTTATAACAGCCAAGTTGTCAGTTTACATGGATTTTACATCTGCAATATATGAACTGTCTTTACAATAGCCACGGTATCAGTGTAAATGGATTTTAGATATATAACATATTAGCTGTCTTTACAATAGCCACTGTATCAGTGTACACAGATTTTACATATGTAATATGCTAGCTACCTTTGCAATAGCCACATAGGGCACATGGATTTTAGATATGTAATATACTAGCGACCTTTACATTAGCCACATATCAGTGTATTTGGATTTTATATATGTAATATACTATCTGCCTTTACAATAGCCAAACATCAGTGTACATTGTTTTTCCATATGTAGTATATTAGCTACATTTACAATAGCCACAGTATCACTATACATGGATATTACATATGTAATATACTAGCTGCTTTTAGAATAGCCACGGTATCAGTGTACATGGATTTTACATATGTAATATACTAGCTACCTTTACAATAGCCACAGAATCAGTGCACATAGATTTTACAGATGTAATATACTAGCTGTCTTTACAATAGCCACAGTACCAGTGTACATGAATTTTACGTATGTAATATACTAGCTGTCTCTACAATAGTCATGGTTCCAGTGTACATATGTAATATACTAGCTACCTTTACAATAGCCACAGTCTCAGTGTACATGGATTTTACATACGTAATATACTAGCTGCCTTCGCAATAGTCACGGTACCAGTGTACATGGATTTTACATATGTAATATAATAGCTATCTTTACAATAGCCACGGTATCAGTGTAAATAGATTTTACATATGTAATATAATAGCTGTCTTTACAAAACTGACAGTATCAGTGTATATGGTTTTTACATATGTAATATACTAGCTGTCTTTACAAGAGCCATGGTATCAGTGTACATGGATTTTACATATGTAATATACAAGCTACCTTTACAATAGCCACAGTATCAGGGCACATGGATTTTACATATGTAATATACTAGCTGTCTCTGCAATAGTCACGGTTCCAGTGTACATATGTAATATACAAGCTGTCTTTACAATAGTAACAGTATCAGTCTACATGGATTTTACATATGTATTATACGAGCTGTCTTTACCATAGCCACAGTATCAGTGTAAATGGATTTTAGATATATAATATACTAGCTGTCTTTAAAATAGCCACTGTATCAGAGTACACAGATTTTACACATGTAATATACAAGCTACCTTTACAATAGGCACATATCAGGGCACATGGATTTTATATATGTAATATAATAGCTGCCTTTACATTAGCCACTGTATCAGTGTAAATGGAATTTACCTATGCAATATAATAGCAACCTTTACAATAGCCACAGTATCACTGTATGTTGTGTTTACATATGTAATATATTATCTGCCTTTATAATAGCCACAGTATCAGTGTACATGGATTTTACATATGTAATATACTAGCTACCTTTACAATAGCCATGGTATCAGTGTACATGAATTTTACATATGTAATATACTAGCTGTCTTTACAATAGTCACGGTATCAGTGTACATGGATTTTAGATATGTAATATACTAGCTGTCTTTACAATAGCCACAGAATCAGAGTAAATGTATTTTACATATGAAATATAACAGCTGTCTTTACAATAGCCAAGGTATCTGTGTACATGGATTTTACTTATGTAATATACTAGCTACCTTTACAATAGCCACAGTATCAGGGCACACAGATTTTACATATGTAATATACTTGCTTTCTTTATATTAGCTACTGTGCCAGTGTAGAAGGATTTTACATATGTAATATACTAGCTACTTTTACATTAGCCACAGTATCAGTACACATGGATTTTATATATGTAATATACTGGCTGCCTTTACAATAGCCATGGTATCAGTGTACAGGGATTTCACATATGTACATATACTACCTATCTTTACAGTAGCCATGGTATCATTGTAAATGGATTTTGCATATGTCATATACTAGCTGTCTTTACAATAGCCACAGTATCAGGGAACAAGGATGTTACAAAAGTAATATACTAGTTGTCTTTATAACAGCAACAGTCTCAGTGGACTTGGATGTTACATATGTAATATACAGGCTGCCTTTACAGTCGCCATGGCATCAGTCTATTTGGATTTTACATATATAATATACTTGCTGTCTTTACACTAGCCTCGGTATCAGTGTAGACAGATTTTATATATGTAATATACTAGCTGTCTTTATAATAGCCACGGTATCAGTGTGCATGGATTTTACATATGTAATGTACTAGCTGTCTTTACAATAGCCATGGTATCATTGTACATGGATTTTACATATGTAATTTACTAGCTACCGTTACAATAGCCACGGTATCGGTGTACATGAGTTTTACATATGTAATATACTAGCTACCTATACAATAGCAACAGTATCAGGGCAAATTTATTTTACATATCTAATATACTAGCTGTCTTTACAATTGCAACAGTATCAGTGCACATGGATTTCACATATGTAAAATGCTAGCTACCTTTGCAATAGCCACATAGGGCACATGGATTTTAGATATGTAATAAACTAGCTACCTTTACATTAGCCACATATCAGTGTACATGGATTTTATATATGTAATATACTATCTGCCTTCACAATAGCCACTGTATCAGTGTACATGTATTTCCATATGGAAAATACTAGCTACTTTTACAATAGCCACAGTATCACTGTACATGGACTTCACATATGTAATATACTGACTGCCTTTATAATAACCATAGTTTCAGTGTAGATGGATTTTACATATGTAATATATTAGCTACCTTTACAATAGCCATGGTATCAGTGTACATGGATTTTACATATGTAATATACTATCTGACTTTATAATAGCCACGGTATCTGTGTACATAGATTTTACATATGCAATATAATAGCTACATTTACAATAGCCATGGTATCTGTGTACATGGATTTTACATGTGTAATATACTAGCTGTCTTTACAACATTCACAGTATCAGTGTACATGGATTTTACATATATAATGCACTAGCTACCTTTACAATAGCTAGACTATCAGTGTGCATGGATTTTACATATGTAGCTTCCTTTACAATAGCCACAGTATCAGGTCACATAGATTTTACATATGTAATATACTAGCTGTCTTTACAATAGCTAACGTATCACTTTACATGGATTTTACTCATGTAATATACTAGCTGTCTTTGCAATAGGCACAGTATCACTGTACATGGATTTTAAATCTGTAATATACTAGCTACCTTTACAATAGCCACTGTATCAGGCAATGGATTTTACATATATAATATACTAGCTACGTTTACAGTAGCCACAGTATCAGTGTACATGGATTTTACATATGCAATATACTAGCTGTCTTTTCAATCATCACGGTACCAGTGTACATGGATTTCACATACGTAATATCCTCGTTCACATTACAATAGCCACGGTATCAGTGTAAATTGATTTTACATATGTAATATTCTAGATTTTTTAACAATAGCCACAGTGTCAGTGTATATGGATTTTACATATGTAATATACTAGCTGCCTTTACAATAGCCATGGTATCATTGTACATGGATTTTACATATGTAATGTACTAGCTGTCTTTACTATAGCAACAGTATCAGTGTGCATGGATTTTACATATGCAATATACTAGTAAACTTTTTATTAGCCATGTTATCAGTGTACATGGATTTTATATATGAAATATACTAGCTTCCTTTACAATAGCCATGGTATCAGTTAACATGGATTTTACATATATAATATACCACCTACCATTATAATTGCCACAATATCAGGGCACATGGATTTTACATATGTAATATACTAGCTGGCATTATAATAGCAAAGAACGTACAAAAAGCAGATAGACCAAAAAGTATCAGCAGGATGACCACGTTGCCCAGAAAAACGCTGCTCACACAGTTAATAGCGGACGATTTTATTAATCCACAGCAGTACGACACAAAATATATAACTTACAAACAGAGATGGTTAAGCGCTTTCATCTGCCACAAACAGATTTCATCAGAACCATGAGAGCCTCAAAGGTGGAACAATAAAAAGCATTTTAGGCGCCAAAATAAATTAGTTAATTAACCAGTTACAAAAATGAGATGTCAATTAATTCAATAACCATAGATACTGGTACTTTTTTCATTCTAATTAGTACATGAATAATCAAACTGCTTCACAAATTTTTACAAGTTAAAAAATTCTTTCCAAACAAAGCTATCTAAAAACTCCGATATTAAAAAATGCCTGAAGTAATATCTCCTAAGGTATTTGAATATACTGGGGAAATATGCTAACTGTGTTCTATCACCATGTATAATACAAGAAATGGTCCATTAATTTATAAATTTATAAATGCTCCCGGCATACAAAATACATGATGCCAATACCAATAATGAATGCCACTAAACTTATATACCATAAAGGGTTATGTATGAGTGAACATGCATGCAATGAATTAATAATAAATAATGAATTAATATTAATAAATATTAATAAATATTAATAAATATCTGAGTTGGTTAACAATATAAAAAATGTAGAAAGTGTGTGAAAAATGCCATAATATAATATAAATAAATAAATATATAAATATAATTAAAAAGGAAAAATATCTTAGAAGAAACATTAACTGTCCATTATCAAAAAGGGTTTAATGCTAATATGATCGTTAAGACCAGGCTTGACCGTAGCATTGCAAAGAATTTGCCATTTGCTCTCTAATGCAGCTAAAAAACATTTCCAATTGCCTAATGTGGAACTATGATCTATAAGATCAATGATGCTGAAACGGAAGGAATGTTCAATACCCTTGTCTAGAATATGTCTACTGAGTGCATTATTGGGGTCCTTTTTCCTAATCCTGTACGTATGTTCATATATTCTAGTCCTGAGTTTCCTCTCCGTTTTTCCAATATAATAAGCATCACATACTGCACATGTGGCAATGTATACTAGTCTCGAGGTGTTGCAATTCCCCCCCTGACTATGTATACAATTGGCTGTGATGTTCTTCAACTTAACTGACTTGTTTTCATTAATAAACTTGCATTGCTTGCAAGCCCCACATTTTCGAGTATATGTATTTCGTGCTGTTTACTGAAATATTCTTTCTCATTTCTAACATCCTTTTAATGTTTTGGGAAGTTTTGTATACAAAATTCGGTTTATATCCTACAAATTTCCCAATATCTTCCGAAGTTGTGAAAAGATTCCAATACTTTAATATAATCTCTTTCAATACATCTATATATGGGCTGTAGGTAAGAACACATATACAACCTCCCTGTAACTTGTTCTTAGCCTTAGTAATAAATGGTGTACCCAATAATGGAACAAATTTATTCCCCCATTCTCTCAAAACATAGTTCTTAATAGGTCTAATCAGGTCGTCAGGGTACCCTCTTTTGGAAAACATGTCATATATTGTGTTTAACTCCATTACCACGTTCTCCTTGTTCGAAGACATTCTCGCAGCACGTATGCATTGACCTTTAAAAACATTTTTAAAAATGTGGGGTGGATGACAGCTGTTATACCATAAATAGTCATTTGAAAAAGTTGTTTTTCTAAAAATCTTAGATTGACATTCCGTCCCTGTGGAGTAGACATAGGTATCCAAATAGGCGATGCCTTCAGAATTCATATTGTAAGTGAACTTTAAAAAATCAGTAGTATTATTTAAATACTCAATAAACTCTTGTATCAATTCAACTGGTCCCTTCCATAAGATGAAGAGATCATCCAGGTACCTGGTGTAATGTACTATATACCTATAATATTCACTTGGGAAAACAAACTGTGATTCCCATTCGAGCATCACCAAATTGGCAAAAACTGGGGCGCAAGATGCACCCATGGCCACCCCTCTACTCTGCTTGAACAATTCGCCCTGAAACTGAAGGTAGTTGTGATCAAGGACTAGGCCCATCATGTCCACTATCAAATTTATTTTCTCAAAACTCAGTCCAGAGAATTTCTTAAGGCTGTTGAAAAAATAATCTAGTCCTTTCTCCCTGGGAATACAGGAGAAAAGATCAACTAAATTAATGGACCATTTCTTGTATCATACATGGTGATAGAACACAGTTAGCATATTTCCCCAGTATATTCAAATACCTTAGGAGATATTACTTCAGGCATTTTTTAATATCGGAGTTTTTAGATAGCTTTGTTTGGAAAGAATTTTTTAACTTGTAAAAATTTGTGAAGCAGTTTGATTATTCATGTACTAATTAGAATGAAAAAAGTACCAGTATCTATGGTTATTGAATTAATTGACATCTCATTTTTGTAACTGGTTAATTAACTAATTTATTTTGGCGCCTAAAATGCTTTTTATTGTTCCACCTTTGAGGCTCTCATGGTTCTGATGAAATCTGTTTGTGGCAGATGAAAGCGCTTAACCATCTCTGTTTGTAAGTTATATATTTTGTGTCGTACTGCTGTGGATTAATAAAATCGTCCGCTATTAACTGTGTGAGCAGCGTTTTTCTGGGCAACGTGGTCATCCTGCTGATACTTTTTGGTCTATCTGCTTTTTGTACGTTCTTTGGTGTGGTTTCCTGGGATGGCAGATGTTACCGAGACTACGCTGGCTCTATCTGACAAAGAGGAGCTCGTTGCTTTAAGGGCGGAGGTGACGTCACTGCAAGCCGACGTTGGCAAGCTATTAGATATGGTGAGCAAGCTTGCAAATTCGAGCAAGGATAACATTCCTTGCAACAACGGACCGGTTTATCTTGCAGATGTCAATGAACAATTGGTGGATAAAGAAGGGGTTATCCTTAATTCGAATAGTGAATCGGAGATTCCGAACGCCCAACCGTACAACTTGGAAGGACAAACCTTAGATCGGATGCTTACTACACAGTCTCAACGGCTCAACCTCAACGAGGGTGCCGCTGATGATAAACAGTTGAATATATCATTGGAAACTGATTGCACTTTTGATTTTAGTATCTTTCATCTTGATGACGAGTCACGAAGAATGGGCACCAAACCTAAAATTAAAAAGAAGGAGGTAGCGAAATCGTATTCCATGGCTGCCACTTGCTCAACTAATCACAAAGGTACTTTTAAGAACATTAAGTATAATAGTAAAAAAGTTAGAGCAAGTCCTACGGACATTTTACTCGCACAGAAGGATAAGAGATGTAGTTCTGTGGATGGTGAACATTTTAAACATACCAATATTGACAACTTTCTTAACAGAGATGTTGTATTTAATATTAATGAATGTGTGAATGATTCAAATCGAATGTATACTAAAAATGATGTTGGTGGTGTAAAGCAGAAAATTTACACTTTAGGCAAAAAGTTGTTACAGGCTAAAAGTGTAAAAATTGACAATGCCTATTTAAAACAATGTATTTCTTTGGGTATTACACCTAAAGGGCTTAGATTTTTTTAAATTGCCTTTGGGTTTTGATTATACGGAGAATTTTATACATGATTTTAACAAAATGTTTGACCACTTTGGTATTATGTATATGGAAAAATTAATAGCATGCAATGAAGAGAAAATGATGTTTTTAACAAATGAAATAGATTTACTTAATGAAGAGATTTTAAATGATAAGCATTTGGAACAATGGTACGATTTGTACCATCAACAGTTTAGTTTAGTGGAAAATAAAGCGTCCGTTATTTTTAATAGGAAGAACAACAAGATTGATAGGGATATGCTATCATATAAACAAAACAGAGCTTATATATGGCCCCAGAAAAAATTCAATACAACACGTTTTAACAAAAGGGAAGAAGAGGTATATAGGGGACGCAAAGACACTTGGGGAAATTATGATGAGGAAAATTTTCAAGGGGGAAGATACCATCAAGCACCCAAAACATACAGAAAGAAGTTTTAGAACATTTACTTACGAATAGTATAGTGGCTAGTGAAGTTCAACCCACCCTGGTGGACCCCATCTCTGGTCCAGAAATTTTGTCTGATAATAACAATATTAAGGTTGTGTCATTTAAAGGTTTAAAGGTATATAATTACACTGATACTCCTATCTCTGAAGAATTTTGTTCCTTATTTTGTAAGGGTATGAAATTCATACCTACAGCCAAGTTTAATATATTTGACACTATTAAAGAAATCAAATTCTTCTGCAGGAGAATGAACTTGGCAATACAATTTAATGATTCTGAGAAGGATAACATAAATGAGCATCAAAGAGATATAGATCTACAACAAGGAGGTCACCAGGTTGAAACATTGAGGGAAAAAAGTGTTTATGTTCCAGGGTACCATCCTACAGTAGCCCAATATGAAAAACTTGTTACACATGATATGTATTGGCTTCAAAATCGAATTAAAAGAAACTCCTTTCCCCTGTCTACTGGACACCAAGACAATCTAACTCAGTTAGAGAGAGAATGTTTAAAGAAAGTTATTAACAACAAGGACCTTAGGGTCATGAAGCCCGACAAAGGGGGAGGGATTGTGCTATACAATACTATTAATTATAACCAGGAAATTATGAATATATTACATTTATCAGGCAATTATGAGGAGGTTTCCCTTAATCAGGTTAATATTGGATATAAACGTATCGATCTCGCTATTGAGGAATTTTTGCTTGATAATAGGATATCTAATGAAACTTATGAATTTATTAGAGTGGAATTTCCCAAGATGGCTTCTATTATAGGGATACCTAAAATTCACAAGAATATAAGCAAACCCCCCTTTAGACCTATAATTTCAGGATCCAGGTCAAAAACTTTCAAGTTAGGGGTTACCATAGATAGATGGACTAAGCACGTTTACAATAATGTTGAACATCTCACTAAAGACTCTTGGAATTTTTTGAGCAAATTGACCCCTATGATTTGGCATAATGAACTGACTTTTATTACCATCGATGTAGTTGATCTTTTCTCCTGTATTCCTAGGGAGAAAGGACTAGATTATTTTTTCAACAGCCTTAAGAAATTCTCTGGACTGAGTTTTGAGAAAATAAATTTGATAGTGGACATGATGGGCCTAGTCCTTGATCACAACTACCTTCAGTTTCAGGGCGAATTGTTCAAGCAGAGTAGAGGGGTGGCCATGGGTGCATCTTGCGCCCCAGTTTTTGCCAATTTGGTGATGCTCGAATGGGAATCACAGTTTGTTTTCCCAAGTGAATATTATAGGTATATAGTACATTACACCAGGCACCTGGATGATCTCTTCATCTTATGGAAGGGACCAGTTGAATTGATACAAGAGTTTATTGAGTATTTAAATAATACTACTGATTTTTTAAAGTTCACTTACAATATGAATTCTGAAGGCATCGCCTATTTGGATACCTATGTCTACTCCACAGGGACGGAATTTCAATCTAAGATTTTTAGAAAAACAACTTTTTCAAATGACTATTTATGGTATAACAGCTGTCATCCACCCCACATTTTTAAAAATGTTTTTAAAGGTCAATGCATACGTGCTGCGAGAATGTCTTCGAACTAGGAGAACGTGGTAATGGAGTTAAACACAATATATGACATGTTTTCCAAAAGAGGGTACCCTGACGACCTGATTAGACCTATTAAGAACTATGTTTTGAGAGAATGGGGGAATAAATTTGTTCCATTATTGGGTACACCATTTATTACTAAGGCTAAGAACAAGTTACAGGGAGGTTGTATATGTGTTCTTACCTACAGCCCATATATAGATGTATTGAAAGAGATTATATTAAAGTATTGGAATCTTTTCACAACTTCGGAAGATATTGGGAAATTTGTAGGATATAAACCGAATTTTGTATACAAAACTTCCCAAAACATTAAAAGGATGTTAGAAATGAGAAAGAATATTTCAGGCAAAACAGCACGAAATACATATACTAGAAAATGTGGGGCTTGCAAGCAATGCAAGTTTATTAATGAAAACAAGTCAGTTAAGTTGAAGAACATCACAGCCAATTGTATACATAGTCAGGGGGGGAATTGCAACACCTCGAGACTAGTATACATTGCCACATGTGCAGTATGTGATGCTTATTATATTGGAAAAATGGAGAGGAAACTCAGGACTAGAATATATGAACATACGTACAGGATTAGGAAAAAGGACCCCAATAATGCACTCAGTAGACATATTCTAGACAAGGGTATTGAACATTCCTTCCGTTTCAGCATCATTGATCTTATAGATCATACTTCCACATTAGGCAATTGGAAATGTTTTTTAGCTGCGTTAGAGAGCAAATGGCAAATTCTTTGCAATGCTACGGTCAAGCCTGGTCTTAATGATCATATTAGCATTAAACCCTTTTTGATAATGGACAGTTAATTTTTCTTGTAAGATAATTTTCCTTTTTAAATTATATTTATATTTATATATTTATACTATGGTACTTTTTATACACTTTCTACATTTTTTATATATTGTACAACCAACTCAGATATTTATTAATATTAATTCATTAATTCATTATTTATTATAAATTCATTGCATGCATGCTCACTTATACATAACCCTTTATGGTATATAAGTTTAGTGGCATTCATTATTGGTATTGGCATCATGTACTTTGTATGCCGGGAGCATTTATAAATTTATAAATTAATGGACCATTTCTTGTATTATACATGGTGATAGAACACAGTTAGCGTATTTCCCCAGTATATTCAAATACCTTAGGAGATATTACTTCAGGCATTTTTTAATATCGGAGTTTTTAGATAGCTTTGTTTGGAAAGAATTTTTTAACTTGTAAAAATTTGTGAAGCAGTTTGATTATTCATGTACTAATTAGAATGAAAAAAGTACCAGTATCTATGGTTATTGAATTAATTGACATCTCATTTTTGTAACTGGTTAATTAACTAATTTATTTTGGCGCCTAAAATGCTTTTTATTGTTCCACCTTTGAGGCTCACATGGTTCTGATGAAATCTGTTTGTGGCAGATGAAAGCGCTTAACCATCTCTGTTTGTAAGTTATATATTTTGTGTCGTACTGCTGTGGATTAATAAAATCGTCCGCTATTAACTGTGTGAGCAGCGTTTTTCTCGGCATTATAATAGCAACAGTATCAGTGTACATGGATTTTAAATATGTAATATACTAGCTACCTTTACAATAGCCACACTATCAGTGTAATGGATTTTATATATGTAGTATACTAGCTACCTTTACAAAACCCCCAGTATCAGCGTACATGGAATTTACATATGTAATATACTAGCTGTCTTTACAATAGTCACTGTACCAGTGTACATGGATTTCACATATGTAATATACTAGATGTCTTTACAATAGCCACAGTATCCGTGTACATGAATTTTACATATGTAATATGCTACCTGTCTTTACAATAGCCATGGTATCAGTGTACATGGATTTTACTTATGTAATATATTAGCTACCTTTACAATAGCCACAGTATCAGGGCACATGGATTTTACATATGTAAAACACTGGCTGTCTTTACAATAGCAACAGTATCAGTGTGCATGGATTTTACATATGCAATATACTAGCGAACTTTACATTAGCCTCTTTATCAGTGTACATGTATTTTATATATGCTATATACTAGCTGCCTTTACAATAGGCATGGTACCATTGTGCATGGATTTTATATATGTAATATACTACCTACCTTTATAATAGCCAAACATCAGGGCACATGGATTTTACATATGCAATATACTAAATGTCTTTACATTAGCCACGGTATCTGTGTGCATAAATTTTACATATGTAATATACTAGCTACCTTTACATTAGCCATGATATCATTGTACATGGATTTTAAATATGCAATATGCTAGCTATTTTACAATAGCCAAAGTATCAGTGTAATGGATTTTACAAATGCAATCTACTAGCTGCCTTTACAATAGCCACAGTATCAGTGTACATGGATTTTACATATGTAATTTATTAGCTACCTTTACAATAGCCAGAGGATCAGTGTACATGGATTTTATATATGTAATATACTAGCCACCTTTACAAAAGCCAAACATCAGTGTACATTGTTTTTCCATATATAGTATATTAGCTACATTTACAATAGCCACAGTATCACTATACATGGATATTACATATGTAATATACTAGCTGCTTTTAGAATAGCCACGGTATCAGTGTACATGGATTTTACATATGTAATATACTAGCTACCTTTACAATAGCCACAGAATCAGTGCACATAGATTTTACAGATGTAATATACTAGCTGTCTTTACAATAGCCACAGTACCAGTGTACATGAATTTTCCGTATGTAATATACTAGCTATCTCTACAATACTCACGGTTCTAGTGTACATATGTAATATACTAGCTACCTTTACAATAGCCACAGTCTCAGTGTACATGGATTTTACATATTTAATATACTAGCTGCCTTCGCAATAGTCAGGGTACCAGTGTACGTGGATTTTACATATGTAATATAATAGCTGTCTTTACAATAGCCACGGTATCAGTGTAAATAGATTTTACATATGTAATATAATAGCTGTCTTTACAAAAGTGACAGTATCAGTGTACATGGTTTTTGCATATGTAATATACTAGCTGTCTTTACAAGAGCCATGGTATCAGTGTACATGGATTTTACATATGTAATATACAAGCTACCTTTACAATAGCCACAGTATCAGGGCACATGGATTTTACATATGTAATATACTAGCTGTCTCTGCAATAGTCATGGTTCCAGTGTACATATGTAATATACAAGCTGTCTTTACAATAGTAACAGTATCAGTCTACATGGATTTTACATATGTATTATACGAGCTGTCTTTACCATAGCCACAGTATCAGTGTAAATGGATTTTAGATATGTAATATACTAGCTGTCTTTAAAATAGCCACTGTATCAGAGTACACAGATTTTACACATGTAATATACAAGCTACCTTTACATTAGGCACATATCAGGGCACATGGATTTTATATATGTAATATAACAGCTGCCTTTACATTAGCCACTGTATCAGTGTAAATGGAATTTACCTATGTAATATAATAGCAACCTTTACAATAGCCACAGTATCACTGTACGTTGTGTTTACATATGTAATATATTATCTGCCTTTATAATAGCCATAGTATCAGTGTACATGGATTTTACATATGTGATATACTAGCTTCCTTTACAATAGCCATGGTATCAGTGTACATGGATTTTACATATGTAATATACTAGCTGTCTTTACAATAGTCATGGTATCAGTGTACATGGATTTTAGATATGTAATATACTATCTGTCTTTACAATAGCCACAGAATCAGAGTAAATGTATTTTACATATGAAATATAACAGTTGTCTTTACAATAGCCAAGGTATCTGTGTACATGGATTTTACTTATGTAATATACTAGCTACCTTTACAATAGACACAGTATCAGGGCACACAGATTTTACATATGTAATATACTTGCTTTCTTTATATTAGCTACTGTGCCAGTGTAGAAGGATTTTACATATGTAATATACTAGCTACTTTTACATTAGCCACAGTATCAGTACACATGGATTTTATATATGTAATATACTGGCTGCCTTTACAATAGCCATGGTATCAGTGTACATGGATTTCACAAATGTACATATACTACCTATCTTTACAATAGTCATGGTATCATTGTAAATGGATTTTGCATATGTGATGTACTAGCTGTCTTTACAATAGCCACAGTATCAGGGAACAAGGATGTTACAAAAGTAATATACTAGTTGTCTTTATAACAGCAACAGTCTCAGTGGACTTGAATGTTACATATGTAATATACAGGCTGCCTTTACAGTCGCCATGGCATCAGTCTATTTGGATTTTACATATATAATATACTTGCTGTCTTTACACTAGCCACGGTATCAGTGTAGACAGATTTTATATATGTAATATACTAGCTGCCTTTATAATAGCCACAGTATCAGTGTGCATGGATTTTAAATATGTAATGTACTAGCTATCTTTACAATAAACACGGTATTGGTGTACATGAGTTTTACATATGTAATATACTAGCTACCCATACAATAGCAACAGTATCAGGGCACATGTATTTTACATATCTAATATACTAGCTGTCTTTACAATTGCAACAGTATCAGTGCACATGGATTTCACATATGTAATATACTAGCTACCTTTACATTAGCAACATATCAGTGTACATGGATTTTATATATGTTTTACTAGCTGCCTTTACAACAGCCATGCTATCAGTACACATCGATTTTACACATGTAATATACTTGCTGTCTTTACAATCGCCATGGTATCAGTCTATATGGATTTTACATATATAATATATTAGCTGTCTTTATAATAGCCACGCTATCAGTGTGCATGGATTTTACATATGTATTGTACTAGCTGTCTTTACAATAGCCACAATATCAGGGCACATGGATTTTACAAATGTAATATACTAGGTACCTTTACAATAGCCACAGTATCACCGCACATGGATTTTACATATGTAATATACTAGCTACCTTTACAATACCCACAGTATCAGGCACATGAATTTTACATATGTATTATACTAAGATGTCTTTACAATAGCCAAGGTAAAAGTGTACATGGATTTTACATATGTAATGCACTAGCTACCTCTACAACAGCCACATTATCAAGTCATATGGATTTTACATTAGTAATATACTAGCTGCTTTTACAATAGCCACGGTATCAGAGTACATGGATATTACATATGTAATATACTAACTACCTTTACAATAGCCACAGTATCAGGGCACATAGATTTTACATAGGTAATGTACAAGTTGTCTGTACAATAGACACAGTATCAGTGTACGTAGATTTTACATTAGTAATATACTAGCTGTCTTTACAATGACACAGTATCAGTATACATGGATTTTACATATGTAATATACTAGCTGTTTTTACATTAGTCATGGTACCAGTTTAAATGGATTTTACATACGTAATATACTAGATGTTTTTACAATCGCCACAGTATCAGTGTGCATGGATTTTACATATGTAATATACTAGATGTCTTTACAATAGCCACGGTATCAGTGAGCATGGCTTTTACATATGTAATATACAACCTACCTTTACAATAGCAGCAGTATCAGGGCACATGTATTTTAAATATGTAATATACTAGCTGTCTTTACAATAGCAACTGATTAAGTGTACATGGATTTTACATATGTAATATACTAGCAACCTTTACAATAGCCACAGTATCACGGCACATACATTTTAAATATGTAATATACTAGCTGTCTTTACAATAGCCACAGTATCAGTGTACATGGATATTAAATATGTAATATACTAGCTACCTTTACAATAAGCACAGTATCAGTTTAATGGATTTTACATATGTAATATACTAACTACCTTTACAATAGCCACAGTTATCAGTGTACATGGACTTTACATATGTAATATACTAGCTGACTTTATAGTAATCATGGTACCAGTGTACTTGGATTTCACATATGTAATATAGCAGCTGTCATTACAATGGCTACGGTATCAGTGTAAATGGATTTTACATACGTAATGTACTAGATGTTTTTATAATAGCCACAGTATCAGTGTACATGGATTTTACATATGTAATATGCTAGCTGTCTTTACAACAGCCATGGTTTCAGTGTACATGGAATTTACATATGTAGTATACTAGATTCCTTTACAATAGCCACAGTATCAGGGCACATGGATTTTACATATGTAATACACTAGCTGTCTTTACAATAACAACAGTATCAGTGTAATGGATTTTGCATATGTAGTATACTAGCAACCTTTACATTAGCCACAGTACCAGTGTACATGGATTTTACATATGCAATATACTAGCTCCCCCGGATTCATGAAGCTCGGCGCAAGGCCGTTGTAAGGCTTGCACCGGCCGTGCGGCGTATATATGGAGTAGTAGCGCCATATGCATATTAATGAAGGCATGCAGCCGCCACAGCCACGTGCATAGGAAACGTGCGTGAGTGCATGGGGCGTACCGAAGTTGCGGAGGGAGGCATGACAATGTCGGCTGTCGACGAGCAACCTAAACTGCTGAATAGTATAGTCCGCCTGCAGTAATACTCGCACCTATCAGTGTCCGTGGAGACTGAAACGTATACAAAGCATGCAAGATAGTCCCTGCGAACAGAAAATGAAGAAGCAAACACAAATGCACGATAGGGAATAACAGGTCCCTACCCTTGAACAAATGACAGAAAAAACGCGTGCCCGTGGTCCAACGTAGTGTTTATAGCTATACCATGTGGAAGTGAAACATATCATATACTAGGGCGCCGCCAGGAGGTACATCCAGCCCAATGGAGAGGGTCACCAGCTGACCCATAATGTGAGGGAGGGTACATAGCTGTGCAGATGTGTCCATAACAAAATACATGAGGAGAAATGTAGATATATGTAGTGACTGTCATGTCCGAATCATATCCCACAAGGGATGTAATAGTCACATACAAAAGGTATGTCTGTATCCCACATAACAAATGTGATAGGGAATAGAATGCACATGTAAATGAATCAGGAGCATAGAAACAGCTACAACAATAAGGACACATGTAGGCCGAAAGGAAAAGTATGACCCGTACCATCGACTAAGAATACCACCTGTCCCACTTTGCGAGCGACAGTACCGCTGCAGCCAGATGTGTCCTGACACAAGCATGTAAACATGGCAAATGTGCAGAGATTATAGGACATAATTATCCCTCAGACGTCATGTAATAGTGGCATTAAACAGTTGTTCTCCACACGTATATTACATAAATGTCATAAGAAAAAGAATAAGCCACTGAAATGCTACAAGACTAAAGCTTAGATATAGGCAAGAGTTGTAAGTTCTATCTGCCGAACTGACCGTGGGTATGTGTCGGCGTGGAAAATGTGTTGTGTCCACCGCAAATGTTACATTGTGGCCAATTGAAAAGGTGGAAACAGTACCGTAGACTGTGGGGAGGCATTGTCCACAACAGTTCGATATGTGGAAGGAATAGCATGGACATCGGAAAAGGTGCCATCCCCCCAATGAGTACAACAGGTCTGCAAATCCCAGGAGTCATCGGTAGAAGCCAAACTAGTATGTGACACAGCCGAATGGGTAGTACCCGGGTATACCAACTAAGTAACGAAAGTGAAGTATGGGCGTGTACCTATGTGTGTGAGGTATAGCACGTGGGAAGCAAACATGGCAGGGTAGTCCACACAACCATAAAGGTACCCGACACCTGTAGGGCAGTTAATGTGCTACTCTGGCCATGTCATGGCCCAACAACAAAAGTAGTGAGCTATCAGAAGTGAGTAATTTGCATGTGAGGGGAGGATGGGTAATGGTAAAACCCGCAAAGGCGATACTGTGTCGTATGCAGAAAAGGTGAACCAGAGGTATAGGAGGGGGCAGCGGGTGAAGTGGACATAAACACAAACACATCGAGAAACAGCTGCAAGACAAGCAGACAGGCCATAGTGTAGAACACAATCCCAGAAACATATGTATCATGTAAATGTGCGATCAAAATGTATAGATATGTCACCGTCACATACCCACAGGTTGGCCTGATGGAACTGGCCATAACAAATGCAACACACCTGGCTGCATAATGGGCTACCCAGCATACCCTCCACATCACACAACCCAGCCCCGTAACAGAACGTCCACCAAATCCACCCGTACATGGCCCACTGGTCCGTTGCAGACACAGCTACACATACCGACCCCTACGCATATGTAGTAAGTATTGTCACCCTAGGCAGTGTCAGGATAGCAAACCATGTATTCCCTGCATGTTAAACCCCCTGCACATTTTCATAAAGCCAAAATACATTTCGATATCTTTTCTGTGTGGAATGGTCCAATTTCTGGAATATCCCTTACGGGATAAGTAACCTGTGTAAATAGTAGAATGGGTATGACGACAAGATGTCCAATCCTGTACATATCTGGACACAAGTCAGAACGTGAAGTACAGGTCCAAGACACTGTCCAGACCTGAGTGGTCATGCATAACCCAGTACCCAGGATAAAACACCTTCCCGTGACGCACGTGTCCCCACACAAATATGCGGGAGAATATATCGCACACTCGCATGGTGGCAAATGGCAGAAGGGTGAGGAAGACACCTGACATTAACAGGAGAACCCTGATGAAGTGCGAGGGATACCTAGTGTGTGCCGGCATGACCGACCATACCTGGCAACCCGTGTGAGTTAGATATCTGGACAGAGCCGTGACTACAAGTGAGACAAAGGTACAACAGTAGGCACAATATGCAAAGATAGCTGTTAGAAGTTATTCATGTATGTGCAGTCTGAGTACCCGGGAAGTCCACTGGGCGAAGAAGTGCCCAGTAACAGCGGAGGCCCGGGTAGAAAAACTCCACAAGCAATACAAGGAAATAAAGGCTACATAATGTTAAAGGTAAAATACAAGAGTAAAAGGCATACAGTCAGGAAATACACATGCATAACATCCATACAAATCCAGAGTTTGTAGTGGTAATACAGAAATGTACAACAATGACATACTGGGAGTCAAGTGAGTGTCAGCTAAGTCTGGTTAAGCTGGAGGGTAGAGAGGAGCAGGAGTATGGAGAGCTCAGAGGAGTGAGATCCGTAGAATGTATAACAGGTGCAAGCAGGAATATATCCATGTGGATGGATAAACATAGATATATCATAGAATGACAGTTTGCACAATGGCATTAATGTCCAGAGTATGAAGTCTGAAACTCAACTGTCTGCCAGCACGTCCTGACATCTGTCCCTAATGCCGAGCTACTGCTGTGCCACAACACAACGGCGTATTACAGAAGTTCGTACCATATCACTCAACTGTCCAGATATTCGCAGAATGACCAGAGTGTTGGCTCATAGTGTTGTGTGCCTCCAACAACCTGCATCTGTCCGGTAAATAGGTGTGGATTGACGTCACGAAATAATGAGCATTAAGTAAAGCACTCCACATCCTGCAGAAGAGTCATGACAATGCAAAACCTAGTATTCTATCAATGTTATAAGCTTGTAAGGAAACTAGTTAAAATGTGTCCCTCTTACTCTCCCCATTATGTAGGGTTTGCGCAGATTTGTTGCTCAAAGAGGTCGAGAGGTATGGTCCGTACATATGTACAGTAACAAGCCATGACATTTGTGTAATGTACAACTGCATACTTGTAGTCACAACATGTCCAAGAAAATAATCCCCGTATGAATGAATACAGGTAATAGTCAAATGTAAATGGGAACCCACCCCCTCACCATGGAGTATGGACCGTAACAACCCCACCCATAATATGTACAGCCAACAGAATAAGCTCCTGATAGGTGCCCAAACACATGTGTCTATAAATACAGGTAAAATGTTCATAACAGGGAGATGCTCCCTGTCCACATGCTTCATCTGACATTTGAACTCGGCCAGGGAAGTTCCATTCACCAGGCGGACAAGCCCATAGCCAGATCACTACATGAACACCCTGACAATCAGAAATGTGTATGTGATACGACTATATGCCCTGGTGTTCTGCATATCCTCGGAGTGATTAACAACGCAGCTGGGGTCCACAGCAGTAGGCAATACGGAATGTGTAATATGTAGTACCGCGTTTCCCACAGCAGGGGAATGGATGCCTGTGTTGTAAGTGAAGCGGTGAGGCGTATGTTGATGTAGCTAAGTACTATGGGTATGCATATCAATGAGGCAGAACAGCAACAGAATACTGTTTCCGGCATCCGTCCAACGTGAATGCAGTCCCGGTTGACCTACGACCACTGCAGATATCCCTGTAAAGTGTAATGAATGCGTTTGTGCTGTACACACAGTTAAATACATAAAGGTGAACCGTGTGTTTCACACCAGTCCGTAAACCGGACTACAGATAAGTAAGTGTTACGGTCAGACGTTTGAAAGGCCGTGCAAGCACACATTTATTAAACAGATGTAACCCACAACATGTAAATGCAAGTGCGCCTGTGCGTGTGTGATCCGCTCACAGCATAGTAAATGAATGCTGTTTCCCCCATGTTAGATATACATGACTCAAACCTGTTAACCCCGTAAAGTATGAAACTGGGCAAAGGCATGCAAACTACCGGTACAAATAGGGACAAACCCCAGATGTGTGCCAGAACAAACATAGAAAGTGGATAGAATAACGTGTGTGTCAGTAGCATGGATTCTCTGAAGGCTATGCAGTCATAACCTGAACTGCTTGCCAGTATTTCCCAACGTAAGTCTTTAATGAAATGCCACTACATTGCCAGATAGACACAAGTTTATGAAAAACACACCGAAGATAAAGAGGCAACCAGCTGTACATTCTGCAACAATCTGTACAGTGGAAAGGTATGGTATGGATATAGATATATGTGTATACACATAATCCACAGACGTAAACCAAAGCAAATTATGAAATGAGGACTGTACATGTATATATGTATACACAACAAACATATGTCCCATAGATATGACATATGTACATAAATAGGCCACGGCATAGCTAATATGGGTAGACAAACAGACATGCACGAAAGGTGAATAAACCGCTGCCTTCCAAACCATTGGCCAGAAGGTGACAGTCCAGCAAGTTCTACACTTTAAACATGCATATAGGTGTCCATTGCAGGACCCCAAAAATTGATCCATACGTAGTGTCAACCGTCATTGACACAAAATAAGTGACCTCAGGAAATACGATATAGCTGTACATGCAACAGTAGCAGGTGCAAGGGTAATGACACATGTGTCGATAGAATGTATGACGTACGAACTGATATCCGGAGAGTGGGGAGTGCATATAAGTGTCTCCACACTTTAGTACCGCTGACATTAAACATGTGTAATGGGTACTGTGGAGGGGTGTCAGGTATGGGAATCATGGGTATGCAGAAATGGGCCTAGGTGTTGTTTGGCAGAGATTTATTAGGCCCGCCCCGTGGGAGTGATGTGGGTATAGCACACGCCTATATTCTCAATAATGGGGCAAACCATATACTGGATATTGCGTAAACCATTGTGGGAATATGTAGGGCCCTATATCAGTGTCATGTAGGCGATTATCATGGATGGACATGCGTACGACCAAGATGGTAACCATAACTGGCAAACTGTCAGAATAAGACAGCTGCACTAAGGCATAGTACATGAAATACAAATAGGGACTATATTAGATATACCCCAGACAAAGTCAGAACGTTGATAGAATACTGGCGTAGCCAGGAATACGAATGTTATGAGTGTTACTAATCATGACATAGAAATGTCAGTCACTATTATCTAACCGCACAGTTCATAATGTCTTGCCAGTAATTTACCAGAAAGGCACATTACTATGACAAATGTAACAAGAGCAAAGGTCAAACGTCAGGGCGTTTACCCATAATGTGTACAGGTTAGGGGTATGAAGGTAACCTGTCCAAAATACATGTACAGAACTAGTGATACTAGGTGGACAGATGAGAAGAAAGACATCAGGACAAATGACAAAACATGTACAAGTCATACGCATGTACTCCGACAAATGTGAATGACAATGTATGCCATGTGAAAGTCAATGTGGAAGGTTAATAGACTCAAAAGAAATGTGTCCCTCAGGGTGTCATGCCGTGTCACCGTTACAATGTCCAGTCCCCCATCCTCGTACGTGAGCTCTGCCACTAACGGAAAGCACAAATACCGGCTTACACATACGGTACATGATAGACTAATTAGTGTGGATAAGCAGCTGTTGGCCTGTGTGAGGAATACAACCATCTGGGTGGGTGTGTCCTGCAATATAAATGTAATGGCATGTGGCCTGTGATGCCGCCATACAGTGTGTGTATTGGTGTCAGAAAGTTGATATCTTGTATCAGACACATACTCCGCAACTGTACAGATTTACGCAGAATGTGCAGAGTTCTACCTCATATGTTTGGTGTGTTCCACATAAAATCAGTACCATTCTGGCAAATTCCTGATAACTGAAGTCATGAAATAATGACAAACATGTGAGTTTAAGACACCAAATCCGTCAGAAAAGTCATACTAATGCAAAACCTATTATTGTGTCGACTATCTACGTTTGTAAGAGCAATATGTAAATACTGCCCCTATGTGTCCCACTATCAGTTAAGACTTTGTCCAGATGTTTGCTCTAGGAGGTGGAGTGGTATGATCAGAAACAGATACATGTGTGAGGAAACAGCATTATCGACTGCAAGATAACGCAGAAGGTATGAAAAGCGCTGCAGTAGGACATTCAGTACTGTCCGCAGGTATGTGCTGACATGTCAAATGACACAGCAGTCTACATGAAGTACCTATAGGGCTGTCACCTTTACAAATGATGATAGTGGGACATACCCACAGCCATGCACACAGCACAAATAGACATACACACAGCAAAACTAGGCCATGATACATGAAGCCTCCGCGTAATGAGTAGAGTGACAGTACAGCAAGGATAGATGTCTGCCAAGCTATACAGCAAACGCCTGTAAGGGCGTGTAACACCGCCCGTAACACGAACGTTGCATGGACAATGTTGGGATTTGCAACATACCCCATTGGTATGTGAAAGCTATGCAAATATGCGATACATGAAACAGTCAGCTGTCCATGCAAGAGCAGAGTTATGGGCAGAAAATATATATATATATATATATATATATATAGAGAGAGAGAGAGAGATACAGACATACACACACACACACACACACACACGTGGCAGGGTTGTGAGCAGAACACGAACGTAACCACTGTACCACACAACAGCATTACGCAGTGACAGAACGTGCAACCGTGAGTAGTAGATCATGGAAATCACACAGGCATACATCTAGCCTGTAGACAGTGGCATCAAAGGCAAAGACGCCGCACAGATGTTATGGTGAGTGAATACTGTAAAAGCAATGTACTGTTGTCATGCAGCTGGAAACACACACACACTTGACAGGGCTGGGAATCGAACTTACACCTAACTACCCTACCACACTACAGCATGACGCATTTACAGAACGCGCTACAGAGATTACTAAACACAGCAGACCCACAGGCATTCTTCTAGGTGCGTGTCAACATCCGCAAAGGCAAAGACGTCAGCAGGATATATCTGTGGTGCGAAGCGTCTAAAAGCATAACCTGAGTCCCCAGGCAGACGGGAGCATACACACACACACACACACACACACACACACACACACACACACACACACACACACACTTGGCAGGGCTGGGAATCGAACTTACACCTAACTATCCTATCACACTATAGCATGACGCATTTACAGAACGCGCTACCGAGATTACTAAACACAGCAGACCCACAGGCATTCTTCTAGGTGCGTGTCAACATCCGCAAAGGCAAAGACATCAGCAGGATATATCTGTGGTGTGAAGCGTCTAAAAGCATAACCTGAGTCCCCAGGCAGACGGGAGCATGCACACACACACACACACACACTTGGCAGGGCTGGGAATCGAGCTTACACCTAACTACCCTATCACACTACAGCATGACGCATTTACAGAACGCGCTACCGAGATTACTAAACACAGCAGACCCACAGGCATTCTTCTAGGTGCGTGTCAACATCCGCAAAGGCAAAGACGTCAGCAGGATATATCTGTGGTGTGAAGCATCTAAAAGCATAACCTAAGTCCCCAGGCGGATAGGAGCATGCGCGCGCACACACACACACACACTCACACACACACACACTTGGCAGGGCTGGGAATTGAACTTACACCTAACTACCCTATCACACTACAGCATGACACATTTACAGAACGCGCTACTGAGATTACTAAACACAGCAGACCCACAGGCATTCTTCTAGGTGCGTGTCAACATCCGCAAAGGCAAAGACGTCAGCAGGATATATCTGTGGTGCGAAGCATCTAAAAGCATAACCTGAGTCCCCAGGCAGACGGGAGCATGCACACACACACACACACACACACACACACACACACACACACACACACACACACACACACACACTTGGCAGGGCTGGGAATTGAACTTACACCTAACTACCCTATCACACTACAGCACGACACATTTACAGAACGCGCTACTGAGATTACTAAACACAGCAGTCCCACAGGCATTCTTCTAGGCGCGTGTCAACATCCGCAAATGCCAGGACGCCGGCAGGGATTGTATAGAGAGTGTACGATCAGACAAATTACTGTCCCACGGTAGACGTATACAACCACATGGCAGTGGTGTACTTGGGGCAACTATACATGTATGGAGCACTACAACAACAATACATAGACACAGTACGTACCACAGACAGTACACCCTTCCAGATAGTCACCCAGTGTGTACTCAGTAGGCATCCATCCTGACGTTGAAGACGTAAATCTGTTGCCTGGATGACCACCATGGCAATACAGGATGTCAACCGCACACCTGGTAATATACGTCAGTTCGGACTGTACTGTGTGTTGATCTACACAATGGCGTACTGGGCATGCTCACACACTTAGCTGTTGCAAAGGGCCATCTTGCATGCAGATGGAGTGTAAATACAGAAGGTCTCTGTTTGGACTGTACCGTGTGTCCATCTACACAACTGCGTACATGGACTGTACTGTGTGTCCATCTACACAACAGCATACTGGGCATGCTCACACACTTAGCTGTTGCAAAGGGCCGTCTTGCATGCAGATGGAGTGTAAACATGGAAGGTCTCAGATTGGACTGTACCGTGTGTCCATCTACACAACTGCGTACATGGACTGTACTGTGTGTCCATCTACACAACAGCATACTGGGCATGCTCACACAGCTGTTGCAAAGGCCTGTTGTGCATGCAGATGGAGTGTACACACAGAAGGGCACAGTACAGAAGGGCACAGTAAGGTATAACTGTCCTCATGCACAGGGCGGTCACACATACAGTGACCTGTACACACACAGCTGCCATCACAGCTGTCACACGTGCAGGTCACACATGTACACACTGCAGTGTACACTGTAGCTGTGAAGTCATCACCATGTCGGTGCAGCACTACACAGCCTTACAGTACCACAACACCATGTGACACATGACCACTGGGCTGTACAGAGGTGTACACCAGCTGTGCAGAGTACACATGTACCAACAGGGATCCAACAGGTGTTATGCATTGCAATGATACCAGTATACATGAACAGGTCAGCTCAAGACATACCACGGCCCTTACACAGCTGTGACACATGACTGTTGCTGTACACCAATGAACACTCATCTGGATATGTCATACATGTGATTGTGTGGATGTGTGCATGAACTGCACACACAACACATACATACATAGCCTTTGATGTACCTCGTGCATAACAGTGGCCTAATAAATGCTACACACGCAAATGGAAGGTGGGTCCATGTCTGGTGAATGCTTACACTACAGGGGGTAGCAATGTTGACCGGGACACATACCCTTGTACTGGTCGCCTGTGACACCCATGATATCATACCACAGTCCATGTGTTATGTATGTCAACACACATGTCCAACAATAGCAATGCATACAAACATGGCAACAGGAGACACATGTGACATCTGTACTGTGCATCCATGCAGTGGCCGATGTCCGTAACATAGTTGCACCTAACTACGACATGCAGTCGCAATGCAGACCCATCATTGACACCTGTATAAGGTGACATACAAACAGCACGTATGGAGGGATGTGTGTACATAAAGTGGTGAACCACCTGTGTAGATGTATGTGTGCAGGGGGTGGCTCACAGTTGTGTCACACACCATCCTATCATGCCATGTGCAAACAGTACGCTATGTCGCTGTTACGTGACGGTGCTGACATAATGCATACACAGCGGTCAGGTGTTACCAACTATATGTCACATGGCACCTTTAACACCTACAACCTCCCGTGTGCATATAGCAGCACATTTGCCAGATATAGCGTTGGTACACATAATGCAATCAATACCGCTGCATGTCTATCAAACGTGTCATCATATGGCAGGTGTATCATTCCCAGCACTGCCATGTGTGTCTGAATGTGTGACCAGAGATGCCACATATCACGGGGAATATGTCCCAGTTGTTACACATCCCTGTACACCGTTGTAGAGATCTGTACATGACGTCGGCCGGTGTGGTGCATCACACACGTCGGCTGTCCGTATACACATGTGTGGTCACCACAGTGTGTGTGTGTCTGTATGTATGTCTAGTGCTTGGTGTGAGGGTGTATGCTAATATACAGTGAGAAATGATCACTAACCCCACGTGGTGACTAACCCGTAATGGTGATGCAGTGCACTACCCTGTTGATGCCATAGGTCCCAGCCATACTAGCTACCTGTGCATGTTCCTTCTCTGTGACACATCGTGTGGGTGCATAGTACTGTGAGGGTGATGACCACATAGGCAAGGGTCCCCACCTGAACACTATGGGTGTGTGCATTATAGTGGTGTACACCCCGTAAATGTGGCCATGTTCCCGTACTGTTACAGGGTCCTACTGCTGCACAGTGTGGCCTCCAGCTACCAAGTGACACCTCACATCATCATTGGCCAGACCGCTGTGTACAACCCCTGCACCATGTCACCATACCTGTAATGTGTCCTGCTATGTATGTCACATCTCTGTCCAGTGTAGCCTGTGGCACTGACCACATGCATCAGGTGCAGTATATGTGCAGACATCTGTGTCATGTTGGTGTTTCCAACAGTCAGGTTGAGGGTACATGTAGCATGCTGATATTGCAAGACGTGCCTGTGAGTAATCCACAATTACACGTGGGGGACTGCAAACACTGCTACCTGTAGGCACATGCAAGTACACCATAGGAGGGAACCAGGGTATCACAACCAACATGGTGCTACAGATGTAACTGAGACACAT
The DNA here is from genome assembly GCF_019279795.1 of Protopterus annectens. Classification (NCBI taxonomy): domain Eukaryota; kingdom Metazoa; phylum Chordata; order Ceratodontiformes; family Protopteridae; genus Protopterus; species Protopterus annectens. Next base: position 728,665,985 of record NC_056728.1, on the reverse strand, counting down.
ACCGTGAACACATCACAATGCATGCTGCACCTGGACTACATGGCATGACCGGTGCATGTCGACAGTACACAACCTATGTCACATGCCCATCTCTCAGTATTCACACACAACCACTGCAACATACACATCCCTCACTATGCATACACAGGTAATATTACATACACCTTTCACTATTCTGTTCACCCTGTGCATCAGAATATTTGTGCATAACCCTGCACCGATGGTGTGGATGACAGGGATGCGGCACAGGCTTCATCATATGCACAGGGTGATATGTTTGCCAAGGGCATAGGTTGCACCAATGGATAACATCATGTGTGTGTGTAAGGGCCGGTGAGTTGATTGGACATGTCTGTTCAGAATGCATGTGGATGTTGTGGAGCCTTACAGTTGTGTTTGCTGTGTGCGTGTATGTGTGTACACAGTTCTGCCATTTGTGAGGCCTACACGGGGTATAATTGACAGCCCCAGATTGTACAGACCAGGTTGTACAGCTCACTGTGTCTGTCCATGGCCACGTGACCTGTGCCTGCCTGGGGTTGCACGGGCACTACCAGGTGGAGGTACAGAGTGGCTACTGTCCAACAACACATGTCCGCTGGAATCGTGTCCCCGCTGAGAACATCCAGGGCCACGTCCACGTGGCCTGCTGTGTCCTGGTGTTGACAGCGCAGCACCAGCTGCACTGCTACTGCTACCGGCACTATGGGAGTGGGCATGTGAGGTGGCACACTCACGTCGACCTACACTAGGTGGTGTTGCTGGCCTACGTCCACGTGGCCTATGCCTCACTCCTACCAGATGTTCCAGCACAGACAGCTCCCGCTCGTGGATTGCCATGCCTCGGTCAAGGATTCTGACCATTTCACCCAATCGCCTATCCAGAACATCAGCAATCTGCTGTTGAGCATTTGCCAATGCCTGGATGTTGTCATTTAGGGTATGGATAGCAGCCCTCTGCAGCCTCTGCCCTTCTCTGTTCTGCCATTCAGCACGTGCCTGTGCCGCCATTACAGTCTGGAACATGCGTCTGGTGATACCAGCTGCTGCGCTCTGTCCTGCAGGTGCATGTCTGCCAGAGGTCCTCCTACGAGCAGCACCGGCCACATGCCTGTGTGGCACATCTGCAGTCATTACACTGACACCATGGTGTGTAGACACACCTTCTGTAGCCACCACACGTTCCTGTTTCACGCTAGCAGACGCTGACTGTCCTTCCTCTATGGCCACTGGTGATGTGGTATGTGTTGGCAGCAGAACTGTGTGCGGGAAAGAGGGGGACATAGCTGGGATGGTAACCATTGGCACAGATTCAGCCCCTGACAACCCTGCCTGTACCTCATGCATATGTTCATCACCGCTAGTATCTGTGGGGGCACTAACATCAGATGGACCGCAGGAGGGTAACGCACCTACATCACCTATGAATGCAAAGAGATACTGTAAAGTACAATAGACACAGACACACACACACACACACACATACACACACACACACACACACACACACATACACAGACACACACACACACACACACACATACACAGACACACACACAGACACACACAGACACACACACAGACCCCACACAGACACACCATGCATGTGATTTGTCAGATGGCATGCAGCATGCCTGTGATACAGCAGAGGGCATGCAGCTCAGACATTAATAGTGTTAGTAAGCATACCTCCCTGGGGTGCACACTACAGCAAGCAGGTGTCATATCAGTAGCCATGCAGTTCACACAATCATGGTAGTATGCATGCATCCCCGTGATACACCATGTGGCCCAGAATAGGATAACAGTACACATGGCTGACGTGACCTTGACATTTAATCTGCTGACATGTGCATTAACATGCATACATGTCTGACACAATGGTGTCCTGACACATGTACAGCATCATAATGGGCTTCACATTGCAGTGTTGTGTGTATGCCCTACAGATAGAATGCATGTTTAGCAAATGTGCATGAGCATGGGAGGGTAGTGTGAGCCGTCTACATTGCTATACAGTGTGAAGTACAGACACTGTGCCATTGCATGGCATCATGAGGCATCTATGTTGCTGTAGAATGCATAATATGTACACATTGCATAGCCATAACTGCAACACAGTCGTGATGTTCAACAGATCGTATATGGTAGACTTCAGTGATACCTCCAGTAGCTGTGCACAGGCTTTTAGGTTGTCCAGTGTACCACATCAACTGTATAATCAGTCAACTAAGGCTATAATGTGACCATGTGTGGACAATGTGCAACAGGGTGTATACACATCCCATGTAATGTGTGGCTACATGTCTCTGGCCATCCCCCATGGCCATGTGTGCACATGTGTTGGCCAATTGTGTGTGATGGCCATCTATCTCACATGTCTGTGTTGTCCCATATGACATACACCCATAGATGTAAAATACAATTCATATGAGCGCTTTCGTCTGCATAAATCTGATGAAGTTTGTTTTATGCAGACGAAAGCGCTCATATGAATTGTATTTTACATTAAAGGATTGGACTTCTCAGCAGGTGAACTGTGTTTTGTTACCAGTTTATTCTACCTACTTTGTGGCAATACACCCATAGATGTCAAATATGTCATAATCCACAGGGCTATGCAGACAACGGGTTGTATGTTTGGTATGTGGGGTATAGGTCATGCGATAGTGTGACAATATTGCAGACAGAACACTACGTGTCTGGGACATGTCAGGTGGCACATCACAATGTGTGCACCCAATGCAGGGGCATATGACACAATGGTGACACCTGTGGGCTGCCCATATCACAGCTCACTGTGTGGTACTGTGTGCGTACCATACATGTCATTCCAATGCATACTACATATGCCTCCATTGTAGAACACCTCCACCGTTGTATGCACAGCTGACCACACATGTCGCAATGACAAGTACTGTGGTTTCAAGTCGGTGTATCATTTCGTTTGTATATATTGCACATGGGTGGCCTGTGTGAATGATGGGTGATGCGACCTGCATATCGTGACTGGAACAAACATCAGGTGTGCAAGTGTTAACTGGCCACATGGCAAATAGATCTACACTGTAACATGCCTGATACTGATGACAGTCTCACCTGCAACGAACTCATGTCTGTGCGGCACGCCAGAGGTACCTGAATAGGGGTGACACACCAGTATGAACATTATCCATGACTGTATGACAGCCACAGGTTGCACTGTGCATGTGAACACATTCACCTGTGTAATAGCATATAGTATGCACATGTATGTATATACAGCGTAGCATACTGTAGTATGCAGCATGTGTGTCCACATACCTTGCATATGTTGTTACTTTACATAATGTACAGTGACACATGCAACTGCATTGGATATAATAGCCATATGTGCAGTACTGACTTACCAGGCAACTCCAGGCTCATTGGTTGGGAGACACCCACCTCCACGATGGCAGCTAGTGTTTGCGGATGCTGTTCCCTGGGTGTCCCCAGACTGGCCAGTAGCTCCTCGGTGTGTGTGAGTGGGGGCTGGGTTGGTGGCCCATCACCTGTTCCACCTTGTTCCCTGGTGATTGCAGTGGCACGCTGTTTTGCATGTCGTATCAAGTCCGTGCAGTGTCTGTGCACCTGCTGGTAGGTGCGGTTATGGCCACCCACATCGTTCACCCTCCTGCGTAGATCCTGCCACAGGTCATCCCACTGCTGGGCATGCTGTGGCACATGGCTGAACAACAAGTCATAGTTGTCATGGAGCTGTGGGATGAGGACATCATCCTCCTGGCGGCTGTATGCTCAGATGCGTGTACGGGGCATTATCTGTAAGACATAATGATGGTGACAGGTCACAGTTTCAGAGATGTACAGAGATACTGCTGCATATACATTTCTATGACATCTACTACATCTGCACAGTTATCTTTGCAAAGCATCATGACACTGACATGACTGACGTGTTTGTGTCACACACATGTCACACCCATTATGCATTGGATATCATCACCATATATGTGTGCCACCTCATTACAGTGTTCATACTCCATGTAAATGCTGTCTTGTTGTGGGCATGTCTATTTGCCTGCACTTGTGTTCTTACCTATCTGCACATGCCTGGATGTGTCCACGGTAATGCTGTTCACCTGGATGCTTTGTATATGTCACATATCAACACAGACACAGCTGTAATGGACTTGAGCAGTGACAATGCACACATACGCATGGACACCTGTACATGCATGTGTTTTGCCATATACATCTACACAGCACTGTACAACTGTTCAACATCCTGCCACGGATCGCCTGTATTGCACATGTGATAGACATGGGACAATGGCTAGTCAGATGACATTCACAGGGATGGTTATCAACCATAGCATGTGCGGGCACGGTTTCCAAGCTGTAACAGACAGCCATTATGCCACCGCAAGGTGCATCAGTGCCACATTACTGATCCAGTCAGTTGATAGTACATCTACCATGTGGCCATCACACCATGTATGACTGGGATGACATGTGCAGCTTTGATGGACAGGGTGCATGGTATGGTGGGAGTATGTCACATATATGGCACAGGGATCTGTCCAGCCTGTGGCGATCCTAGTATTAGGACGGTGGCTGTCCATGACATATGTCTTATAGATCAGGATATGGACATGTAGCATGTCCATCATCATGGTGTAGCAAATGTCTTTCTGCAAGGTAGACAGCATGCTGCATAGTGGAGGTGAGGATTGTAAAGGCTAGTATTGCACATCCATGCATAGCCATTACCCCTTAAAGGTGGTATGTGATCCAATATTGGTCACCACAGTGCTGTATATGCCTGTCCAGTGATCTCCATGCTCATGGATGGCACCCTGACATGACATGGGTACCTCATATGACTACATATGGGGCCTGGAGACATCAGCAAGTTGGGGGGTGCACTGCACAGCACCATCCCTTACACAGTGTCCATAATGTTGACCACAGCCTAGGTAGTAGTTTATGGGTACAGGGATGTTCACCTAGCAGTGACAATGCTGGTATCATCCATCAGACTGTGCACATATGTCACACACCTCACCCACACAGTCCATACTGTATGTACATGGTTGTATATACAGGCATGTCCAACTGTCACGTACCAGTGCTACTGCCTGTCTATATGAGGGATATGTCGTACATGTGGCAATAGAGCAATTGTCTCATGTACACATTCAATGCTCACCTCCCAACATACGACACTACAGCCTGTGGGGGATGCACTTCTGCAGCCGTGCTGGGGGCATAGCTCTCAAGTGTATCTCATTATGAGGAACGTACCTCATTTGGGGTCTTAAAAGGTGCATGTTCCTCAAGGTTCCACATTGAAAGGGTCTGTCACACATTCATTGTTGGAAATTGTTTACCTGCTAGCCATGGCTAAATAGATGGGAATCATATTAATTCATTAGAATATCTTTTTTATACGTAAAACCAGCCTATTTTAGCCATTATATGCCCTTCCTAGTTGAAGCTGTTAGTAAGCCAGTTGTAAGTGTTCCACGTTTTGCCCATTTGTCACACATTATGAGGGCTAATGTTCCCCATTTTGGGGACAGGAGGTTGACAGCTATGGCTGGAGGTAATGCTGTCACCAACCCTGACTGCACCTGACAGTCATTTGGGGATGTGTAACATTCGCAACACACCCCACCCATCACATAGTCTCACATGATCTACACCACTGGCCACACCTACGAGGACAACTTGCGCAGTATGTCTCCATACTCAGTGTAGGCACCAGAGGTAGCCCCCATCATGGAAGACAACATCACCAACTTATAGCCCACAGACTCATGTGTGCCCATCACATACAGCCAATAGGGAGTTATAACATTCATGACACACCAGTCATAGGTGACTCTGTAGGGAGTCACACTGCAGTTCCACACAGCAGGCTACACAAGGTGATAGTCGCTTACATCTTGCTGTCGGGTAACTGCTTCTGGTTCATAGGTTCATAGGTTCATAGGTTAGTACTAGGCTAATTGCCCTTGCAAGCCATTGGAAGCCTAGCCAATTATCCCTTGTGAGACTCAAACCCTGCACCTTGTGTTTGTAAGGCAAACACCTTAACCATTAAGCCATCATCCCAACCTTCTGCAACATAACCTATGCACCCATGCCACACCTCATCAGGTATGATCTGACTGTCATTCTCCATGTTAGTGTGACTGCCCTGTGATGCCACTTCACAGACTACATGTGCAGGGACATGCAATAGCTCACCAGTCTTATAGCCCTGAGGGTGTGGGCCAAACCCTGGGGAGCATTTTGCATTCGTCCGGACACGATACCACTGTACAATGACCGACTGTGTCACTTCAACAGTTGCCTATGCTCCTATTGTCATTCCACAGGCATCTGGTATCTGTCCGCTTTGACTGACCTGGTCAAACACAATGTTGTGGCACAGATGACTTGCACCTGTCAGCCCTGGGAGTACAGCTCACATGTAAGGCTCTTGCTGCTTCTATACTGCCTGTCTTGCACAGTTTCCAATAACTGTCACCGGCAGAACGGAAACTGGCAAGCACGACATGGGGTCATGTGACACAATGCTTGCATCTTCCTCTGTGACGCACGCAGGCAAGGCACACCTTATAATGCACCACTCAAACATCTCTGCAGTGACTGGGACCTGCCTATAGGCTCTGCAGAGCACACCTGCAATGACAGGTTATAGACAGACCATACTTTTCAGGCACATACCTGGACCGGCACACCCACAGCTGAGGGGTTCCCATATCCCACTATGTTGTACACACATCCTGGCTAGTTACTTAGCACAATGCATCAGAGGTGCTCCACATGCAACTAACTGTGTCCGGGACTGCTATACACATTGTAACAAGCTACAGAGTCAACATCATACCCCACGGTTAACATACCTTCTTTGTTGGTATATTGGACAGTGGGCCTCAGACAGCTACTACTGATGTGTGACTGACACTACCCCACACTTAGCTGAGATAGCCACTGATGTACCGACACATCCATGAGTCATAACCTCTGCTCTGCTGGATCAACCCATACACACCACCTCCAAGACCTACATTAACCTTGGCATGAACACTACCACCATGTGACTGGTGTTACACACCTGGGGTTATCCCTTCATTTGTGGATTCCGAACATATGCTACTCAACCTTGTTAGCCACATCCCGGCACCACACCCATCACAGCATACACAGTACATGACTACTACAACACCTACTACAGACGTCTGCTGACAGTGGTTGTTAACGTCATGACACCCGTGCAGATGGACAATGCACATACAAATGCTGACACATACCCCAGTGCACTTCATTAGCATGTACACAACTGCATGGATCATGCTATTCCACACAGAGCCATGATGGTACACACCAGATAACAGACGCCACTCTGGTGGTCATGTTCCATGGACATATGATGTACAACAACAGGTGTAGGCTGTTGCACAGTGGTGTAAATTCCCATGTGTGGGGTGGCTCACTGGTCAGCCGTGGTAGGGCCACAGGGTCCCTCATCACATACTCCAAGACTAGCTACGTAAACATGACTGCGACACATTCCGGGGTGTACCACCAGGCATTATGGTGGTATGTCAGTAGTCAATGGCAACACCCACATCTGCTGTCACTTACAACAGTCACTCAGGAACATTACAGACCCAGGTGATGTTGGCAACATGCTGGAGGATGGATTTAATGCTAACATTACACCCTCTCACTCACTACAGGGTGACAATCCATACAGGAACATTGTGGTGTCCCTGCGGTCACACCTACACAGTACTGACCTGCACTCTATATGTCCTGGGACACTGGCCCCATGTCACCTTCCAACGTCCCAGGCTGTGATGTCCACCAACCTCTGAATGACATGTCTCCCCACTAGGCCACCATATTCAGTAATAGCTTTGTTTCAGACATTGTAGCCCCTGAATGGCACACAGCAGCATTTATCACACTACACACAGGTGGCACCACAATGCACGAGTGGGACTATAGTCCTACACACCTGACTGGACTGTTCTGCATGGCTATGGGGCACATCATCAAGGACGTCATTCACAGAGACATTGTTGGGCTCCCGTCCTTTGCTGCCACCAGGGTTGGGCTTGTTAGGGCCAGAGCATGGCCCCTACACATGGTGGACTCCTTTCATACAGTTACCAGGGCAGTTGCTGATGGCACGGGAGTCCACACATCCTACATTGTCCTCTCATTGCCTTTCAGCACCATTCTCCATTCTGGTATTGACAACATACACATCCACCTGCACATCGTACCCTATGTCTCAGGATGTTATGTAATGTGGCTCATGGACAGGACACACACAGTGAGTCCAGCATACCATAGTACCTACTACATGTCAGGTACATTTGGCATACCACAGTCCTCAGTCATAGGGCCCCTCATGTTCAGTATATGTTTCCCTGTGGTACAGGCTACACAGGGGACTTTTCCTGCCTAGCTTTCAAACCCCTGCATACAAAGCGCCATGACTGCTCCACCAGCTGATACTGACTCCATCCATATGGGTGTCGCTGTGACAGATACATTATATGACTATCATGGCATCAAGCTGCATGACACAAGGTGCATGAACATCACCTTTGTGTTACACCATTCACCCACTGACTATCACATGGGTGGTAGTCCCCTACATACATATCACATTGTACATGTTTGCAGTACACACATATGTCGCACCCACTCCTGTGGTTACCGTATTGCCACTGTGGCGTTGATATACTTCTACGTGGCCACACCTATCTGTACTGGGTGTGTAGCTGGTACATAGGCACCCATTGTACCTCTGAACTCAAGACATCTACACACATTCAAGGGTACACCACCCCATTTAGGGTGTACCTTACACAACAGCTACAGCTTTACATACCACAACATTAACACGCCATGACGTTTACTGAGCTCCGACAGTTTAAGTATGCAGCTGCACTATGGACACCACATCTGTACACATTTGCATACTACATACTCAGGGGTGACCTCTGCTGATCAGACAGGGCCCATGTCCACAACATTATTAATGGATATACTCCTCATATGCGACATAAGCAAAAGCCACTGTGAGCAACATGCTCATGGATATGTGCACACACGCCACAATGAGTGGGATGTGCTTGAGGGTTACATTCCCAAACTGGACACTCTCCATGCTTTGGAACATAAGTGCTATGTACATCACGCAGGGACACTCAGTAGCACTGTTCATGTGATACCTCCCTTGGTGGTTGGGAGACACATGTAGGCCTGGGATCACTGCAGTGGCTGTACTGTGCAGAGGTGCAGGTGACACATGGCTCTGCTGTTTACAGGACACTACCCTAGAGAGGTGCCACTAGTGTGAACACTGTAGTTGTGCTTACACATGGACTTGCCAGACTGCATAGTACCCTACTATGCACCTGTGAAGCTATTACATGTCCTTTGTGCATGGTTACTTGGTAGCCCTTCCATTTAGATTAGCTATCATGCTATTACAATGTCCCATGCCTACAAGTCATATGTATCCTGTCATTGTACATGCCAATAGACGATACCTGTGGTATGCATGATATGCCTGTTATGCTGTGTAGAATATCTGTCATATCTACCTACAATACTATACATTACACATATTTCACATAGTATCCCATAATGCAAAGCATACTTGCACAGCGGGACCACCTTAGATATGTCATTAATGTTATATGCCCATACACATGCGTGCTGTGACAGTATATCAACATATACTATCCCCTGCTATAGCACATCCTTGTTGGACATACCCTACCACTGACGGCGGGTTGTATGGAATTGTTCTGTTTAACGCCCTCATGTAGCATCCCTTGTGGTGTCTGTGCTGTGTACCTTGTGTCCCACTGCTGGACGCACAGTTTCTACAAGCGTTAGTATGCTCAGCAAGACATCACTACATAAATACCTTTCCCCACTTTATGCATTGCAGACACGTTTAATTAATGCAAACCAGGCTATACATACAGTAAAACTAATTAATACAGATCATGATATACATAACCTTACATATCGGGTGTTCTACATACCTTGTTATCGTTACGGCATTTCATTTCTATCTCTCTCACAGTGTTTCAACTAGTATTCGGTATGAGCATACGGTTTGAATGTCTGCCAAGTCATCCTTATATACGTCGATACCAGTAACATGTGGATTCATCCCGCCAGTTGGTGTTCCTGAGTGACTAATTACTTGCATATCAGCTGTGCAGCTACTCCATTCACCAATTACGCGGCAACAGTGGGGTATAATTGAATTCACCACTTGGGCATTGCCTATTTGCCCTACCCTCGGGGAGACGGTCTGTATTGTGTTTTGTTATATGTAATTGCAACTGCTATGCATGGAGACAAGTATACTTTAGATTCATGTCCCCCGTGGATTGTGTGTGACAGGTAGAGTATTTGGTTCAACATGTGGGTGTACCTGTCATCCCAACGTCTGATAACGGAGTATTGCAAACAAAACCTGTAACATGGCTATTTGTTCCATTATACAACACCTGCAATTTTGCATGACGCCTTTAATTGTGTCTTTCACACAGTATGTTGAGGGTTCTGCAGTTGTAAGTGACTGACTGGATGTTTGTGCTGCTATTACAGTCTGTATTGCTTTAGTTTCTAGTGTGGGGGATGTCGGTGGGTGTACGTAGCATATACAGGTTTGTGGGCCTTGCATTTCTGCATAATCCGTATATATGTGTGTGGGCTCCATCCCTAATTAGAGAGCTAACAGTTAGTAGACGTATGTTACGGGATTGTACGTTGGGCCGTTGTTAACTGGTTTCTATATCGTCTGCAGGTGAGCTTGCTACTTGTATACCTCCATAACTGCAGCGATATATCAAGGGATATGTGTAAGTGACGGCTATCCCTTGTATTTCTGTCCCAGATATTTACAGTCATTGCGGTTGTGTTGGTAAAAGAGCCTGTTTGCCATGGGTTGCCACCTTTTCATATGGTCATTGTTGGACACTTGCGGGACACACAGTGGTGTTTACAGGCCATCACGTAGCCACGGTCAGTACACAGGTTAGCACATACTTTTATCCTCAATACATACCTATTGTTGTGGGACTTTGGCTACTTATCATATTGCATGTAACATTTACGTTTCTTACATACAGGCATAACTATTAAATACTATTACATTATATATGGGACATATTAATGTCCTACCATCTCGGACATTTGCCCTCTGTACTGTTTTATGTCAGGACACACCTGCCTAGGGTGGGGCTGTCCCTCCTACTGTGGGACAGGTAGTAACCGTATGCCTACTGCTAGCTATACCCACACCTACCGTACTGATCTGCCTCTGACTTGGCACTAACAAACACATGTTGTGGACACACACACACATTACAGTCACACGGAGATGCACACGGCACCCTCAACGCACACTTACACAGACTACGGCACTCACAAACACAGTTGAACACAGTACCTACGTGGACCGCAACACCGGCAGCAGTGACTAAATGTCCCTTCATATCATCATACTATTACTCACGGCTGTACTGTTCCGGTACTGTGTTATATCGGTCTTTCAGCCTCGTGGTTACGCATGTCGGTATGTTACACATTCCATAGTTGGCGGTATCCTATTTATTTGTACCTCCAAGGTGTTATGAATGTCGTTGAACTATCTATTATATTTGCAGATATCGCTGAATCCATCTATATCAACATATATCACTCTATTGCCCTTTCTATCTGTATTATATATATGCATATGTGTACACATATATATATATATATATATATATATATATATATATATATATATATATATATATATATATATATATATATACATATATATATATATATATATATATATATATATATATATCTATATATATATATATATATATATATATATATATATATCTGGCGGGGAACGTGACAGGCACACAGCACCAACATATGCTGTAAGGCTCATGTACTGTTCAGGTTTTGGCATTCCGTGTTCAACTAGCTGTTGTGTTTACAATGTTTGAGGGCTGCCTATGTAGGAGTCACACACTGGGCCACCTATACATTACAATTTACAGGTGGTCATGTTTGTGTGCCATCCATTTTACTGTGTGTGCAGGTGGAGAGGTGTCAGTCCATAGGGGCCTACACTGTCAGAGTATGTGCTATACGTTCCCTCTTTGCCAAGGTGTAGGCATATTTGGCATGCCTCCGTCTGCCTACTGGGGCTGGCACAGTGTGTTCATGGTCTGAATCCCACTGTGCCTGTAATGGCCTTGGCAATTGCGGTGGGCTATGAGGGCCTTCACCATTTTGTCCCTGCTGCAGCTGCTTCCGCAGGATCATATTATGTAGCATGGCACATACTATGACGATGTGGGCACACATGCCTGGAGAGTGCTGCAAGGCTCCACCAGATGTATCCAAGCACCGGAACCGTGATTTCAGCATCCCGAACACACGCTCTATGATGATTCTGGTTTGTGCGCGTGCCTCATTTTGGCGTTCTTGCATGGGTGTGTGTGCATTTCTGATGGGAGTCATCATCCACGGCTCCAGTGCATAGCCAGCATCCCCCACAAGATGGCCATGTTGGATGTCCCCCCTGACAAATACCTGATACAGCTGTGAGGCATGCCAGATATGGGAGTCATGGTAGCTTCCAGGGCTACAAACAAATGCTTCCCCTGCACGTCAGGAACTGCACGGCTCCAACTGAACACCTCCAACAACAAAAAATGAGCCAGCAACAAGCAGATGAATAGTGTCCAAAGGAGCAGTTTATTAAAGACTACTCCAACAGCAAAAAGGCATCCCTAAAACATACCGGTTTCGGCAATGGTTAGAAACCCAGCCTTCTTCAGTGTACAAAAAGGAGCCCCAGACAAAAATGCTGTATTTAAACACATAGGACCATGCTGATTGGTTACAAGATAACAATCATATGCTGATAATCAAACAGCGTAAAATAACAAAAAATTTTGGTATAATCAAAAATGCATTCAATCACAGGACTGGGGTGCATACATATTGATTAATTATTGAAGTCAATATTATAATGACCAATAAAAATGTGAAAAATAATAAAAAATAATAAAAAATAAAAATGACAATGTAAATGATCTCATGAACTGAATATAAAACAACATTAATACTTGAGCTAAATAGGTACGTGGACAAAATTCATGTTACATCAGAATGCATGCCTCAAATATTGGAATTAATAAATCCAATATAAATCAATATAAACTTTGAATATAATAGTACCATATGTTGCTCAAAACCTGTATAATATGTTAAATTTATAGACAATCATTTAATCCAGGACTAAATAATGCTCCTAATTTCGTAATCCATTTCTTTTCTTTGAGGTTCAGTTTGTTATGCCAACCACTCTTGTTGGTCCTGTCACCAATTATTTTGTCAATAATAGTAAAATGAAACTTGGCAGTATTATGTATTAGTGTGTGTTTGTATAATGCATTAGTGATTTTGTGGCATCTAATGTCACTGAGGTGCTCCGAAATACGTAATTTGACTGGTCTTGATGTCTGTCCAACATAAAATGAATGGCAGGTACAACATGCCAGATAGACAGCCCAATCTGTGTTGCAGTTTGCAAAAAACCTAATATCAAAGACCATATTAGTATTCCTGCTAGTGAATTCCTTGGTTTTTAACATGTGTTTGCAGTTGACACAATGGCCACATGGAAAGGAACCAATAAGCTTCCAGGGCTGCCAGCACACACATCCATGATAATGCCCTGGGCATTGCACACGACCTGGCAGTTGATGGAGTGGAATCCCTTGTGGTTTATGTAGCACCTAACATGCTCACCGGGTGGTGACTTGATTTGTATGTGCATGCAGTCTATCGCACCCAGTACCTCCGGGTAGAGTGCCACACGGTGGAAGTAGCGCATATTGCTGGCCAACTCCTCCTGAGTTCGGGGGAAGTATATCTGCTCATTGGCATGTGGTAACATGGCATCCAGGAACTGGTGTAGTACCCTGGATGCTGATGCCTGTGAGATACCCATTATATCTCCAGTTGGCATTTGAAAGGTACCTGTGGCCAGTATTCGCAGGCTTACACATACCTTCATTTCCACTGGAATGGGTTCCCCTCTGTTGTTTCTGGTTCTCAGGCGTGGCCGGCACAGCTCCACTATTTGCTGTAAGATGTCCCTGTCCACCCTGTAATGCTCTACTATCTCCAGGTCATGTAGCCCCTGGTAGGTTACCCTTGGTCTGAACACTCTCCTTCTCCTCCGAGGCCTGCAGTGGTTGTCGGCATCATCCTCCACAACACCGTCAGTCTCTAACACATGCTGATGAATCACAGCTATGGCAGCTCCCAACATGTACATTTTAAAAGTTCCCCGTGTGTTTACACCTATGGTGCAGTGTTTGGGAATACACAGGTGTGTGTTGGGTGCTTTCACACTTTATACTATTGTGCTGTGAACACCGATGATGTCATAGGGTGTGTATGTATGATCGTAGCTACAGGGTATCTTATGTGTTTTACTGCCGGAACTACTATTGTGGTGCCTTTGGTGTTGAATTACATTTGCCTGCCGTGTATTACCTCTTGACCTTCCCTTTACATTTCTGCACGTTGCACCTACCATTTTCTGGCGTGCATCCTGCAGCCTACCTTCATTTGTACTTTCCTGGACCTGGCGTATCTTGCGTTATGTGTGCTACTGCCGGTCTGATGTCGGTTTGCTTGGCTCTGCTGTGTCAGGTCTCCTATCTTTGCAATCCAATACCTCCCCTCCTTTCTTTGCATTCCAATGCCTCCCCTATCCTGTTTTGCAGGTTTCTGCAAGCAGACTTGTCAGTTGCCGTCGATTGGCCATCATGGGTTGATTGGTGTTGATTGCTCATTAGTACTCCAATTACCCTACTTCAGAATTTCCTTCTTTTCTTCCCCTGACCTTCCTGTTTGTGCTATTGTTTGCGGTGCGTGCGTATGATTACTGGGTTTCAGGCACGTTTTCATCCCCGTACACATGCGCTTTTGGGCACCATGTGTGCTCTCAGCTAAACGATTCTATACCTTCCTCCCCACCCCTGTCCTGCAGCTTTGCTTAGCAACGGACAGGCCAGATTTGCATTGCTCCAATGTGCTTACTGCTACGGTGGCACACCCCTCTGCTGATGTCATGTATCTCCTCTGAGCCACTCCTCTGTGTTATACTGCTGCGCCGTATGGTACAACTTTCATCCAGCGGGACAATTGCGATTCAGTATTATCTGCCTCATTTGCATGGCATTGACTACTAATTCATAGTTAACACGCCGAACACTATCGCAGGCCCTTAGCAACCCTTGCACCTTGGTTGTGGTGTTCCATGCCTACCATTGTGTATTATGCTGTAAACCTGATTTCTATTACGTTGCGATTTTATGACATTTTTATATTATTTCTTTATGTTAAAGCTTCTGCACACATGCCCTGCGGTTGTGCTGTGCGTTACTGTGGACATGACATTAAATGTTGTTATTTACGTGTTGTGCATCTTTTCTTATGCCATTGGCTGTGTATTTCACCATTGGCATATGTTAACATTGTGATACCTGGGTCTGGCCCTCTTCCATAGCTCCGATGTTCTGTTTGGGAAAATGTGAACCGTGTTTTTTGGTTTACATTTCCGTGGGCTTACACTACGCCTGCACCACTTCATGAATCACTATATGCTTCATTTGCATGGTGCGACACTGCGCATGGGGTGATTAGCATACTTAAGCCGGGGGCTGCACAGTTCTGGTGTACGCCGGTAGTGCACGTGGAATTGGATCGTACCTGAATCGCTCGACGGCCATATTTGGCATTATACCGCCTACGCTATGCCTGCGCCTGGCACAAGCTTCATGAATTCCGGGGGCTGTCTTTACAATAGACATGGTATCAGAGTACTGGATTTTACATATGTAATATACTAGCTACATTTACAATAGCCACAATATCAGGGCACATGGTTTTTTATATGTAATATACTAGCGACCTTTACATTAGCCACAGTATCACTGTACATGGATTTTATATATGAAATATACTAGCTGCCTTTACAAAGCCATGATATCAGTGTACATGGATTTTACATATGCAATATACTAGCTGTCTTTTTAATAGCAACAGTATAAGTGTACTTGGACTTTTTTCATATGTAATATACTAGCTGTCTTTACAATAGTCACGGTGTCAGTGTACAAGGATTTTACATATGTAATATACGAGCTGTCGCTACAATAGCCATGGTATCAGTGTAAATCTATTTTAAATATGTAATATACTAGCTGTCTTTACAATAGCCACTGTATCAGTGTACACAGATTTTACATATGTAATATGTTAGCTACCTTTACAATAGCCACATAGGGCACATGGATTTTACATATGTAATATACTACCTGCCTTTACATTAGCCACATATCAGTGTACATGGCTTTAATATATGTAATATACTAGCTGCCTTCACAATAGCCACTATATCAGTGTACATGTATTTCCATATGTAAAGTACTAGCTACCTTTACAATAGCCACAGTATCACTGTACATGGATTTCACATATATAATATACTGGCGGCCTTTATAATAGCCAGAGTTTCAGTGTACATGGATTTTACATACGTAATATACTAGCTACATTTACAATAGCCATGGTATTAGTGTACATGGATTTTACATATGTAATATACTAGCTGTCTTTATAATAGCCACGGTATCTGTATACATAGATTTTAGATATGCAATATCAGAGCTACCTTTACAAAAGATATGGTATCTGTGTACATGGATTTTACATGTGTAATATATTAGCTGTCTTTACAACAGCCATAGTATAAGTGTAAATGGATTTTACATATGTAATAGACTAGCTACCTTTACAATAGCCAAAGCTTCAGTGTAGATGGATTTTACATATGTAATATACTAGCTTCCTTTACAATAGCCATAGTATCAGGTCACATAGATTTTACATATGTAATATACTAGCTGTCTTTACAATAGCCAAAGTATCACTTTACATAGATTTTACAGATGTAATATACTAGCTGTCTTTACAGTAGACACAGTATCAGTGTACATGGATTTTACATATGTAATATACTAGCTGTCTTTACAATCATCACGGTACCAGTGTACATGGATTTCACATATGTAATATCCTCGTTCTCATTACAATAGCCACAGTATCAGTGTAAATGGATTTTACATATGTAATATACTAGCTGTCTTTACAATAGCCATGGTATCAGCGTACATGGATGTTACATATGTAATATACTAACTACCTTTACAAAAGCCACAGTATCAGGGCACATGGATTTTACATATGTAATATACTAGCTGTCTTTACTATAGCAACAGTATCAGTGTACATGGATTTTACATATGCAATATACTAGTAAACTTTTCATTAGCCACAGTATCAGTGTACATGGATTTTATATATAGAATATAATAGCTTCCTTAATAATAGTCATGGTATCAGTTTACATGGATTTTACATATATAATATACTACCTACCATTATAATTGCCACAATATCAGGGCACATGAATTTTACATAAGTGATATACTAGCTGTCATTATAATAGCAACAGTATCAGTGTACATGGATTTTAAATATGTAATATACTAGCTACCTTTACAATAGCCACAGTATCAGTGTAATGGATTTTATATATGTAGTATACTAGCTACCTTTACAAAACCCCCAGTATCAGCGGACATGGAATTTACATATGTAATATACTAGCTGTCTTTACAATAGTCACTGTACCAGTGTACATGGATTTCACATATGCAATATACTAGCTGTCTTTACAATAGCCACATTATCAGAGTAAATGGATTTTACATGTGTAATATACTATATGTCTTTACAATAGCCACAGTATCAGTGTACATGAATTTTACATATGTAATATACTACCTGTCTTTACAATAGCCATGGTATCAGTGTATATGGATTTTACATATGTAATATATTAGCTACCTTTTCAATAGCCACAGTACCAGGGCACATGGATTTTACATATGTAAAACACTGGCTGTCTTTACAAAAGCAACAGTATCAGTGTGCATGGATTTTACATATGGAATATACTAGCGAACTTTACATTAGCCTCTTTATCAGTGTACATGCATTTTATATATGTTATATACTAGCTGCCTTTACAATAGGCATGGTACCATTGTACATGGATTTTATATATGTAATATGCTACCTACGTTTATAATAGCCACAACATCAGGGCACATGGATTTTACATATGCAATATACTAAATGTCTTTACAATAGCCACAGTATCTGTGTGCATAAATTTTACATCTGTAATATACTAGCTACCTTTACAATAGCCATGGTATCAATGTACATGGATTTTAAAAATGTAATATGCTAGCTATTTTACAATAGCCACAGTATCAGTGTAATGGATTTTACAAATGTAACCTACTAGCTGCCTTTACAACAGCCACAGTATCAGTGTACATGGATTTTACATATGTAATATACAAGCTGTCTTTACAATAGTCACTCGACTAGTGTACATGGATTTCACATATGTAATTGACTAGCTGTCTTTATTATAGCCACGGTATCTATGTACATAGATTTAACATATGTAACATACTAGCTACCTTTACAATAGCCATGGTATCAGTGTACATGGATTTTACATATGTAATATACTAGCTGTCTTTATAATAGCTACAGTATCAGTGTAAATGGAATTTACATATGTAATTTACTAGCTACCTTTACAACAGCCAGATAATCAGTGTACATGGATTTTACATATGTAATATACTAGCTACCTTTACAAAAGCCAAACATCAGTGTACATTGTTTTTACATATGTAATATATTAGCTGCATTTACAATAGCCACGGTATCACTATACATGGATTTTACATATGTAATATACTAGTTGCTTTTAGAATAGCCATGGTATCAGTGTACATGGATTTTACATATGTAATATACTAGCTACCTTTACAATAGCCACAGAATCAGTGCACATAGATTTTACAGAAGTAATATACTAGCTGTCTTTACAGCAGCCACAGTATCAGTGTACATGGATTTTAAATCTGTAATATACTAGCTACCTTTACAATAGCCACAGTATTAGTGCAACGGATTTTACATATGTAATATACTAGCTACCTTTACAGTAGCCACAGTACCAGTGTACATGAATTTTACGTATGTAATATACTAGCTGTCTCTACAATAGTAACGGTTCCAGTGTACATGAATTTTACATATGTAATATAATAGCTGTCTTTACAATAGCCACGGTATCAGTGTAAATAGATTTTACATATGTAATATAATAGCTGTCTTTATAATAGTGACAGTATCAGTGTACATGGTTTTTACATATGTAATATACTAGCTGTCTTTACAAGAGCCATGGTATCAGTGTTCATGGATTTTACATAATTAATATACAAGTTACCTTTACAATAGCCACAGTATCAGGGCACATGGATTTTACATATGTAATATACAAGCTGTCTTTAGAGTAGTAACAGTATCTGTCTACATGGATTTTACATATGTAATATACAAGCTGCCTTCACATTAGCAACATGTAAGTGGACATGGATTTTATATATGTATATATTAGCTGCTTTTAAAATAACCATGGTATCAGTATACTTGGATTTTGCACATGTAATATATTAGCAACCTTTACAATAGCCACAGCATCAGGTCACATGGATTTTTCAAATGTAAAATACTTCCTGTCTTTACAATAGCCATTGCATCAGTTATAATGGATTTTACATATGTACTATACTAGCTGCCTTTACAATAGCCACAGTATCAGAGCACATGTATTTTACATATGTAAAATATCAGCTGTCTTTATAAAAGCAATAGAATCAGTGTACTTGGATTTTGCATATGTAATATACTAGTTGTCTTTACAATTGACACGGTATCGGTGTACATGGGTTTTACATATGTAATAAACTAGCTACCTTTACAATAGCCACAGTATCAGGGCACATGGATTTTACATATGTAATATACTAGCTGTCTTTACAATAGCAACAGTATGAGTGTACATTGATTTTACATATGTAATATACTAGCTACCTTTACATTAGCCACATATCAGTGGACATGGATTTTATATATGTAATATACTAGCTGACTTTACAATAACCATGGTATCAGTGTCCTTGGATTTTACATAGGTAATACATTAGTAACATTTACAATAGCCACAGTATCAGGGCACATGACTTTTATATATGTAATATACTAGCTACCTTTTACAATAGCCACAGTATCAGGTCACATGGATTTTTTATATGTAATATACTAGGTGTCATTACAATAGCCATGGTATCAGTGTTAATGGATTTTTACATATGTACTATACTAGCTACCTTTACAATAGCGACAATGTCAGGGTACATGGATTTTACATATGTAATATACTAGCTGTCTTTAAAATAGCAACAGTATCGGTGTACATGGATTTTGTATGTGTAATATAATAGTGACCTTTACATTAGCCACAGTATCAGTGTACATCAATTTCATATATGTAATATAATAGCTGCCTTTACAATAGCCATGGTATCAGTGCACATGGATTTTACACATTTAATATACTGCCTACCTTATAATAGCCACAATATCAGGGCACATGAATTTTACATATGTAATATACTAGCTGTATTTATAACTGCAATACTATGAGTGTACATGGATTTTACATAGGTAATATACTACCTACCTTTACAATAGCCACAGTGACACTATACATGGATTTTACATATGTAATTTACTAGCTGCCTTTACAATACCCAGCTAGTATTTTACATATGTAATATACTAGCTGCATTTACAATAGCCATGCTATCAGTGTACATGGATTTTACATATGTAATATAATAGCTACCTTTACAATATCCAAAGTATTAGGGCACATGGATTTTACATATGTAATATACTAGCTGTCTTTACAATAGCCATGCTATCAGTGTACATGGATTTTACATATGTAATATACTAACTACCTTTACAAAAGCCACAGTATCAGGGCACATGTATTTTACATATGTAATATACTAGCTGTCTTTACTATAGCAACAGTATCAGTGTACATGGATTTTACATATGCAATATACTAGTAAACTTTTCATTAGCCACGGTATCAGTGTACATGGATTTTATATATGGAATATACTAGCTTCCTTAATAATAGCCATGGTATCAGTTTACATGGATTTTACATATATAATATACTACCTACCATTATAATTGCCACAATATCAGGGCACATGGATTTTACATATGTAATTTACTAGCTGCCTTTACAGTACCCAGCTAGTATTTTACATATGTAATATACTAGCTGCATTTACAATAGCCATGGTATCAGCGTACATAGATTTTGCATATGTAATATAATAGCTACCTTTACAATATCCAAAGTATTAGGGCACATGGATTTTACATATGTAATATATTGGCTGTCTTTACAACTGCAACACTATCAGTGTACATGGATTTACATATGTAATATACTAGCTACATTTACATTAGCCATGGTATCAGTGTACATGGATTTTATATATGTAATATACTACCTGAGTTTACAATATCCATGCTATCAGTGCACATGGGTTTTACATATGCAATATACTAGCTGTTTTTACAACAGCCACAATATCAGTGTATATGGATTTTATATATGTAATATACTAGCTGTCTTTACATTAGCCACGGTATCAGTTTACATGGATTTTATATATGTAATATACTAGCTGCCTTTACAATAGTCACAGTATCAGGGCACATGTATTTTACATATGTAATATACTAGCTACTTTTACAATAGCCACAGTATCTGGGAACATGGATTTTACATATGCAATATTCTAGCTGTCTTTACATTAGCCACAATATCAGTGTACATGGATTTTATATATGTAATATACTAGCTGCCTTTATAATAGCCATGGTATCAGTGTACATGGATTTTACATATGTAATATACTAGTTATCTTTACAATAGCCAAAGTATCACTTTACATGGATTTTACAGATGTAATATACTAGCCGTCTTTACAACACCCATAGTATCAGTGTAAATGGATTTTACTTATGTAATATACTAGCTATCTTTACAGTAGACACAGTATCAGTGTACACGGATTTTACATATGTAATATACTAGCTGTCTTTACAATCATCACGGTACCAGTGTACATGGATTTCACATATGTAATATACTAGCTGTCTTTACAATAGCCATGCTATCAGTGTACATGGATTTTACATATGTAATATACGAACTACCTTTACAAAAGTCACAGTATCAGGGCACATGTATTTTACATATGTAATATACTAGCTGTCTTTACTATAGCAACAGTATCAGTGTACATGGATTTTACATATGCAATATACTAGTAAACTTTTCATTAGCCACGGTATCAGTGTACATGGATTTTATATATGGAATATACTAGCTTCCTTAATAATAGCCATGGTATCAGTTTACATGGATTTTACATATATAATATACTACCTACCATTATAATTGCCACAATATCAGGGCACATGGATTTTACATATGTAATTTACTAGCTGCCTTTACAATACCCAGCTAGTATTTTACATATGTAATATACTAGCTGCATTTACAATAGCCATGGTATCAGCGTACATAGATTTTGCATATGTAATATAATAGCTACCTTTACAATATCCAAAGTATTAGGGCACATGGATTTTACATATGTAATATATTGGCTGTCTTTACAACTGCAACACTATCAGTCTACATGGATTTACATATGTAATATACTAGCTACATTTACATTAGCCATGGTATCAGTGTACATGGATTTTATATATGTAATATACTAGCTGACTTTACAATATCCATGCTATCAGTGCACATGAATTTTACATATGTAATATACTTGCTACCTTTACAATGGCCACATTATCAAGGCACATGGGTTTTACATATGCAATATACTAGCTGTTTTTACAACAGCCACAATATCAGTGTATATGGATTTTATATATGTAATATACTAGCTGTCTTTACATTAGCCACGGTATCAGTTTACATGGATTTTATATATGCAATATACTAGCTGCCTTTACAATAGTCACAGTATCAGGGCACATGTATTTTACATATGTAATATACTAGCTACTTTTACAATAGCCGCAGTATCTGGGAACATGGATTTTACATATGCAATATTCTAGCTGTCTTTACATTAGCCACGATATCAGTGTACATGGATTTTTATATATGTAATATACTAGCTGCCTTTATAATAGCCGTGGTATCAGTGTACATGGATTTTACATATGTAATATACTAGTTATCTTTACAATAGCCATATTATAGGGGCACATGGATTTTATATATGTAATATGCTAGATGCCTTTACAATAGCCAGGGTATCACTGGACATGGATTTTACTTCTGTAATTACTAGCAACCTCTTCAATAGCCATAGTATCAGGGCACATGTATTATACATATGTAATATACTACCTACCTTTATAATAGCCATAGTATCAGGGCACATGTATTTTACATATGTAATATACTAGCTACTGTTACAATAGCCACAGTATCTGGGCACGTGGATTTTACATACGTAATAAACTAGCTGTCATTACTTTAGCCACGGTATCAGTGTACATGGATTTTACATATGTAATATACTAGCTGCCTTTACAATAGCCACGGTATCAGTGTACTTGGATTTTACATATGTAATAAACTAGCTGTCTTTACAATAGCCACGGTATCAGTTTACATGGATTTTCTATAGGTTCATAGATTCATAGGTAGGTCCTAGGCAATCTGCCCGAAGGCATTTATAAGCCTAGCCAGAATGTGTTGGCTTTCCCTGCCCCCTAACCACTGTATCACTGCACATGGATTTTACATATGTAATATACTAGCTGTCTTTATAATAGCCACAGTATCAGTGTACATGGATTTTACATATGTAATATACTCACTGTCTTTACAATAGCCACAGTATCAGTTTACATGGATTTTAATTATGTAATATACTAGCTGCCTTTACAATAGCCACCGTATCAGTGTACATGGATTTTACATATGTAATATACTTTTTACAAATGTACTATACTAGCTGACTTCTTTAGTAGCCACAGTATCAGGGTACATGGATTTTACATATGTAATGTACTAGCTACCTTTACAATAGCCATGGTATCAGTGTACATGGATTTTACATATGTAATATACTAGTTGTTTTTACAATAGTCACAATGTCATTGTATGTGGATTTTAGATATGTAATATACTAGCTGTCTTTACAATAGCCAAAGTATCAGTGTACATGGATTTTACATATGTAATATACTAGCTGTCTTTATAATAGCCATGGTATCTGTGTACATGGTTATTTACATATGTAATATACTAGCTACCATCACAATACCCCCAGTATCAGTGTACATGGATTTTAAATATGTAATATACTAGCTGTCTTTACAATAGTCATTGTACCACTGTACACGGGTTTCACATATGTAATATACTAGCTATCTCTACAATAGCCACTGTATCAGTGTAAATGGATTTTACATATGTAATATACTAGATGCCTTTACAATAGCCATGGTATCAATGTACATGGATCTTACATATATAATACACTAGCTACCTTTACAATAGCCACAGTATTAGGGCACATGGATTTCATATATGTAATGTACTAGCTGTCTTTACAACAGCAACAGTATCAGTGTACATGGATTTTGCATATGTAATATACTAGTGACCTTTACATTGGCCACATTATCAGTGTACATTGATTTTGTATATGCAATATAGTAGCTGCATTTACAATAGCATTGGTATCAGTGCATATGGATTTTACATATGTAATATACTACCTGCCTTTCTAATAGCAACAGTATCCGTTTACTGGGATTTTACATATGTAATATACTAGCTGTCTTTATAATAGCCATGGTATCAGTGTACATGGATTTTACATATGTAATATACGAGCTGTCTTAACAATAGATACGATATCAGTGTAAATGGATTTTAGATATGTGATATATTAGCTGTCTTTACAATAGCAACTGAATCAGTGTACACAGATTTTACATATGTAATATACAAGATACCTTTACAATAGTAACATATCAAAGTACATGGATTTTACATATGTAATATACTAGCTACCTTTGCATTAGCCACATATCAGTTTACATGGATTTTAAATATGTAATATACTAGCTGCCTTTACAATAGCCACTGTATCAGTGTACATGGATTTTACATATGTAATATACTAGCAACCTTTATAATAGCCACAGTATCACTGTACATGAATTTTACATATGTAATTTACTAGCTGCCTTATTTAATCGCCACAGTATCACTGCACATGGATATTACATATGTAATGTACTAACTACCTTTACAATAGCCATGGCATCAGTTTACATGGATTTTTTTCTTGTGTGATAGACTAGCTGTCTTTATGACAGCCATGCTATCTCTGTACATAGATTTTACTTATGTAACGTACTTGCTACCATTAAAATAGCCATGGCATCAGTGAACATGGATTTCACATATGTAATATACTAGCTGTATTTACAATAGTCACAATGTCATTGTATGTGGATTTTACATATGTAATATGCTAGCTGTCTTTACAATAGCCACAGTATCAGTGTACATAAATTTTACATATGTAATAAACTAGCTGTCTTTATAATAGCCACGGTATCTGTGTACATGGATTTTACAGATGTAATATACTAGCTACCTTTACAATAGCCACAGTATCAGGGCACATGGATTTTACATATGTAATATTCTAGCTGTCTTTACATTAACAACAGTATCAGTGTAGATGGATTTTACAAATATAATATATTAGCTACTTTTACATTAGCCACAATATCAGTGTAAATGGATTTTATATATGTAATATACTAGCTGCCTTTACAATAGCCATGGTATCAGTATATATGGATTTAACATACGCTCATATACTAGCTGCCTTTACAATTGCCACAGTATTAAAGCACATGTATTTTACATATGCAATATATTAGCTGTCTTTATAATAGCAATAGAATCAGTGTACTTGGATTTTACATATGTAATATACTAGCTGTCTTTACACTAGCCATGGTATCGGTGTAGATGGGTTTTACATATATAATATACTAGCTACCTTTACAATAGCCACAGTATTAGGGCACATGGATTTCATATATGTAATATACTAGCTGTCTTTACAACAGCAACAGTATCAGTGTACATGGATTTTGCATATGTAATATACTAGTGACCTTTACATTAGCCACATTATCAGTGTACATTGATTTTGTATATGCAATATAGTAGCTGCATTTACAATAGCATTGGTATCAGTGTATATGGATTTTACATATGTCATATACTACCTGCCTTTCTAATAGCAACAGTATCCGTTTACTGGGATTTTACATATGTAATATACTAGCTGTCTTTATAATAGCCATGGTATCAGTGTACATGGATTTTACATATATAATATACGAGCTGTCTTAACAATAGATACGATATCAGTGTAAATGGATTTTAGATATGTGATATATTAGCTGTCTTTACAATAGCAACTGAATCAGTGTACACAGATTTTACATATGTAATATACAAGATACCTTTACAATAGTCACATATCAAAGCACATGGATTTTACATATGTAATATACTAGCTACCTTTGCATTAGCCACATATCAGTTTACATGGATTTTAAATATGTAATATACTAGCTGCCTTTACAATAGCCACCGTATCAGTGTACATGGATTTTACATATGTAATATACTAGCAACCTTTATAATAGCCACAGTATCACTGTACATGAATTTTACATATGTAATTTACTAGCTGCCTTATTTAATCGCCACAGTATCACTGCACATGGATATTACATATGTAATGTACTAACTACCTTTACAATAGCCATGGCATCAGTGTACATGGATTTTTTCTTATGTGATAGACTAGCTGTCTTTATAACAGCCATGCTATCTCTGTACATAGATTTTACATATGTAACGTACTTGCTACCTTTACAATAGCCATGGTATCAGTGTACATGGATTTTACATATGTAATATACTAGCTGTATTTACAATAGTCACAATGTCATTGTATGTGGATTTTACATATGTAATATGCTAGCTGTCTTTACAATAGCCACAGTATCAGTGTACATAAATTTTACATATGTAATAAACTAGCTGTCTTTATAATAGCCACGGTATCTGTGTACATGGATTTTACAGATGTAATATACTAGCTACCTTTACAATAGCCACAGTATCAGGGCACATGGATTTTACATATGTAATATTCTAGCTGTCTTTACATTAACAACAGTATCAGTGTAGATGGATTTTACATATATAATATACTAGCTACTTTTACATTAGCCACAATATCAGTGTAAATGGATTTTATATATGTAATATACTAGCTGCCTTTACAATAGCCATGGTATCAGTATATATGGATTTAACATATGCTCATATACTAGCTGCCTTTACAATTGCCACAGTATCAGAGCACATGTATTTTACATATGCAATATATTAGCTGTCTTTATAATAGCAATAGAATCAGTGTACTTTGATTTTACATATGTAATATACTAGCTGTCTTTACACTAGCCATGGTATCGGTGTAGATGGGTTTTACATATATAATATACTAGCTACCTTTACAATAGCCACAGTAACAGGGCACATTGTTTTTATATATGTAATATACTAGCTGTCTTTACAATAGCAACAGTATCAGTATACATTAATTTTACATATGTAACATACTAGCTACCTTTACATTAGCCAAATATCAGTGGACATGGATTTTATATATGTAATATACTAGCTGACTTTACAATAACCATGGTATCAGTGTACTTGGATTTTACATATGTAATATATTAGCAACCTTTACAATAGCCACAGTATCAGTGTACATGGATTTTGTATATGTAATATACTAGCGACCTTTACATTAGCCACGGTATCAGTGTACATCGATTTCATATATGTAATATAATAACTGCCTTTACAATAGCCATGGAATCAGTGTACATGGATTTTACACATGTAATATACTGCCTACCTTATAATAGTTACAATATCAGGGCACATGGATTTTACATATGTAATATACTACCTACCTTTACAATAGCCACAGTATCACGGTACATGCATTTTACATATGTAATTTACTAGCTGCCTTTACCATAGCCAGCTAGTATTTTACATATGTAATATTACGTAAACAACAGTTTTTTATTTAGGTTATAAAATGTACATAAAATGTTTTCTCTTTAAATATCAATTAGGGAGGTTTAATTAGTGCAATCAATTTGTATGTAGAGTGTTATATAAACTGGTTGTTTTGTGACAGGGTATTTTATCTGAAGAAGTCAGTTATTCATACTGACGAAAACGTTGTGATTTTTATAATATAAACGTTAATACTACACATTTCTTGTGGTTGCGGTCTCTTCTCCATCTGGTTTTGGTTTTGTGAGTTCTGTTTATTCCAGTAGAGTCTTTGCAGTGGTTCCTTGTTCGTTATGGAGGCTCGTCTAGGAGAGACCAAATCCACTTTGTCTTCGGAATATCCATTAGGATCCGAAGTAGGTGAATTTCAGAAGTTGGCCGGTCAGCTTACTCAACTTATTGAACTATTGACGCCTTTGAGCCAAGGTCTCCTTTCTTTCGTGTCCAATAAAGGAGCCTTACTTAATCAAAATGAACCTATAGCTGTTCGTGATATACCTACAACATCGGAAGGTAATGGTTTGGGCCAAGGTGCCAGTTCTGGCGTTTTTGATGTTTCCCCTGAATTTCAGCGGACGCCGAACATTTTACGTTCTCAGCATTCGGGTACAGAAGGAGGTGCCACTAGAGGAGAATCGGGCAATGTTGTACCGTCTACATTTCGGGAATGGTTGCAATCCAAACCGTTGTTTCAACACGAAAAAGAAGGAATTCCTTCAGACAAGCACTGCACTTACAACGAGACTGTTGAACTTTTAAAGACAGCCCTATACAGGTACAAAAGCTTACATTTAGACAATATGTATTTGAATGAGTGTTTGAAAAAACGCTTAGTACCTAAAGGGCTTCGGACATACAAATACCCTAATAATGTTACATTGGGTAGTGAATTTCATCAGGACCTCATTAGGGCTTTTGACAATTGTGGACTGGAAATTGTCCAGGCCATTGTTAAGAACAATGAAAAGGAGATAGTTAGATTACATGAAGAAATTGAACTACATAACAATTTTATTGTAAATGATTTAATGTTTGGTATAGAGTTAGAGAAGAAAAAGTATTATGATATTAGGGTATATGTTGACAAGAAATGTGAAGAAATTTCCATTAGAAAGCATAAAAAATTACAACGGGATATGGGGGAATATGAAAAGGGGTTACAATACCCTGCACCACCCGTTGCACGGGGACAATACAATCAGGGGTGGGGGGTAAAAATTCCATCCCATCCAGGTGTTTATTTTGAAGATGGGAATCCTAATGAAAATGAAAGGGGAGTGGAGACAGGGGATGAACATTCCCTAGATAATGACAACTTGCCTAGGCATTCAGAAAGAATACGTAATCAGCGCAACAACACCAGGCCTAATTCTTTTCACTAGGTACCATACCCTTACAGGGGGGGAGGGGGTTACCAGCAGAACAAGAACCAGAGGTGGTAACTTGTGATATACCTGTAGAAAATAATTCCAGTACGGACCAACAAATAATTTCTAGTAGGGAAGGTTTTCACATTTACAATTACAGTGAATTATATATTTCTGATACATTTTTTGACTTGTTTACAAAAGGTTTTAAATATGTTCCTCAAAGAAATTGTGACATTACTAAAACTATTTTTGACTTGAAAACTTTTATTCGAAAGATGAATTTAGAAAATATTATGGGTGAAGCGATTTTTGAGTTTAATCCTAGTGTTCCTTACAAGCCCAGTACATACAACCCTCCTGTACACCCACAGTTGAAAAATCTGGAAAGTACAATAGAAAGAAGGATTAGGCAAGTTAAAAGATATATAGGACACATTCCTAATTTAAAAGAGGCTGAAAAAGAACTACTTAATTCACTTAGCCATAATCCCAACATTAGAGTTATGGAACCCGACAAGGGTGGGGGGTTAGTACTTATGGATAGAATTGTGTGCGAAGGGAAAATGAATGACATTTTACATAATGGATCTAGATACAGGCCAGTTTCTATGAATGAAATCAATGTTTCATATAAAAAAATAGACCTGGCCCTTAAAGACTTGTTCGATCAAGGTATTATAGATTACAAAGTATATTCATACCTTGAGAATTTATGGCCCAGGGTTCCCTCTATTTTCGGGATACCCAAAGTACACAAGAACATACAAGACCCCCCACTTAGACCTATAGTTGCTGCACAAGGTTCTAAGATTTCCCCTTTATCTAAGTTTCTGGATAAGAAACTTAAACATCTTTGGGGGAAAGAGAGTCATCTTTTAAAGGACTCTTGGGAATTTCTGGCTAAAATTACAACTGATTTATACTCCCCTAATCTAATTTTTTTGACCATAGATATAGTAGATCTTTTTTCTGTGATCCCACACCAACAGGGGCTAGCCTGGTTAGAGGTGGCCCTTAGGAAAAATAAAGGGGTCAGTGACAATGATATTTTTTTGGTTTTGGAATTAGCAGAAATAGTTTTACAAAATAATTTTTTGTATTTTTCAGGTGAGTTTTTTCAACAAACTTCAGGAGTGGCAATGGGGGCCAATTGTGCCCCCACTTATGCAGATATAGTTTTATCTGTATGGGAAAATCAATATATATTTAACAGCATTTACAGCCAGTACTGGAGTTTCTACTCACGATATTTGGATGATATATGTATTTTCTGGACAGGTTCAGCTGAAGTATTGGAAGAATTTATTACATACTTAAATTCTAGTACAGAATTTTTGAAATTTACTTATCAAAGTTCCAAGAACCAGTTAGATTATTTAGACGTAACCCTTAAAGTATTGGAGGGTAAGTTTAAATCTACTATTTTTAGAAAAAACACTTTCTCTAATAGTTATTTAAGATACACAAGTTCACATCCCAGACACCAAAAGATAGGGATAGTGAAGGGACAATTTGTCCGAGCATCACGAATGACCTCAGATGACCTTGATTATGTTCATGAATGTTCTATTCTTACAAGGTTATTTTTGGAGAGGGAATACCCTCTAGAGCTTATTGAGAAAGTCTGTGGAGAAGTTAATGAGGGGAGAATTAATAAGTACAAGCCTATTTTGGGTTTAGGGAACTTGCCCTTATCTTCTATTTCTAGGAGAACAAGTGACTCAAATGGAGATTACAAGACAGTATTTGTTACAGATTACAGTGCCAGTTCAGGCACTATTAGAAAAATAGTTGAGGAAGAGTGGGGACATTTCTGTAATATGACAGACCTCACCTGTTTCAAAGGGAAAACCATGAAAACAGTATTCCGTAAGGGGAAAAGTATTAAGAATGTTTTAGAACAGGAAATGGATACTAGAATTCATTTTAATCAACGTAAAGGTACATACAGATGTGGAGTCTGTGGGCAATGTAAATACATAGCACACACTGAAAAACTTTTTATTTCAGGTAGAAACAAATGGATTCATGCTACTAATTATTCCAACTGTAATAGTCAAAGAATAATCTATCTTAGCATGTGTCAGATTTGTCAGGGATTTTATATAGACAAAACTGAGAGACATCTGAAACGGAGGATTTATGAACATCTTTATGAAATACATAAACAGAATTACAGTAATGCATTATATCGACATACCTTGACATGCCCACAGGCCACTTTTACATTTTTTGTATTGGAAACACAGATGAGAGATCACAGGGGGGGTCCATGGGAGACCCGGTTAGAATACCGGGAGGCTTTTTGGCAGGTGATGTTGGAAGCTAACAGATTGCCTGGCATGAACGATCATATATCCATTTTGCCCTTGTTAAAGTTGAAAGCTGCTAAATTGTGATACATATATGAAATATATAAATTTTTTATTTACATTATATTCAATTTATATTTTTATAATTAATATATTTAAACTATCAAGATTTTTACGTTTTGTGTGTTGTATGATATTTTGGTTCACACACAAGACATTTGTTTTAATAAATAACAGTTTTTTATTTAGGTTATAAAATGTACATAAAATGTTTTCTCTTTAAATATCAATTAGGGAAGTTTAATTAGTGCAATCAATTTGTATGTAGAGTGTTATATAAACTGGTTGTTTTGTGACAAGGTATTTTATCTCAAGAAGTCAGTTATTCATGCTGACGAAAACGTTGTGATTTTTATAATATAAACGTTAATACTACACATTTCTTGTGGTTGCGGTCTCTTCTCCATCTGGTTTTGGTTTTGTGAGTTCTGTTTATTCCAGTAGAGTCTTTGCAGTGGTTTAATATACTGGCTGCCTTTACAATAGCCATGGTATCAGTGTACACAGATTTTGCATATGTAATATAATAGCTACCTTTACAATAGCCACAGTATTAGCGCACATGGATTTCACATATGTAATATACTGGCTGTCTTTACAACAGCAACAGTATCAGTGTACATGGATTTACATATGTAATATATTAGCTACAATTACATTAGCCATGGTATCAGTGTACATGGATTTTAAATATGTAATATACTGGCTGATTTTACAATACCCATGCTATCAGTGCACATGGATTTTACATATGTAATGTACTTGCTACCTTTACAATAGCCACATTATCAGGGCAAATGGGTTTTACATATGTAATATACTAGCTGATTTTACAAGAGCCACGGCATCAGTGTACATGGATTTTACATATGTAATACACTAGCTGTCTTTACACTAGCCATAATATTGGTGTACAAGGATTTTACATATGTAATATATGAGCTGTTGTTACAATAGCCATGGTATCAGTGTAAATGTATTTTAAATATGTAATATACTAGCTGTCTTTACAATAGCCACTGTATCAGTGTACACAGATTTTACATATGTAATATGTTAGCTACCTTTACAATAGCCACATAGGGTACATGGATTTTACATATGTAATTTAGTAGCTGCCTTTACATTAGCCACATATCAGTGTACATGGCTTTAATATATGTAATATACTAGCTGCCTTCACAATAGCCACTGCATCAGTGTACATGTATTTCCATATGTAAAATACTAGCTACCTTTACAATAGCCACAGTATCACTGTACATGGATTTCACATATGTAATATACTGGTGGCATTTATAATAGCCACAGTTTCAGTGTACATGGATTTTACATATGTAATATACTAGCTACATTTCATCCAAAGCAAAAACCCAAAAAATTGAGATGAAGGCAATAAAATAAACCAATAACCAAAAGAAATTGCCTAAGCACCACAATGAAAGCTTGCAACACAGCTGGAGACCAGGATTTATTGAAATACAACAAAATAAATAACGCTTATAATCCAAGTAAGTTTTCGATGAAAATCTTCGTCAGAATCAGTACAAAACACACAGCTGATGCCTATTCTAGTTATATACCCTATCTAATTGACCTAATTAATTGAATGCCAATCAGTAAAGTCAATTTCAAACTAATAAGCAATCTTATTGTAAAAAAACACATACAAACAATCCTAAACATCAAATTAAAATTAACTTCCAACATATTATTGATAAAAATTCTGTATAGTGGGGCACAATTGTGTGGATAAGTGTCTTTGTATTATATACAATGTTAAAAACAATCTAAGTAGTTGGCCAAAGCTCTAAAACATTAAAATATATGTACACAGAGTATATGGAATGTATACTGCCATCTAATGGTTGTAATGGGTAAATAAACTTGATACTCATAACTTAGCTGATCTGAGTTTCAATACTGGCTTAATAGACAAAAATTCATTTAAACCCGGGGGTTTATTACATTCCAAAACTATTTGCCAGTATAATTCCTTGTATTCCAATTTATCTTCCCATAAACCACCTCTTACGTCCTTGGGCACAAAGTCCAATACAAAAAAGGAAAACATTGCTTGAGGGCAAAAAGTCTGATGTCTATACAATGCATTATTCATATTCTGCTTTTTGATTTCATACAAATGTTCGTAAATACGACATTTGAGTTTCCTTTCTGTTTTGCCCACGTAAAAGGAGGTGCAGGAATTACAGGTAGCCAAATACACTATTCCACAGCTATTACAATTAAAAGAACCCTTGCTTGAAAGTGTTTTGTTCCTGGCTTCCAAGAAAATATCTTTCCTATTGTATATCCTTGGACATTGTGAACAAAACCCACATTTGTATGTACCCACCCCTCGTGGACCTATGTTTTTAACCTTGGGACCACCATATTCAAAAATTTGCTTGAGATTGGTGTCCTTTCTGTAAATAAATTTCAAAGGGGTTTGATTATTCAATGGTAAGTCCATGAATTGGACAAATCTCCCCCATTCCCTTGAAATCAACTCCTTAATAGGTCCTGAGTCACCTGTATAATCAAGTATGTAGGCTCTATCATGAAGGGTGGGATTTTGATTTGTTAAATTGTCAATCGGGGCAGGTACATTCTGTCCCAAAATAGGGGCAAATCACGTTATAGGGGCACATGGATTTTATATATGTAATATGCTAGATGCCTTTACAATAGCCAGGGTATCACTGGACATGGATTTTATTTCTGTAATTACTAGCAACCTCTTCAATAGCCATAGTATCAGGGCACATGTATTATACATATGTAATATACTACCTACCTTTATAATAGCCACAGTATTAGGGCACATGTATTTTACATATGTAATATACTAGCTACTGTTACAATAGCCACAGTATCTGGGCATGTTGATTTTTCATATGTAATAAACTATCTGTCATTACATTAGCCACTTTATCAGTGTACATGGATTTTACATATGTAATATACTAGCTCCCATTACAATAGCCACAGTATCAGTGTACATGGATTTTACATATGTAATAAACGAACTGTCTTTAAAATAGCCACGGTATCAGTTTACATGGGTTTTCCATAGGTTCATAGGTAGTGACTAAGCTATCTGCCCGAAGGCACTTATATGCCTAGCCAGAATGTGTTGGCTTTCCCACCCTCTAGCCACTGTATCAGTGTACATGGATTTTACATATGTAATATACTAGCTGTCTTTATAATAGACACAGTATCAGTGTACATGTATTTTACATATGTAATATACTCGCTGTCTTTACAATAGCCAAGGTATCATGGTACATGGATTTTACATATGTAATATACTAGCTATCTTTATTATAGCCACGGTATCTGTGTACATAGA
This sequence comes from Protopterus annectens, assembly GCF_019279795.1. Taxonomy (NCBI): domain Eukaryota; kingdom Metazoa; phylum Chordata; order Ceratodontiformes; family Protopteridae; genus Protopterus; species Protopterus annectens. Next base: position 728,630,495 of record NC_056728.1, on the reverse strand, counting down.
TTTTAGATATGCAATATTATAGCTACCTTTACAAAAGCCATGGTATCTGTGTACATGGATTTTACATGTGTAATATATTAGCTGTCTTTACAACAGCCATAGTATCAGTGTAAATGGATTTTACATATGTAATAGACTAGCTATCTTTACAATAGCCAAAGCTTCAGTGTAGATGGATTTTACATATGTAATATACTAGCTTCCTTTACAATAGCCATAGTATCAGGTCACATAGATTTTTACATATGTAATATACTAGCTGTCTTTACAATAGCCAAAGTATCACTTTACATGGATTTTACAGATGTAATATACTAGCTGTCTTTACAACAGCCATAGTATCAGTGTAAATGTATTTTACTTATGTAATATACTAGCTCTCTTTACAGTAGACACAGTATCAGTGTACACGGATTTTACATATGTAATATACTAGCTGTCTTTACAATCATCACGGTACCAGTGTACATGGATTTCACATATGTAATATACTAGCTGTCTTTACAATAGCCATGCTATCAGTGTACATGGATTTTACATATGTAATATACTAACTACCTTTACAAAAGCCACAGTATCAGGGCACATGTATTTTACATATGTAATATACTAGCTGTCTTTACTATAGCAACAGTATCAGTGTACATGGATTTTACATATGCAATATACTAGTAAACTTTTCATTAGCCACGGTATCAGTGTACATGGATTTTATATATGGAATATACTAGCTTCCTTAATAATAGCCATGGTATCAGTTTACATGGATTTTACATATATAATATACTACCTACCATTATAATTGCCACAATATCAGGGCACATGGATTTTACATATGTGATTTACTAGCTGTCATTATAATAGCAACAGTATCAGTGTACATGGATTTTAAATATGCAATATACTAGCTACCTTTACAATAGCCACAGTATCAGTGTAATGGATTTTATATATGTAGTATACTAGCTACATTTACAAAACCCCCAGTATCAGTGTACATGGAATTTACATATGTAATATACTAGCTGTCTTTACAATAGTCACTGTACCAGTGTACATGGATTTCACATACGTAATATACTAGCTGTCTTTACAATAGCCAAATTATCAGTGTAAATGGATTTTACATATGTAATAAACTATATGTCTTTACAATAGCCAAAGTATCAGTGTACATGAATTTTACATATGTAATATACTACCTGTCTTTACAATAGCCATGGTATCAGTTTACATGGATTTTACATATATAATATACTACCTACCATTATAATTGCCACAATATCAGGGCACATGGATTTTACATATGTGATTTACTAGCTGTCATTATAATAGCAACAGTATCAGTGTACATGGATTTTAAATATGCAATATACTAGCTACCTTTACAATAGCCACAGTATCAGTGTAATGGATTTTATATATGTAGTATACTAGCTACCTTTACAAAACCCCCAGTATCAGTACATGGAATTTACATATGTAATATACTAGCTGTCTTTACAATAGTCACTGTACCAGTGTACATGGATTTCACATACGTAATATACTAGCTGTCTTTACAATAGCCAAATTATCAGTGTAAATGGATTTTACATATGTAATAAACTATATGTCTTTACAATAGCCAAAGTATCAGTGTACATGAATTTTACATATGTAATATACTACCTGTCTTTACAATAGCCATGGTATCAGTGTATATGGATTTTACATATGTAATATATTAGCTACCTTTATAATAGCCACAGTACCAGAGCACATGGATTTTACATATGTAAAGCACTGGCTGTCTTTACAATAGCAACAGTATCAGTGTGCATGGATTTTATATATGGAATATACTAGCGAACTTTACATTAGCCTCTTTATCAGTGTACATGCATTTTATATATGTTATATACTAGCTGCCTTTACAATAGGCATGGTACCATTGTACATGGATTTTATATATGTAATATACTACCTACATTTATAATAGCCACAACATCAGGGCACATGGATTTTACATATGCAATATACTAAATGTCTTTACAATAGCCACAGTATCTGTGTGCATAAATTTTACATATGTAATATACCAGCTACCTTTACAATAGCCATGGTATCATTGTACATGGATTTTAAATATGTAATATGCTAGCTATTTTACAATAGCCACAGTATCAGTGTAATGGATTTTACAAATGTAATCTACTAGCTGCCTTTACAATAGCCACAGTATCAGTATACATGGATTTTACATATGTAATATACAAGCTGTCTTTAAAATAGTCACTCGACCAGTGTACATGGATTTCACATATGGAATTGACTAGCTGTCTTTATTATAGCCACAGTATCTGTGTACATAGATTTAACATATGTAATATAGTAGCTACCTTTACAATAGCCATGGTATCAGTGTACATGGAATTTACATATGTAATATACTAGCTGTCTTTATAATAGCTACAGTATCAGTGTAAATGGATTTTACATATGTAATTTACTAGCTACCTTTACAACAGCCAGAGGATCAGTATACATGGATTTTACATATGTAATATACTAGCTACCTTTAAAAAAGCCAAACATCAGTGTACATTGTTTTTACATATGTAATATATTAGCTACATTTACAATAGCCAGGGTATCACTATACATGGATTTTACATATGTAATATACTAGTTGCTTTTAGAATAGCCACGGCATCAGTGTACATGGATTTTACATATGTAATATACTAGCTACCTTTACAATAGCCACAGAATCAGTGCACATAGATTTTACAGAAGTAATATACTAGCTGTCTTTACAGTAGCCACAGTATCAGTGTACATATATTTTAAATCTGTAATATACTAGCTACCTTTACAATAGCCACAGTATTAGTGCAATGTATTTTACATATGTAATATACTAGCTACCTTTACAGTAGCCACAGTATTAGTGCAATGTATTTTACATATGTAATATACTAGCTACCTTTACAGTAGCCACAGTACCAGTGTACATGAATTTTACGTATGTAATATACTAGCTGTCTCTACAATAGTAACGGTTCCACTGTACATGGATTTTACATATGTAATATAATAGCTGTCTTTACAATAGCCACGGTATCAGTGTAAATAGATTTTACATATGTAATATAATAGCTGTCTTTATAATAGTGACAGTATCAGTGTACATGGTTTTTACATATGTAATATACTAGCTGTCTTTACAAGAGCCATGGTATCAGTGTACATGGATTTTACATAATTAATATACAAGTTATCTTTACAATAGCCACAGTATCAGGGCACATGGATTTTGCATATGTAATATACAAGCTGTCTTTACAATAGTAACAGTATCTGTCTACATGGATTTTACATATGTAATATACTAGCTGCCTTCACATTAGCAACGTCAGTGGACATGGATTTTATATATGTATATATTAGCTGCTTGTAAAATAACCATGGTATCAGTGTACTTGGATTTTACATATGTAATATATTAGCAACCTTTACAATAGCCACAGCATCAGGTTACATGGATTTTTCAAATGTAAAATACTTCCTGTCTTTACAATAGCCATCATATCAGTTATAATGGATTTTACATATGTACTATACTAGCTGCCTTTACAATAGCCACAGTATCAGAGCACATGTATTTTACATATGTAAAATATCAGCTGTCTTTATAAAAGCAATAGAATCAGTGTACTTGGATTTTGCATGTGTAATATACTAGCTGTCTTTTCAATTGACACGGTATCAGTGTACATGGGTTTTACATATGTAATATACTAGCTACCTTTACAATAGCCACAGTATCAGGGCACATGGATTTTACATATGTAATACACTAGCTGTCTTTTCAATAGCAACAGTATGAGTGTACATTGATTTTACATATGTAATATACTAGCTACCTTTACATTAGCCACATATCAGTGGACATGGATTTTATATATGTAATATACTAGCTGACTTTACAATAACCATAGTATCAGTGTCCTTGGATTTTACATAGGTAATACATTAGTAACATTTACAATAGCCACAGTATCAGGGCACATGGCTTTTATATATGTAATATACTAGCTACCTTTTACAATAGCCACAGTATCAGGTCACATGGATTTTTTATATGTAATATACTAGGTGTCATTACAATAGCCATGGTATCAGTGTTAATGGATTTTACATATGTACTATATTAGCTACCTTTACAATAGCGACAATGTCAGGGTACATGGATTTTACATATGTAATATACTAGCTGACTTTAAAATAGCAACAGTATCGATGTACATGGATTTTGTATGTGTAATATAATAGTGACCTTTACATTAGCCATGGTATCAGTGTACATCAATTTCATATATGTAATATAATAGCTGCCTTTACAATAGCCATGGTATCAGTGCACATGGATTTTACACATGTAATATACTGCCTACCTTATAATAGCCACAATATCAGGGCACATGAATTTTACATATGTAATATACTAGCTGTATTTATAACTGCAATACTATGAGTGTACATGGATTTTACATAGGTAATATACTACCTACCTTTACAATAACCACAGTGACACTATACATGGATTTTACATATGTAGTTTACTAGCTGCCTTTATAATACCCAGTTAGTATTTTACATATGTAATATACTAGCTGCATTTACAATAGCCACGGTATCAGCGTACATAGATTTTGCATATGTAATATAATAGCTACCTTTACAATAGTAGGGCACATGGATTTTACATATGTAATATATTGGCTGTCTTTACAACAGCAACACTATCAGTGTACATAGATTTACATATGTAATATACTAGCTATATTTACATTAGCCATGGTATCAGTGTACATGGATTTTATATATGTAATATACTAGCTGACTTTATAATACCCATGCTATCAGTTTACATGAATTTTACATATGTAATATACTTGCTACCTTTACAATGGCCACATTATCAGGGCACATGGGTTTTACATATGTAATATACTAGCTGTTTTTACAACAGCCACGGTATCAGTGTACATGGGTTTTATATATGTAATATACTAGCTGTCTTTACATTAGCCACGGTATCAGTTTACATGGATTTTATATATGTAATATACTAGCTGCCTTTACAATAACCACAGTATCAGGGCACATGTATTTTACATATGTAATATACTGGCTACTTTTACAATAGCCGCAGTATCTGGGAACATGGATTTTACATATGGAATATTCTAGCTGTCTTTACATTAGCCACGATATCAGTGTACATGGATTTTATATATGTAATATACTAGCTGCCTTGACAATAGCCATGGTATCAGTGTACATGGATTTTACATATGTAATATACTAGTTATCTTTACAATAGCCACGTTATAGGGGCACATGGATTTTATATATGTAATATGCTAGATGCCTTTACAATAGCCAGGGTATCACTGGACATGGATTTTATTTCTGTAATTACTAGCAACCTCTTCAATAGCCATAGTATCAGGGCACATGTATTATACATATGTAATATACTACCTACCTTTATAATAGCCACAGTATTAGGGCACATGTATTTTACATATGTATTATACTAGCTACTGTTACAATAGCCACAGTATCTGGGCATGTTGATTTTTCATATGTAATAAACTATCTGTCATTACATTAGCCACTTTATCAGTGTACATGGATTTTACATATGTAATATACTAGCTCCCATTACAATAGCCACAGTATCAGTGTACATGGATTTTACATATGTAATAAACAAACTGTCTTTAAAATAGCCACGGTATCAGTTTACATGGGTTTTCCATAGGTTCATAGGTAGTGACTAAGCTATCTGCCCGAAGGCACTTATATGCCTAGCCAGAATGTGTTGGCTTTCCCCACCCTCTAGCCACTGTATCAGTGTACATGGATTTTACATATGTAATATACTAGCTGTCTTTATAATAGACACAGTATCAGTGTACATGTATTTTACATATGTAATATACTCGCTGTCTTTACAATAGCCAAGGTATCATGGTACATGGATTTTACATATGTAATATACTAGCTATCTTTATTATAGCCACGGTATCTGTGTACATAGATTTTAGATATGCAATATTATAGCTACCTTTACAAAAGCCATGGTATCTGTGTACATGGATTTTACATGTGTAATATATTAGCTGTCTTTACAACAGCCATAGTATCAGTGTAAATGGATTTTACATATGTAATAGACTAGCTATCTTTACAATAGCCAAAGCTTCAGTGTAGATGGATTTTACATATGTAATATACTAGCTTCCTTTACAATAGCCATAGTATCAGGTCACATAGATTTTTACATATGTAATATACTAGCTGTCTTTACAATAGCCAAAGTATCACTTTACATGGATTTTACAGATGTAATATACTAGCTGTCTTTACAACAGCCATAGTATCAGTGTAAATGGATTTTACTTATGTAATATACTAGCTCTCTTTACAGTAGACACAGTATCAGTGTACACGGATTTTACATATGTAATATACTAGCTGTCTTTACAATCATCACGGTACCAGTGTACATGGATTTCACATATGTAATATACTAGCTGTCTTTACAATAGCCATGCTATCAGTGTACATGGATTTTACATATGTAATATACTAACTACCTTTACAAAAGCCACAGTATCAGGGCACATGTATTTTACATATGTAATATACTAGCTGTCTTTACTATAGCAACAGTATCAGTGTACATGGATTTTACATATGCAATATACTAGTAAACTTTTCATTAGCCACGGTATCAGTGTACATGGATTTTATATATGGAATATACTAGCTTCCTTAATAATAGCCATGGTATCAGTTTACATGGATTTTACATATATAATATACTACCTACCATTATAATTGCCACAATATCAGGGCACATGGATTTTACATATGTGATTTACTAGCTGTCATTATAATAGCAACAGTATCAGTGTACTGGATTTTAAATATGCAATATACTAGCTACCTTTACAATAGCCACAGTATCAGTGTAATGGATTTTATATATGTAGTATACTAGCTACCTTTACAAAACCACCAGTATCAGTGTACATGGAATTTACATATGTAATATACTAGCTGTCTTTACAATAGTCACTGTACCAGTGTACATGGATTTCACATACGTAATATACTAGCTGTCTTTACAATAGCCAAATTATCAGTGTAAATGGATTTTACATATGTAATAAACTATATGTCTTTACAATAGCCAAAGTATCAGTGTACATGAATTTTACATATGTAATATACTACCTGTCTTTACAATAGCCATGGTATCAGTTTACATGGATTTTACATATATAATATACTACCTACCATTATAATTGCCACAATATCAGGGCACATGGATTTTACATATGTGATTTACTAGCTGTCATTATAATAGCAACAGTATCAGTGTACATGGATTTTAAATATGCAATATACTAGCTACCTTTACAATAGCCACAGTATCAGTGTAATGGATTTTATATATGTAGTATACTAGCTACCTTTACAAAACCCCCAGTATCAGCGTACATGGAATTTACATATGTAATATACTAGCTGTCTTTACAATAGTCACTGTACCAGTGTACATGGATTTCACATACGTAATATACTAGCTGTCTTTACAATAGCCAAATTATCAGTGTAAATGGATTTTACATATGTAATAAACTATATGTCTTTACAATAGCCAAAGTATCAGTGTACATGAATTTTACATATGTAATATACTACCTGTCTTTACAATAGCCATGGTATCAGTGTATATGGATTTTACATATGTAATATATTAGCTACCTTTATAATAGCCACAGTACCAGGGCACATGGATTTTACATATGTAAAGCACTGGCTGTCTTTACAATAGCAACAGTATCAGTGTGCATGGATTTTATATATGGAATATACTAGCGAACTTTACATTAACCTCTTTATCAGTGTACATGCATTTTATATATGTTATATACTAGCTGCCTTTACAATAGGCATGGTACCATTGTACATGGATTTTATATATGTAATATACTACCTACATTTATAATAGCCACAACATCAGGGCACATGGATTTTACATATGCAATATACTAAATGTCTTTACAATAGCCACAGTATCTGTGTGCATAAATTTTACATATGTAATATACCAGCTACCTTTACAATAGCCATGGTATCATTGTACATGGATTTTAAATATGTAATATGCTAGCTATTTTACAATAGCCACAGTATCAGTGTAATGGATTTTACAAATGTAATCTACTAGCTGCCTTTACAATAGCCACAGTATCAGTATACATGGATTTTACATATGTAATATACAAGCTGTCTTTAAAATAGTCACTCGACCAGTGTACATGGATTTCACATATGTAATTGACTAGCTGTCTTTATTATAGCCACAGTATCTGTGTACATAGATTTAACATATGTAATATAGTAGCTACCTTTACAATAGCCATGGTATCAGTGTACATGGATTTTACATATGTAATATACTAGCTGTCTTTATAATAGCTACAGTATCAGTGTAAATGGATTTTACATATGTAATTTACTAGCTACCTTTACAACAGCCAGAGGATCAGTATACATGGATTTTACATATGTAATATACTAGCTACCTTTAAAAAGCCAAACATCAGTGTACATTGTTTTTACATATGTAATATATTAGCTACATTTACAATAGCCAGGGTATCACTATACATGGATTTTACATATGTAATATACTAGTTGCTTTTAGAATAGCCACGGCATCAGTGTACATGGATTTTACATATGTAATATACTAGCTACCTTTACAATAGCCACAGAATCAGTGCACATAGATTTTACAGAAGTAATATACTAGCTGTCTTTACAGTAGCCACAGTATCAGTGTACATATATTTTAAATCTGTAATATACTAGCTACCTTTACAATAGCCACAGTATTAGTGCAATGTATTTTACATATGTAATATACTAGCTACCTTTACAGTAGCCACAGTATTAGTGCAATGTATTTTACATATGTAATATACTAGCTACCTTTACAGTAGCCACAGTACCAGTGTACATGAATTTTACGTATGTAATATACTAGCTGTCTCTACAATAGTAACGGTTCCACTGTACATGGATTTTACATATGTAATATAATAGCTGTCTTTACAATAGCCACGGTATCAGTGTAAATAGATTTTACATATGTAATATAATAGCTGTCTTTATAATAGTGACAGTATCAGTGTACATGGTTTTTACATATGTAATATACTAGCTGTCTTTACAAGAGCCATGGTATCAGTGTACATTGATTTTACATAATTAATATACAAGTTATCTTTACAATAGCCACAGTATCAGGGCACATGGATTTTACATATGTAATATACAAGCTGTCTTTACAATAGTAACAGTATCTGTCTACATGGATTTTACATATGTAATATACTAGCTGCCTTCACATTAGCAACATGTCAGTGGACATGGATTTTATATATGTATATATTAGCTGCTTTTAAAATAACCATGGTATCAGTGTACTTGGATTTTACATATGTAATATATTAGCAACCTTTACAATAGCCACAGCATCAGGTTACATGGATTTTTCAAATGTAAAATACTTCCTGTCTTTACAATAGCCATCATATCAGTTATAATGGATTTTACATATGTACTATACTAGCTGCCTTTACAATAGCCACAGTATCAGAGCACATGTATTTTACATATGTAAAATATCAGCTGTCTTTATAAAAGCAATAGAATCAGTGTACTTGGATTTTGCATGTGTAATATACTAGCTGTCTTTTCAATTGACACGGTATCAGTGTACATGGGTTTTACATATGTAATATACTAGCTACCTTTACAATAGCCACAGTATCAGGGCACATGGATTTTACATATGTAATACACTAGCTGTCTTTTCAATAGCAACAGTATGAGTGTACATTGATTTTACATATGTAATATACTAGCTACCTTTACATTAGCCACATATCAGTGGACATGGATTTTATATATGTAATATACTAGCTGACTTTACACTAACCATAGTATCAGTGTCCTTGGATTTTACATAGGTAATACATTAGTAACATTTACAATAGCCACAGTATCAGGGCACATGGCTTTTATATATGTAATATACTAGCTACCTTTTACAATAGCCACAGTATCAGGTCACATGGATTTTTTATATGTAATATACTAGGTGTCATTACAATAGCCATGGTATCAGTGTTAATGCATTTTACATATGTACTATATTAGCTACCTTTACAATAGCGACAATGTCAGGGTACATGGATTTTACATATGTAATATACTAGCTGTCTTTAAAATAGCAACAGTATCGATGTACATGGATTTTGTATGTGTAATATAATAGTGACCTTTACATTAGCCACGGTATCAGTGTACATCAATTTCATATATGTAATATAATAGCTGCCTTTACAATAGCCATGGTATCAGTGCACATGGATTTTACACATGTAATATACTGCCTACCTTATAATAGCCACAATATCAGGGCACATGAATTTTACATATGTAATATACTAGCTGTATTTATAACTGCAATACTATGAGTGTACATGGATTTTACATAGGTAATATACTACCTACCTTTACAATAACCACAGTGACACTATACATGGATTTTACATATGTAGTTTACTAGCTGCCTTTACAATACCCAGTTAGTATTTTACATATGTAATATACTAGCTGCATTTACAATTGCCACGGTATTAGCGTACATAGATTTTGCATATGTAATATAATAGCTACCTTTACAATAGTAGGGCACATGGATTTTACATATGTAATATATTGGCTGTCTTTACAACAGCAACACTATCAGTGTACATGGATTTACATATGTAATATACTAGCTATATTTACATTAGCCATGGTATCAGTGTACATGGATTTTATATATGTAATATACTAGCTGACTTTATAATACCCATGCTATCAGTTTACATGAATTTTACATATGTAATATACTTGCTACCTTTACAATGGCCACATTATCAGGGCACATGGGTTTTACATATGTAATATACTAGCTGTTTTTACAACAGCCACGGTATCAGTGTACATGGGTTTTATATATGTAATATACTAGCTGTCTTTACATTAGCCACGGTATCAGTTTACATGGATTTTATATATGTAATATACTAGCTGCCTTTACAATAACCACAGTATCAGGGCACATGTATTTTACATATGTAATATACTAGCTACTTTTACAATAGCCGCAGTATCTGGGAACATGGATTTTACATATGGAATATTCTAGCTGTCTTTACATTAGCCACGATATCAGTGTACATGGATTTTATATATGTAATATACTAGCTGCCTTGACAATAGCCATGGTATCAGTGTACATGGATTTTACATATGTAATATACTAGTTATCTTTACAATAGCCACGTTATAGGGGCATATGGATTTTATATATGTAATATGCTAGATGCCTTTACAATAGCCAGGGTATCACTGGACATGGATTTTACTTCTGTAATTACTAGCAACCTCTTCAATAGCCATAGTATCAGGGCACATGTATTATACATATGTAATATACTACCTACCTTTATAATAGCCACAGTATTAGGGCACATGTATTTTACATATGTAATATACTAGCTACTGTTACAATAGCCACAGTATCTGGGCATGTTGATTTTTCATATGTAATAAACTATCTGTCATTACATTAGCCACTTTATCAGTGTACATGAATTTTACATATGTAATATCCTAGCTCCCATTACAATAGCCACAGTATCAGTGTACATGGATTTTACATATGTAATAAACGAACTGTCTTTAAAATAGCCACGGTATCAGTTTACATGGGTTTTCCATAGGTTCATAGGTAGTGACTAAGCTATCTGCCCGAAGGCACTTATATGCCTAGCCAGAATGTGTTGGCTTTCCCCACCCTCTAGCCACTGTATCAGTGTACATGGATTTTACATATGTAATATACTAGCTGTCTTTATAATAGACACAGTATCAGTGTACATGTATTTTACATATGTAATATACTCGCTGTCTTTACAATAGCCAAGGTATCATGGTACATGGATTTTACATATGTAATATACTAGCTGTCTTTACAATAGCGATGGTATCATTGTACATGGATGTTACATATGTAGTATACCAGCTGCCTTTACAATAGCCACAGTATCAGTGTACATATATTTTACATATGTAATACACTAGTTGCCTTTACAACAGCCACAGTATTAGTGTACATGGATTTTATGTATGTAATATGCTAGCTGCCTTTACAATAGCCACAATATCAGTGTACCTGGATTTTACATATGTAATATACGAGCTCTCTTTACATTAGCCACAGTATCAGCATACATTGATTTTACATATGCAATATAAGGATATCAGCACAAGGAAGATAAGACCATTGCACAGTGTCAAAAGCTTTTATAAAAGTCAGAGATAATACATGATTGCACAGCTGAGAAATCAACCAAATAAGCTCTTATGTGATCAAGAACAGCAAGCAAGTTGATCTTTCTCTGTGGGCCAGATTCCGTAAAGCTTACAGAATCCAATGCATTGTGCTGATATCAGTGCTAAAGTTGTGGATAACAATGTAACATGTAAATGTGCTACAGTGAACTTAGAATATCTTGGTGCAGAAAGGAATATCTCTGTAGTAATGTCTCACTGAACAATACCCGCAAGTAATCCATAAGAAATGAAAAATCAGTCTCAAAGTGTGATGCACATTTACAAAGTCACGAAAAGATTCTCACAATTCAAAAATATTGACAGTCTTATATACATTTCTATAACAGAATCTGTCTAGTAAACTTAAAGACAACTACAGAATATCACCTTAACTCCATTAGTATAAAAATATGCTAACTCTCAGTCATGAATTCTAACTGAATTCATAAATGTACTAATAAAAAAAATGAATAAAGATGAAGGGCAATGACAGCCACATCACCACAGCTAACATTAGCTAACAATGGCTGCAGGACTTGCATGGGGAACACAGGTAACGCACACACCCAAGGAAAGTGGGAGACAGAAGAGAAGATGTGAGGTATGGGTGAAGAAGAAGGACACACTAGAGAGATGTTGGAATAGGATGTTCTGAGGGAAAATCAGAGGGGCATGGGCATTTATTTAGTTATTTATTTATTTACTTACTTATATTTGATGGGAATAAGCCCTATTTATTTTAATTTTTGTTAAGAATAGAAGGAAAAGTAAAGATAGGGAAAGAGGAGGAGAAGGCTATCACAGCAGGTATACCCATAGAATAAATAACACTACACATGACAGACAAAGGTTGGGGGAAAAAAAGTAAGGACAGGTAACAGATAGCATGCTGGACAACACTGGCAATGGAAATTTGTCAAACAGGGTGTGGATGCATACCTGCCATGGTGAAATGCAGAAAAACATATCTACCTATGCAGTATCATGTTACAACACATTGCAAACTGTGTGTTAGTAATCTCTGGATATGTATGACCAATAGTAATTGTGTGCTGGAGGGTATTAAATAAGGATCACATTACAAATTGTATAAATAAGCACATACCAAAGTAGTCTGTCAGCAGTGCAAATGTAAGTTAACCAACATTACAGATGAGTAAATGTAGGTCTAACAATGCTATATAACTCCAGCAGAGGACAGAACCAAACCTATGACCATGCATGTGAAAGGCAAAAAAAACAAGCACAATGCCAAACAGCAGTACTACAGTAAAGCACTAAAATGGCTGTTAAATACACATGTAGGTGTACACAACCCAAACAAATGTGTAATGGATTGCATATATGTGACACACATACGCCATGTCAAAGGCAACACACAGGTGTACGCATATACGCATGACTGTCAGTGGCCTAAATGGAATGTACATGAAAGCAATGTCAATACACATACATACAGCAATGACATGTAAAAATATTTGCAAAAATCTAACACTACAGCTTAAAAAATATATAAGGTTGTACTTATGAATGTCAGCAATGTACTATGGTCATCACACAAGTATAACGAGAACAGAGATATATTGCAAGTAGTAGCCAGTGACTTCTGTGCAAATGTCCTGAATGTATAAAATGACTATACCTTTGGCACATGTTCACCATGTCAATGATGTAATGTATTACATTGTCAATAACTGCAACAAAGGCAAACACATCTGCAAAATATAAGGTGGGAATACGAAGGTGGAAGTGAGGTGGACAACCTGGGCCTCATCAGGGAAAAACAGTACAACAAGGTAATTGTTCACATTGGAAATGCATGTGTACAGCACACAGGATGCTGTCAAAACCAACCCAAAATACATTTAAGCAAATGGCAAATGTATGTCACATGGGCAAACTGATTGCTAATGTCCATAGAATTGGTCATGTATAAATCATACATACAAAGTAAGGTGTAATCATGTAACATCAACAGACATAGGTAAGCAATCTAAGAATTTCAATCACATACACATAACCTGCCATGCCAACGGTCAATAAACAACCACAGGTGTATGTCATGCACCCTGCTCATTACTGAGCAGAGGACACCTCTGTGAGTATCATTACAGCACATCAATGATAAGTCAGTGAATGCTGACATGTCAAAGGTACAATTGTGTGTTAGTATGGATCCGACTATGTGCACAGGCATGCACAATCATCAGTTAATGTGTACAAGTCGAAGGTGTGAACTTATGCAAATAACTAAGGGTTGTGGAAATGTAACATACAGCAAACAAGAAGTAATGTACTGTTACAGAATAAATGATCCTTACCATGGGTGTATACCTGAATGCTTCACTGGTGTTTGATGCAGTTAGAAAAGGAGGACTGCCCATAGGTATGACATACCTGTGTATGACAACAGCATTGCCAACATATGGCAAACAGCACCACATCATGCCAGTGAGACAGCATGATAACTGTTATCGAAAACACATGGAAAATGACTTATTCTGTGGCACATACATGATATATCAATACACAAATCTGAACCATATCACAGTGGTAGTGCTGGACTATGGGCAACATCTGTTGTCCATCTGTTTCCTTTGGTAAAATACATGTCTGTAGCCTAATTGTTGCATCATTAGATGCAGGTTAACTTCTACAATGCATGGCTAGATAAATGTGGGAAGAAAGTGTAATATGTTAATGTGTGTCATGCACACATTGAAACATAATTAAATATCACATGATGATAACACATAAGCACGTCAGTTACATGGTATGCATGCACAGCAGTTCATATACAGTCCAATTACGTGGCAATCAGCATTTTGGCAGCATAACACAAGTGTTACACAAAGGCAATACTTACAGGCCTGAGGTACTAGGCTGATGGGGATGAACCTTATGAAAGTTGCCCTGGGTTATCACTCTGAACAAGTTGCACATAGCCTGTGCCATATCCTGGAAGAAGTTCCCATCATGTCCGCCATCTGTCTTTCTGTGTTCAAAACACATCGGTCACAAGCTATCATCCTGATAACCATCTCTTTTCCAGTCTTCGCTTTGGTTCCTCCAGGGTGCAGCAGACATGATGGCACAGACAGGTGTTGGTCCAGCTTCCACATTATCATCGCCATCATCATTATCATAATCAGAAGACTTCAGCAGTGCCCTAGGATGTGCTTGTCATCTATGTCTGATCGGCAATTGTCCACAGGTCCCATGCTCTGTCAAGATGAATTGGAACACATGACGGAAATTGTATATGCATACATGATACTACTTGCCTGCATAACATACCCACTGTGACACAATGAACAGGAAGAGAAGACTCCTCATGAAATGTTAAAATACATTATGACCATAGTCCAGTGTACCACCATATGTTATGTATGACAGCTTTCAAAACCATAACAATGAAGAGCAAAAGTCTATCACACCACACATTCCCATGAAGATTATAGCTGCCCTCAAAATAAAACTGATGTGCAAATCTGCAATCTAACATGCATCAATTAACATCCCATCCACTTGTAAGTTCTGCAAATAGAAATATGAGTCTCAAGGTGTAGTAGGATAGATTGAAGTTCTTGTTTAAAATAGAGTTAAATTTGTAATAGTGCAAACATTAACAAGTAGCGCAATTATAATCAACACAATTGCTGCTAATGAATGGCTCCTCATGCACACAGCACCTTCCCTATGTCACTTTATATATAGTTATGGACATGTCCAATAACAGAACATGTCAGGGAGAATGTATCTATCACCAATGTGAGCAGTTCGATCAAGGCTATGCAATAACATGCATAATACAGCTTAACCAGTGGGAATCATGACATCACCTGAACATTTGAATACTGGCCATGGCATGAAGCATGGCAAGCATAAGCAAAGCAAGCATACGTAACATATCCTGACATTTGAATGGAATCATGCCTAACACTGCCTCATGCCACATTAACATCACTGAAATCTGACAAAATAAAAGCTTGTAAATGTCAAGATAACATTATTATTGGGAACTGCACTGTTTAATAATGTTGTCTGCCTCAGTAATCTGTTCATCTGAGTGTCTGACAGCATTTCATTATTCCCTTTATTTTCCCTTGCATGTCTTCCCTGACCAGATATGTCTGTGCATTTATGTAAATTGTAGTCTCCAGTAAGTGACATTGTTAAAATGAAGACACCTTTGAGGTGACAGTATTTTGGAAACTAAGCAAGCCATATGACAAACATCTGAGCCAGGCAGCATGATAATTGGCTGACCCACATTAACATAATGAATACAACAGTGACAAATACTTATAATCCTCTGTCATTACAGCCTGTAACACATGAGAATCTATTATATGTTGTATTAAAAGTATTGTATGTGTACAGCTGTATACATGACCTACATACAATTAGTAGTCTGCAAAATGCAAACATGCTGATGATGCTTGCTGATTATGAAATGCTGCAAGGAAATGTCTATCTGCACAAGTATTCACAAACACAGGATACAAGTATGTTGTAACAAAAACACCCACTGTGTTGTAGGCAGATGCAAAACCACTGTTGAACTGAAGAGCATGCCATAGTTTGCAAACAACAGTGTGAGCACTGACACAGCAAACTACTGGGAAGCATGTCCACACACGGAAGTATGCCAACCCATGCATTTTAAACAGCAAGCAAAACACTACAAACTTGTATGTAAGCATCCACCTCAAAATATGTGTGTTAGAAACACAAACCTGACTGACATTTAGGTTGTGACCCACCTTTCAAAAACTATCTGCAGAAAACATGGCTTGATGCTAATGATATTTCGACATATCTGGACTTGAATCAGACTGTTAAGCAGAGCTATAGTGCAATAATTGCACTTACCTTACTGAAGCATGATAAGTATTCAGGCATTCTAAGGTATACATGGTAATGTAAAAAAAATACAGGCCTATAACAATGATCAGATGCATTTCATTTAATAAAACAGAAAAATTAAGAAACGTACTGCTCTCCCTCTGCTGTTTCTAAAGCCTGTGCATCTGCTCAATGCACAGGACTCGATTCTAGGTCTGGTCTTCATCACCTAAAAAAATGAAAAGTGCAACTATGAATGATATAGTCCTCAACGATATACATTGCTCAGCTCTTATATCTGAAGAACATCAGGCAATCAATATTCACATTTTGTAATGTTACACACAGGATTTTACATCTATGAACATATATTAGAAGCCATAAGATTCAAACCTGCCATTCTAATGTACATCTAAACTCTAACCTTGACACTTACCTTCCTAGCTGATGCATCTTGACTAAATGCATGTACTGTGAATGCAGTGAAAAGACTTGGGATTATGACATCACCTGGATGGGAATGTGCTAATAATATAAATCATGGCTTAGGATTTCAAAAAAATAAACACCTATTGGGCATATAGGTAAATACTTAGCAAGAATTAATTCATGTCAGCAGTGCGGTCACAACCTTTAACAGCAATGGAAAACCTTCATTCCTCAGACAGTGGGACAGTGTCATACATGGCAGAGCTTCTATTAACACAGCCAAAAAATGTGCTTTATATCAGAAACACTGTACGGTACATGGGAGGACTGCATTGAAAGATATTCCTTGGCAAAATGCAAATCACAAAATAAATGCATACATCACTGCATCTCTCTGTTCTGCATTTCAGCTATTACTCTGACTATCTGACTGCCTCAAAAGGTAAGGATATGGTGCTTGTTGAAGTGAATTTAATAATGAATGACAAAACAACAGTTGATAGAACTTTTAAAAGTAATGCTATATTGTTAAAACTTTGTCAGACATACAAGTCTGTAGCAAGCATAAGCATGTAGGAAGCTGTTGAAGACTTGGGGGGCAGAAGGTGAGGGGGCACTTAGTGATCTAAAAACAGCAATTTTTTATAACTATTTACTACCACAACATAGGTTCACTTGGAAGACTTTTTAAGCTTAGCCAATTCCCTTTTGGTTCTTAATTCTTGAATTAACATTTTCTGATTGGTCTTACCTATCCCATGGCTGATAATTGTATCTCAGCCCTAGTGAGAATAACTGTGATCATTCCGTAGATAATTTGAGGGGACCCATATAATGCTTGCAGCATTTAGGAACTGCCTCTATCCATTAGTGGCATGAGGGGCAATCCTGGAGTACATTTTCTATTAGCCAAAAAGACGAAAGTCAAACACAAAAGAACGAACCAGGGAAAGGCAACCACCTAAAAAGTCATAAATGAATATATTCCAACAAAATAAGCAACAAATCAAGAGATGATGTAGCATAAGCGCCTTTGTCCTTTTATTAAGAACTTCATCAGATAATGATTGGCTACATTTTCTATTACCCATCCTTAGATCCAAGTTGCATTTGAATATGGACGGATGAGCTTTGTTTTATTTTTATGGCTAGTCTGTTCTGGAACAGTGGTAGCCTCTGTGGTATATATCCATCTCTCCACAACATTCACTTTAGATACCTGGACTGAGTATTTCTGATGCCATTTGACTTGCTGATGTTCAGTAGGTCCATCTGTATTAGGTCGGAGGATGCCTTGTATGCCAGACATGTCACCTCTAAACACTCTGTAGGATACTGAGTATAGTAATAAAGCTTTGAGGTGGTCTGCAAGACCTATTGTTCAGGACTTGTATCCTTTTAAGTAAGATATCCCTGAAGGTATCCAATTGTTGCACGGGGCTGGACAGATACATGCCAAAGTGGGCATTATGCAAAATTATTGACCTAATGAGAGCTTTGTAAAGGGGGACAACAACATCTCTAGATCTAGCCATAATCAATTTGTTTATAAGCTGTGCAATATAGAAAGGTTTTCTTATGACACTGGGCACATGTTGGTCAAATGTTAGGTCACTGTACACACAAGTTCCCAAATGCCAAACAATTGGGTCAGTTCTCAGAGGGCATTGTCATGATTTTGACACCAGTTATTGTTTGGGACAAACCTTCCTGCATGATGGTTAAGTCATTTGGAGATTCAATAACTGTGACTAGCTTGCAGTTATCTCAAACTTAGATGGCCAAAGCCCTTTGGTATTTCCTGTTACTTTTGAGATGTATATGCCAAACAGAAAAAGTCTCAGCACCGAACCCTGGGGGACTCTATTGGTGAATAGTCTCTTCCCCTATTTTGATCTCCTGCATCCTGTGAGCAAGTTGGCAATTCAGCTAGTGAAGCAAGTGTTTGCTTCTCCTACATTATTCATCTTTTGTACTACACCTGAGTAGGGGATTATGTTAAAAGGCTTGGCCAGTTCAAGGTAATGTGGTGTGAACTGTTTTACCTTCAGCCATTGCTTTGGTAACAAGAGTAAAGCTTAAAATTTGCCCATGATTTTGAGCCCTTCACACTTTCCTCTGGGCTGTTTTCAAACACATTTTTAGGGTCATGCATACATGTATGCATTTTTTGATTCACCTTCCTGATTGTATTAAATTATATTCCTTGTATAATACAGCGCCATTTGTTAGACTGTGTTTTAAATTTGTAGTTTTGAGCAGTCTTCTAGTAAGCAATGAAACAAAAATGTATTAACCAATGACAAAACTACCCATTTCAGAAAATTTCAACCATAAAAGGCCACTCAGACTACTGACATTACAATCCACCAATATCAGTAAATATGCAAAATCTCTACAGAAGTCTTTTGGCTTTTCCCAGTTAGGGGTTGCCACAGCGGAACTCTGGTCCACTAATGATTGGCAGTGGATTTTTATTGTGATAAGTTGCCAGCCCGACGCTCAACCTTCAAAGAAGGCACATCTATCCTGCATGTCTTTAAATGTCACTTGACCACAGGGAGGACATGCAGACTCCACACAGAAGGCACTCCAGCCAAGAATCGAACAGGAGAACCTCTTGGTGTGAGGCAACAACGCTAACTGCTACACCACCATGGCTCTTAAATAATTCCACATTAAAGGGATCTCTAAATAATGAAGAGGTTGTTGCTAGGAAACAACTTTATATTTTATTGTTCCATCTACAAATAAAGTGTCTGATGCCCTTGAAGAATAAATTGCCTATGTTACATTAAAAAATGATAAGCTAGTAATATTGCAATAGGGAAAGGGTGGCAAACTGATAACAAGATCATAGTTACTAGGTAATGCCTCGAAAGGAGGACAATCAAAGGACTGCAGCATCCACTCCCTTTAAAGTACAACACAGTACAGTATCAGAAATCCATCTGCATACTATGGGAATAGAACCCACAGCTTTCTGCATCAAAAGTAAGGCTACTATCTGTTGTGCTACTTACAATGCAAGCAGACTGAATAAGCAGCACTAAACTTCTCCTCCCCTGAAACTTTTTATTTATTTAACATTTGTTTACCAGGAAAGTCCAACTTGGAACAAAGGCAATTTTCAGCAGAGGCCCAGGGAGAAATGCTCCAGATGCATGTCTTTGTAACATGGGAGGAAATCAGAGCCCCCAGAGGAAACCCATACAAACACAGAGAGGACATATAGACTCCACACAAAAGGCACCCCAGCCAAGAATTAAACCAAAAATCTCTTGCTGTGAGGCAAAACACTATCACTGCACCATCCACTTGACGCAACTAAAGCTCTCAATTTCACAGCAGAAGAAATCTGGAAAAAGCCAAAATTTATTTGGGGAGGGTGGGGCAAAGGCCAAAAGCCAGGGACAGATTTTAAATATTGCTTGTATAATCTTAGAACATTGCTAAAATAGTGTTTTATGTTACCATGTGTTTCCCAAAAAGATAGCAAGACTGAAACTTAAAGGGCTATCATTATTTAGTGAATTCCATTCTCACTGATTTGCCAGAAAACCACAACTTTTAAAAGGACAGACTAAGCTCCCTGGATCACCAGTGGTGATGTGGCTAGAGAATGCAGTCTCCTGCACCTAAGGTACAGGGTTTGAGCCCAAGTAATTCTAACCACTAGCCATAGGGGCGTTTTACACACACACACACACACACACACCTATATATGTTGTGTTACAAAAGAAAGAACTGGCATGGAGACAGATGGAGTCATACGTCTCCCCCCACTCCAATGGCTAGTCAGGCATTCAGTGCATAGCTAAAATACTGGTAATACAGAACAGTGTCCTTTACTATGGTACATGCAGTTCTTTTAGTCATATGGTCTATCACTTACAGGTCTTATATCAGCAGACCGATCTCCAAATCCAGTTGCCATTCTTCTCCTAAAATGTAGATTGTGTGGCAGAGGAAAATACTTTCAGTGGTCTAGTAGATCAGGACTGTCCTCCATTGCTGCTTGGCTGCTTTCAACAAACCTATATGCATGCACAAAGGAAAGGATAGGAGCAGCAGAGCCAGTCTATAGATCATGGCCCTGCTTTACCCAGCCTCCTGTCCATTAGCAGAGACCACACACAGATATATATATATATATATATATATATATATATATATATATATATATATATATATATATATATATATATATATATATATATATATATATATATATATATATATATATGCATATCCTCTAAACAGACACTCTCAAAATTGTGCATACATGCACACACATGTATATATATATATATATATATATATATATATATATATATATATATGTGTAGGCACAACGATGAACAGGCAGATACTCTGAAAAGAGATGCATGAATGCATAGACTCTCAGAGAACCCCACACACAGTGCACATATGCAGATGCATGCGCAGATATATCTACTATCTATATAGAGAGAAATATCTATATCTATATCAATATTTCTCTCTCTCTCTATCTATCCATCTATCTAGCTATCTATTGGTTTAGATAGATATGCTATCCATACACTTATACAACATCACTTACTTGGTTTGGCAGTCTGAGCAGTGTACCGATTAGCTTCCACTAAAATGTATTCCTACTTAGTGCTAAATACTGGTGAGCATTTGCGCATTTTCTGAGCTGCTCTAGTGGGTGACTTGCATAGTACAAACTTGTATGACTTCCATACTATGCAAGTTTCCTACCTGAACAGTGCACTGGGCTGGTATTGGGGCCTCAGTAAGATAGGCCTAGCACTCAAACTACCACATTTACATGAGGCTCTGAAACTTTGGCCATGGATCAGTGAGGGTCACTATGAATTGGGAAAGCCTTACACAGTGTGGAAAGCAATTTGCTCTGGCTCCATGCTGTACAGGTTATCTACAAATCCTGTCACCAGTCACTGAGAATACTCCAAATAATACATAAACTTTTGTTGTGAAAAGCACTGAATCTTAAAGCCTAAAGAATTAATGCACAGAACTGAAGTATTCTACCTGGTAAACAAGCTTAATAAGCTACCAAGGCACAAAACAAGTAAAATGTTGCCTGCTGGACGCAGTGACCTTCATTCTCATGTACTGTAGTAATTAGTTAAATCATGGAGTCACTATAGGTGCACATTGAAGCATAGAAAGGAAGCTATTCATTTTAACAAGAAAACTATGTTAAAGAAACATGATCCAGATAAATGGAAGCCATCTCTGCAGTCTGAACTCATAATGATTTATAGAATATATTTAGCAAGCTTGATTTAAACTCAAGAGTCCCAAGTGTTATATATCTTTCATGAGAATAATATGGTAAAGTGACTGTACAGTACATTAATTTATTTAACATTTGTTGACCAGGAACGTCCGACTAGGTTCCACAGATCCTGTTTTCAGTGGAGGCCCGGGGAGAAATGCTCCAGAAGCATGTCTTTAGAATGTGGGAGGAAGCCAGAGTACCCAGAGGAAACCCATGCGAATGCAGGGAGAACATGCAAACTCCACACAGAAGGCACCCCAGCTGAGAATTGAACTGGAGAACCTCTTGCTGTGAGGCGACAGCATTAACCGCTGCACCACTGCACCACCCAATGCATACATACTCTTCACTATCATGTATCTTCCTGAGTACATCTGAAATCACAGGCTTTAAAACAATACCTCCACATTTGCCTGTAACTAAATTTCAGATAACTACTCCTTGAGCATAACAGATATTCTTTAGTTTACTTGGTATATGGACACTGTGTTCTGCCTTGCTTGCCATGTTTGCAGACCTAAGGCAAGTTGAAATTTTTTATATGGATCATTAGGCACAAATCTATAAGAAAGTGAGTTGTGACATAAACGGACCCTGCTCAGCATGAAAAACATAAACATACCCTGCTCAGCATGAAAAACATAAACAGACCTGCTCAACAGAGCTTCCTTCCAGCTCGGACCTGCATAATAGAATAAACGGAGCTTCCTTACAGCTCAGCCTGCATAACAGCATAAACAAAGTGCAGCCTTGATGCGATCAGAAATGCAGCAGCAGGTTCCACACACTTTTGTGTTTGAATTGATGTTGCACACATGGGTCTGCCTATAGGACTTACAGCTGTTAAAGTGGTGGGCTGCTCCCTCCCCTTTGCTCTATAGTTCCGTCATCTTTGGTAACAAGCTTGACTAAACCTGCACTTAAAGTGCTGCTGGTAACAGACTGTTACGGATTATGAACATATTCATAGGAATTTGAAGAGTAATTGAGTTATTTGCAATAATGCACAAAATAAACGTTAATATCAATAAGCAGTTATGTAAAGAAGAATATTTGACTATGTGTGAAAAAAACAATAAAACAGTTTAATAATATGTTTCCCCTATGTGGATCTGAACCTAGAGTACACCAAGATGCAAGTATTCTAGCCAGTTTTCTTACAGACTGAGCTAACAAGCAGCACATACGTCACATCTTATAGGCTGGTGTGACACTTTATCACATCTTATTTGTCACTTATCACATCTGATAGGCTGGTGCGACAGCAACAATCTGGCCTTAAATGTAAGCAAAACCAAAGAATTAATGGTGGGCTTCAGGAGGACTGAGGAGATGCATCAACCTCTGGAAATTAAGGGGGTGGCAATGGAAAGAGTCAAAAACACCAAGCTCCTGGGGGTGCACATCTCAGATGACCTATCCCAGTCAACTCATATTAGCCACACAGTGAAGAAGGCACAAGAACATCTGACTTCTCATAGAAACTGAGGAAGGCAAACCTGTCTCAGTCCATCCTCAAAGCTTCCTACAGGGGGACCATTGAGAGCAGCCTCTAAAATAACATCAGAGTTCGGTATGATAACTACAAAGCATATGACTGCAAGGTTCTCCTGAGGGTAGTGAGGATATGGAAAAAGTCATAAGTTCCTTGCTCCCATCCATGGATGATTTGCACAAGACTCGGTGTGTGGGAAGGGCTAGGAAGATAATCAATGATCCCACACACTCTGCCCATGGCATGCACTTCCACCTTTCCTCAGGCAGGCGGTACTGCAGCGTACACTGCAGAACATCTAGACTGAACAGGAGCTTCTTCTCTCTATCCATAAGGCTACTGAGCTTAAATGCCAGGCATGACAGTGAATTATTAGATTGGTATGCCACTTGCTGTAAGGTATCAGCTATAGTAATCACTCTGGCAAATTGCTTCAATAACTGGTATAGCTAGCCTGATTTCTTATGCTATTACTTCCTGAATGTGCAATAGTCAGGAGTGAGTCACCACTCCATACTTGTGCAATATGAACATCAGAATATATCATACTGCAACTGATGAAGTGCAATAGTCTAAGCAATCTTGAAGTCATAGTCTTGCAATACCTACTGGCATAATATTGTCTAATGTCTTCCTGTCCAATTGTGGTAATTTATTGTGTTGCTAATATTTATTTATTTATTTATTTATTTATTTTACATTTGTTAACCGGGAAATTCCGACTGGACCAGGTCCATTTTCAGCGGAGGCCCGGGGAGAAAAAGCTCCAACATCAAGTTATATAAATACAGTACATCCAGCATAATACACAAAACAGGTTACATCATGTATGCTGAGCATAGTAATATAACAAGAATTAATAAAAAAACTCCAGGTAAAAGATATAGAACATGGGTAAAAAGACAATGTCAGTCATACTTTGGTAAGAAAAGAAAATATATCAAGTAAGATTCTACAGTTAAAAGTACCCTTTCAGATGACCAAGCCTACAGGGGATCTGAGCTCCAGCATGTGATCAGAGAGGAATTTGGGGAGTTAATAGTAGTATGGGTAGGGTTATGTGATACAAGGGCATAACCATGTACTAAGAAGGTGCGATTTGAGGGAGTTTTTGAATATGGATGTGGAGGGGGCAGTGGACACAGATAGGGGAAAAGAGTTCCAATTTCTGGCAACGGTGTGGGAGTAGAGCGCTTTCCCTGCATTATTGTAATTTTAATTACTACTTTATGTGCATTAGTCTTACTGTCATTTAGACTATGTGTTCATTGTTATGTCTTGCATGGGGACCAAAGCAATGTAATTTCATTCAGCTTGCACTGCTCTGTATATCTGATCGACAATAAAGTTTACTTTGACTTTGACATTTCTTTTTAACAAACAGGTACTGCTTGTGTTAATTTATATTCCTGCGGTTAACAGACGAATACAAAAACTTCTAACATTTATTGGCCATTACAATGTAAGGATATAACAGCTAGCAACAAATAACTGAAAACATATTAGTAATCAGTTGGACAGGCATTCCTCTTGGCTTAAACAAATGAGACTGTAGTAAGAATGTTCACTTTATTAGATGGAATTAAGTAAAACAGTTATGAGTCACTATTCAGGCACATAGGTAATACTGTCATACTATAATGGATAACTATGAAATGCATAGTTAGCAGCAGCTTAGGTGTTATGGGCATCAGTGATACATGACTATAGTGGATGTGTGAAATGATGTTGTATGTTGGAAAGCAGGTGTACATCTACAAAATTCACAATTATGTACCTATATTATAAACATTATTAAATAAATTAACAGCATAGAAATAGAACCCATACTCATATGAAGAATAGTTACATGTGCTTGTAATTAGCCAGATGACCTAATTGTCAGAACAGCTATGCACTGGTTATAAAAGCCATGTATCTGATATATTTGGAAAACAGCTTTATCTCTAAATTCCGTAGGAATGCTCAGCTATATGTAGGATTGTGACACTTACTGTAGGAATTCACTGGCTGTCTTCTCATCTTGGTGACCCTCTGATGAAGCTTCTCTGCATCACTCCATTGCAGGTCATCACATGATGGCAAACCTGCATGCCAGTTCTTTAGATTACCATATGTCATCAATGCTGCCTTGCAATCTGGTTCCAGATGTCAATATTCATGAAGTTCTTTGGCCTGGTTCTCATTCAATGTTCCACTCCACTGTAGATTATTGGTATCTGCATGGTCTCCTCCTTGACCTAATTGGGCACCCAGACATGTCCAGCCTCCTAGAAGTAGCCAGCTTAATACTCCAATGAAAAATGTAGTATAAATGGAAAAATGCTGACTGAGGTCCCACTCTGCAGGTAGCAATGACCTGATCTGTAAATGTATCAGAACCATTATTTAAAAGTGCTGCTTATGTCATGTTATTAGAAGATAATGGACACATGATACACGTGGTACCATTTACTGATACTTATTGGGGACTTGCGTGGAGCACCAGCCTGCTATGCTGAGCTGTTGGTTAATGCCTCAGATTTCAAGAAGTTATTCAAAGATGTGCAAATGGGATTCCAAAACCTGACATCTTAATTAACTTAAAGATGGGTGCACATTAGGTGCTCTTGCTTTCAGTTATACCTGAGTCATCGGAAGCTAATAAGGTAAATTGGCACCTGCCAGCATTTCTGTTCCGGGGAGTATTACCTCTGTTAACATTACTCGTTCTCTAGTGCTAATGTACCTGTTTAGAGTTGTTCTTATTGAAAAAGTGTGCTTTAAGGCAAATGTTTGTAACTTACTGGAGTTCTGTCCAATTTACCTGTATGCATACAGGTGTTGCCATCTGCATTAAGGGCATTCATTCATTTCCCATATGCAGTTGTATAGATAGATATACGTGGCTAAAGTGAACATTGCATAAAGATGGATTCATGTATCATCTGTATGTCCTATGGGTGACTTCATAGATTCTGTGGTATACATACGGAAACCTTTGGATTCCGACAGTATCCATGTATTACTATGTCCTTTTGATGTTACAAATATTTCTCCATTGATGGTTCTTAACACAAGCCTCATAACTACTGGCTGTGTATAAGAAGGATCTGTACTATCAGTTGCCTGCTTGTGGATACTAAATTTTTCTGATGCTTTCCATAAGTTGTTCAAATGTCAGTTTGTGTTGTATTTGACTGTAAAATGCATGCAGACTCAAGTGTCATGATGTTGTTGTCTTTGTACTTCCCTTCAACAAGTATGTTTTGCAAGGGGTCCGACTTCTACATACAGCCTCTATAGATATCACAAGTTATGTTGATTTTACAACTGTTATGTATGCAAACATTGGTGCTACTTTTTATATGTCACATTAGTATTTGTCAGTCAGTGTTTCAAAGACTTTTGCATTGCACAGGAATGCATACAGTGCGTGGAGACATACGCTGTCCAAATAATCATCTGTGTAAATGGGACCCACAAGAATACAATCATATACATAGCATTGTCTTTCAGATGGAAAATAGACCTAGGAGCAACAATTCCTCCCACAGGAAAATTACATCATGCTAGATGCTGTGCAACAACATGGACAGAGACTCCTTAGATGTGCAGGGAATACAGTATGGAAGAAAGAAGTGTGGGCTGACATCACCAACATGATAAATGCAGTTGGATGACACTCAGTACATCAGTGATACTATGGTTTTGTTATACCATATTCTGAAATTGTGTTAGAGCTGCTAGTTATGGTAGTTTTAGTCAAGTCCATGCCACCAGCTAAAAATAAGAAGATTCTGGTGATCAAAGTAACCAGGAAATGTAAATAAGTTTGCAATAAAACTTGCACAATCAGCTATTAAAGTGTGTATATTAACAAGTACAATTTTCTTTCTGTACCTGTTTGGATTCAGCAATGCATCCTCTATCATTTATTGAATATCCTGAGAACCTGTTTAATGTTTTAATAAACATAATTGCTAAACCTTTTTTGCAGACTTTGTATAATTGGTTAGCACATTATACCCCGCTCTATAAACAGGAAGTTTGTTTCACCACTTTTAAGATTTTTTTAAATGAAAAATTGGTTTGCCTATATTTTCACCATTTGACCACACTATTTATAATGCTGGCATTCCAGTTACTGAAGGAGAAACCATTATAAATTCACTAATATAAGCAGAAAAAATAATAACTATTGACTGTATTTGTGTAGTGATATTACTAAAAATATACACTAGACATAATTTACCCCATACCATGGTCATTTCTACAAATTAAAAGGGGTGTAAACATGTAATATAAGTTCTTAAAACCTATAAAAAATCCTGGAGCCTATAGGAGCTACATAGACCATACTGATATATATCTAAAACATATTTCAAATAATTATAACTCCAGCTATGAAGCTGGAAATTTCTCTGATATAATATCCAAAAAGAAAACTTTAGTGTACTAACATTCCTCATGCATCGTATGTGATAAATGCTGTGTTGTTGGATGTCTAGGATGTAGTCTTCTTTCGGCTTTTTCCCGGTTAGGGGGTGCCACAGCAGAACTCCGGTCCACTAATGATTGGCAGTAGATTTTCACAAACGCTGAGGTGCCAGCTCAACATTCAACCTTCAACGAAGGCACGCCCATTTACGTTGGATGTCTAGGATAAAAAGCATTATTTCACTTTCAATAAAGTTGTATAAGTCCAAGCTAATTTTCATGGATGTTAGATGCATTTTGCGTATTTAAATTTTGAAATGTAAAGCTGAAGGTGTTTTATTTAAATGTCATTTTTTATCTAAATCAGTTAATTCAAATTGTCGGTCCAGTGCAAGTTGTATAATTGTGAATTGTGGTTATTTCAATATATTATGTAAGTAATTTTTTGTTAAACTGATAATATATAATTAGTGTGACTGAATGTAAGATTTACAACAAACTGAAGTGCTATAAATATAGCAAGATAAAGAAACTGGAATGTATTCTCCTACATCCTTGTGAACATTTGTTTTGAAGTACATTTAGATTCCATTGATGATTACATTCTTTTATTTTGTGGCAGGGATTGAATGGAAACAATTTTGGGTTTGACAATTTGTAGCTACCTACTAAGTGTGTTTCTTTCACTAGAAAGGGAGACAAGGTAATTCATTATTTTGCTGGAGCTGTTTTCTTTACTGCTAGGTTTTAATTTACTTTGCCACTAGGAACTGTATGCTATATATTATTGCAGGTGTCATGTATTCTAGAATCTCTTTACCAGAGAACATTCTATTAGCTAACTTTCAAATAACAGAAACACATTCATAGTGTATTTATTAACTATGAATATGTTTCTGTTATATATACTGGTCATATGTTATGGCATGTCATAGCACATATTCCACTGCTGTATTGTTAGTACCTGAGCATATAACTGGTGCCTTACTCTTGCATACTGCAATTTTTTCTCCTCAGGTTTTTTGTTGCCATCATGATGTGTGTGTTTGTGGTTTATCATTGTTTCAGCTCCGATTTCTGGGGTGCTAGAGGCAAATGTTCTACAACCCAGCTTGGAAGTCTACCATGGTTTAGTAGTATGATATTGTACAGGATTGCACACATAGTGACCACATGAGATATTTTCTCAGGTCTCCAATGCACAGCACCCCCTGATGCATCCAGACACCTGAATTCAGACTTCAGCAAATAAAAGCTCATTTGTCCACATTCCTGCTGAAGCTGTCTGCCTAAGTGAAAACTTCCCCTGCAGGTGCTCAAGGATGATGTACATGTACCATTTACTGAGGCTCTAGGAAATAATTACCGTCATGAAAGCACATAAAAGTACAGTTTTCTACCTACCATAAATGTAGATGTCCGATAGATATGCAACTGCAGTCCTGACATATGGGTTGTCCTGCCTCAGGCAGCCCTTCAGTTGGCCAGATTCCAAAGTCTGGGTCCGGCGTTGGCCGATGTCGCCTCCTCCCCGACGTCAGAGCGGCTGGAGTATAAAGGCATCAGCTGACGCCATCTTCTTCAGTGTTTCTTGCCCCAGATTCCAGGTGCCCTCCAATGAAGGCTAAATTTGGTGAATGGATAAACAGATAAAACCAGACATGCACAACAGTAATAAACAGATACACCATAACATATATCCCCAGCTGATAGGTAAGGGGAGAAAGGACCCAACATGGGAAAAACAGAGGGGTAGGAGGGAGGGAAAACCTGACTGCAGTTGCATATCTATCGGACATCTACATTTATGGTAGGTACAAAACTGTACTATGTCCTTCAAGAATGCAACTGCAGTCCTGACATATGGGTAGAATACCATAGCCAAACTGGGGGTGGTAGGACTAAGCAAGGGATGGTGTAGCTAGAAGGCCCTGCAGGACTGCCGAAGCAAAGCCTGCTCGGGATCTGGAGTATAATGGCAGGTTGTAGTGTTTGGTAAATGTATGCACGGAGCTCCATGTAGCAGCCTCTAGAATATCTTTTGTAGCCACTCCTCTTAGAAAAGCTGTGGATGTGGCCATAGCTCTGGTGGAGTGTGGTCTAATATTAGCTGGCACACTTTTTCCATGAAAAGAATAACAGAATCTGATGCAGTGTCCAATCCATTTTGAGATAGTGTGTTTGGTTACTGCTTTCCCTTGCACTCCAGCAGCATAGGCTACAAACAGTTGGTCAGACTTCCTGCTGGACTTTGTTCTGTCCAAGTAGTAGCGTAGTTGTCTGTGAATGTCTAAAGTATGCAGCAACCTTTCCCCTTTATTTTGAGGATTAGGAAAGAAAGTAGGCAGGTGAATTGCTTGGTTTAGAGACATTCTGGATATCACCTTAGGCATGAATGAAGGATTGGTCCTAAGGGAAACTCTGTCCTGATGAAAGATGATAAAGGGAGGAACTGCCATGAGGGCCTGTATCTCCGAGACTCCCCAACAGGAAAACCGTTTTCCAAGAGAGAAATTGCATTTCTGAAGATGCTGCTGGTTCAAAAGGAGGAAGAGTTAATTTTTCCAAAACATAATTGAGGTCCCATGCAGGAATTGGTAGCTTCCTTGGAGGTTTGATATTCTTTATGCCTCTTAGAAGCTGTCTTAGCAAAGGATGCGAGAACACAGGTGGATCACAGTTGTAATGTGCTGAGATAGCTGAAGCATGGATTTTGATGGAAGAGTATGAGAGGCCCCTGTGAAACATTTCTGCCAAGTATTCCAATATCTGAGGTATGTTCACCAATGATGCATCCTGGCCCTTGTTGACATTCCAGATGGTGAATCTCTTCCATTTGGCCGAATAGGTTTTTCTGGTGGAAGGTCTGCATGCCTCCAGCAAAATTTCCTGAACTTTTTCGGAGAGGGAGTCATGGGTCTGAGTCATGGAACTCTCCAAGCTGTCAGCTTTAGGGTTTGCAGGTTCTGATGAACAGTCTTGTAACTGTGTTGAGTCAGGAGCAGAGGCCATTGAGGCAAGGGCCACGGTTTGGAGTGAGTTATGCTCAATAGTAGTGGATACCAGTGTTGCCTTGGCCAGTCTGGAGCTATCAAGATTCCTCTTGGCTGTTCTGCCTTGATCTTCAGTAACACCTTGGTGAGCAAAGGTAGAGGAGGGAACGCATAAATTGTTAGAGCATTCCAGCTGAAGGAAAGAACATCCGTTCTCCAAGCTAGAGGATGGTGTGTCCTTGCGCAGAACCTTTCCAGGTGATGATTGAGATGAGATGCAAAGAGGTCTATGTCCGGTCTTCCCCATGCAGATGCTATTTGTGAGAAAATGCGTGGGTGTAGCATCCATTCATGTGGATCCAAGAAATTTCTGCTCAACCTGTCTGCCAGAACATTGTCCTTGCCCGGAACAAACTGGGATTGCAAGTAGATGTTCAGTTTCATGGACTTTTCCCAAAGAATCATTGTTAGTCTGCAGAGGGGGTAGGAATGAGTGCCCCCTTGTTTGTTTATGTACCACATGACAGTGGTGTTGTCTGTTCTTATTAGCAGATGACCTTGTTGAAGAGATTTTCCAAAGGCTTCTATTGCATGTATCACTGCCAACATCTCTTTTTGATTGATGTGCTGATGCATCTCCATGGGAGTCCATTGCCCTTGAATGCATCTGCCGTCCATGTGCGCCCCCCATCCAAGGTCTGAGGCGTCTGTTGTAATAGTTTGACTTGTTGGAGGT
This sequence comes from Protopterus annectens, assembly GCF_019279795.1. Lineage (NCBI taxonomy): Eukaryota > Metazoa > Chordata > Ceratodontiformes > Protopteridae > Protopterus > Protopterus annectens. The sequence goes on along the minus strand of NC_056728.1, from coordinate 728,597,757 downwards.
TTGTTGAAAAGCATGCCTTCGTTTAAGTGACTTGCTTGAGCCCACCACAAAAATTCCCTTTGCAGGCATGGTATGAGTGGTATTATGTCTTCTAGGTTGTGGCTGTGTTGCGACCACAAGCTTTTTAGGTACCATTGCAGCTTTCTCATGTGTAGTCTTGCCAGAGGGATTAGAAGAATGCAAGATGCCATGAACCCCAGGGCCTGCAAGGTCTTCCTTGCGGTCAGGTGGGTTAATTTTGCTAGGCTTCTGAAGTAAGCTGTTAAATGTTCTTATTTCTCCTCTGTGAGGAAAACCATTTGTAGCTGTGTGTCCAGTTTTGCTCCTAGAAATATAATCTCTTGGGATGGCAGTAATCTTGATTTTTGAATGTTGACTGTGTATCCCAAAGCCTGCAGCAATTGAATGATGTAATCCAAGTGTCTTATTAAGGTCTGTTTGCTGTCTGCTTGAATTAGGCAGTCATCCAGGTAAGGGTATATTTGAATCCCTTGGAGTCTGCAATGTGCCAGTACTGATGCCAGGCATTTCGTGAATACTCTGGGCGCAGTAGATAAGCCAAACGGCAATGCTGAGAATTGATAGTGCTCTGTTCCTGCAAGAAATCTGAGGTATCTTCTGCAACTGTGTCTGATAGGGACATGCAGGTATGCCTCCTTGAGGTCCAGAGTAACCAGCCAAGACCCCTTGCCCAGCATGGGAAGAAGTTGCTGTAACGTCAGCATCTTGAATTTTGGCACCATGAGAAAAGTATTTAGAATGGACAAGTCCAATATAGGCCTCCATTGTTTTTCTTTTCTTGGAACAAGGAACAGTCTTGAATAAAATCCCTGGCCTTGTTCCTGAGGAGGAACCTTCTCTATTGCTTTTATTTGTAACAGCTTTGAGACTTGTATGAGTGCCTCTGCCCTTTGATTTTGTGGCAGGTTTGGCATGCCTTGTCCTGTTGGTAAGGTATGGAAGTGGAACCTGTAACCTCTGTCTATTATGTCCAGAATCCAATTGTCCTTTGTTATAATGTGCCAGTATTTTGAGAATAGAGATAATTTTCCGCCTATAGGTGCTTCTCTTTGAGCCTTGGTAGGCGGAGTGAAAGGTAAGTCATTGTGATTGTCCCTGTGGTGCAGGTGTACTACCTGTGCCATTTCTTTGATTTTGTGGTTGCCATTGGCGTCCCCTGTAGGAGCCTCTGTATTGCCCTCTACCTCGTGCACGCCTGTTCTTTCCCCTTTGAAACTTGTCAGAGTCTGGAAAGGACCAATTCTTTGAAGGCCAATTCCGGCTGAACCTTGGGGCCTGAACCTGGAGGAAATCCTTTACTGTTTGAACTGATTTTGCCTTCTCTTCAATAGATTTCAACACATCCTGAGCATTAGCTCCAAAAAGCTTCTGTTTATCCAGAGGTGCATCCAGGAGCTTTACTTTAACATGATCTGGCAGAGGCTGTTCTTTCAACCAAGCATGTCTACGGATAACAGCCCCTGTCATAGCTGCCCTACATGAAGCCTCCAATGCATCATAACCACACTGTAGAAAATGATTACTAACCTGCTGGGTATTATGAACCAAATCCTGCAATGCCTTTCTATCTATAGGCTCAGGAGAGGCTATCTTTTTCTGCAAATCATCCAGTAAATAATCCTGGTACTGAAAAATATGAAAAAGGCAGTTAAGAGACCTCATGGCAAGGGTGGTAGAGGTATAGACTTTTTTACCCCATCTCTGCAGGGACCTTGCTTCCCTGTCAGCTGGCAGTGGATTCCTGGCTGAGGAGGTAGCCACTCCTTTGGGGCCCTGTGAAATAGTTTCTAGATCCACAGAGTGGGCCTTAAAGAGATGCTTGTGAGTGTCAGGGACCCTATAATATCGGTCCGGCTTGACAGGAGCAGGAGGGAGAGAATCAGGGGAAGCACTGGAGTCGGAGAAAACATCATCCAGGACATCCAAAACTGGTGGAATAGCTAAAGGTCTGTGCTGGGGTAACTTAAGGAAGGTACGTAGCCTTTTCCTGGAATCAGAAAATTCCTGACCCTGCCACTTAAAATGCTCCCTCATGGAGTGGAGGACTTCACCGAAAGAAAAATCCTCTGGAGGGGAGGCAGAGGGAATAGATTCCTCAGCATCAGAGTCCTCATAGGCCTGGAAGGATTCTTCTTGAGTTTCTGAATGCTCTGAATCCCCAGAGGCTTCATCTGAAGAGAGGTTGTCCGCCTGCTCAGTTCTAGGCCTTTTTTCTGCAGGCGGCTGAGAACCTCTGTCTGGGTGAGGCTGAGACCCCCTAATAAGAGAAATAAGATCTGCAGCCAGAGACATGATTTGTTTGTCAGAAGAAGGAGCCTGAGAAGCAGGCTTGGGATGGGCCTTGGCCTGGCTGGCAGCCTTAGCACATGCAAAGGCCTTGATTGACATGGATACAGGAGGCCTAGCTGCCCCACGTGCAGGGGTAACTTTGTCCACTGGAATAGTGTCGGGTAGATCCAGAACTTCGGTTTCTGGAGGAAAATCAACAACCGGCACCGGAGTAGCTTCCGAGACCGAGGGATGAGTTAACGTGGTGTCGTCGGCCTGGAGCGGTTGAATTACCGCTTCTGAAGGGACCGAAGCACTCGCGGAGGGCTTAGGCATTATATCGGTGGAAGACGCGGGCCGAGGATGTCGGTCCCGGTCCTTTCGTTTTTTGGTAGTTTGTGCTGTCGGTTGTTCCGACGGCATGCTCTAAGCGTAAGATTCGCCAAAAAAGTCTTCGGCAAACTCTGCCCGGCGCCTGAAAGTGCGCTTATTAAAGCAATCACAGGCGGCACAGGCCGAGACGTTGTGGTCTGGGCCCAAGCAAGGGAGGCAGTAAGAATGAAAGTCCTTATGAGGTATTTGTTTACCACAAGACAAACAATTATTAACTTTCTCAATTTGTTCTGACATCGGCTGAGGCAAGAAAAAATGTTCCCCAACGGGGTACTTAGCTTTTAGATGACTTCGGTAACTGAAAACACAGGGGCTGACCGACCAGCACTTGCGAACTGCTTCTGCTTCGGGCACTGCGTGGCAAGAAAGACTGAAGAAGATGGTGTTGGCTGATGCCTTTATACTCCAGCCGCTCTGACGTCGGGGAGGAGGCGACATCGGCCGACACCGGACCCAGACTTTGGAATCTGACCGACCAAAGGGCTGCCTGAGGCAGGACAACCCATATGTCAGGACTGCAGTTGCATTCTTGAAGGACATCACACATATGCTAGTAATAACATCTGATGAAGTATTTGTACTTCATTGTGCAGTCATCTACTAGATGTCCCTAAGGGACAACTTCCATAGGAACCTGTGTCACAGGACACATATTTGCCATACATTAGACTTATGTGCACTGTTAGAGAACAACAACATGATCTGAAGGCTCTTGCAGTCTCTGCAGCACACAACCTGAGACGTGATGGAATGTCAGCCGTTTCAGTTGATTTATTGCAGACTATCATACTTGTCAAATGCCCAGTATTTCACAGAATGTTGATATTTTTGTCTCATGTTTTTAGTCTGGTCATAAAATGTTTGGTTTTCTTATAAATCATTAAGGATTGAAGTCAATAAATAAAGACAGACATCTGAGTTTCAGACTTTGTATATTTCAGAAAATGCATGATAGTGAAACCCTTTTATTCTAGCAGCATTCAAAGTTTATAAGAACAATATTTAAAATCTGCCTGTGACTTTCAGTCTTGCCCCCCCCTCCCCATCATTTTTTTTTGCCTTTGTTCAGAATTCTTGTGCTAAGTGATTGAAAGATATGCTGAACAACATCCCCAGAAGGCATCTTCAAAGTGATGTCAATGTATCAGTGGCTCTTAGGACACCTGGGAGGTGGTACACTTCCTCAAAGAACATCTCCAAGGCACTCAGCTGCTGTCAATCAGAACTTTAAATAGTTCCTAGTCTTACAACACATTACTGCCTGGAACTTGCCAGGATACAAGAGGTAGAGGTCTAAGGCACCCTGATTGTTTCAGCCATATGTTATTGGGATGGTTTAGATGTAGGTATATCCAGTAATAACCAGACTTTGGTCTGTAGAAAAATGGAGTTTTTGTGCTGGCTTTGGGACAAAACATACAAACAAATCATACAAAGCTGTCTTTATCTTTGTAACGTTATTATCTGTTAAAGAATAGGCAAATTGTACATTAACTCCTGATTGGACAATGAACATTCTTCAGTAGGGTATTAATATACAGGTAATGCCCACTGAAACATGAGTCCACCACTTCATGGCAGTATATTAAGGTGTCTTGAAATGTAAGCAGTAAAAAAAAAAAACATATGATCATCATTTTTTACACTAGCTAAACAGTGCTTTCCTGTTTAGGGGGTACACAATTAAGATAAAAAGTAAAAAAAAAAAAAGAAAAACAAGTGTGTGTGTGTGTGTGTGTGTGTGTGTGTGTGTGTGTGTGTGTGTGTGTGTGTGTGTGTGTGTGTGTGTGTGTGTGTGTGTGTGTGTGTGTGTGTGCATGTGTGTGTGTCTGTGTGTATGAGATGGAGAGAAAGAATGAGAAGAGGGACAGAGACAGCTCTGACTGCAACAGGCAGTCAATTATCAGGGAAGGTCTTAAAATCAAAATATATGGCATTTCACAGTGCCCTTGATCTTCAGTAATTTTTGAGGAAATCATTAGTCAGAGAAGAACTATGCTGCAAAATGAGGGACACTCAAGGGGGAGCTGCAGTGTCTTGCGTTATATCTTTTTTCCCTTTTTTTTTTTTTTACAAGACATATTTGAGGATATTTTCCCTACTCATTCTAGCCACTTTATGGTTTGTTAAGCTTGCCACCTCTCTGGTAGTTTACTGTTAAGGTTGCCATCTATCCGATAGTTTTCCAGACTATCCAGAAATCAGAATGATTCTCTGGTAGTCCTGAAAGCACTGTGCAAATTCTGGTATTCTGTTAAGCAGCATGAACAAAATGGCAGAGTTTTTAAAGAAGCAACTTGTTTTGATTTTTTTTACCAGAAAAAAAAATCACTAAAATGATGTGGTAGAGTCAAAGATTACCTAAAAATAGAGGAAATAAAGTACAATGATGCAAATAAGTCCAAGACTATGTTTAAAAAAAGACTCAAGAAGATGTTGTGCCCTGATGAAGTATATATTTGCATCATAAAATGGGCATAAGGCAATAAGGTGGGAGGGTGGCCTAATGGTTAAGGTATTTGCCTTACAAACTCAAGGTGCAGGGTTTGAGTCTCACAATGGATAATTGGCTAGGCTTAAAATAGCTCGCAAGGGCAGTTAGCTTAGTACTTATCTATGAACAATAACATGGCAGGAATGCTATGGGGATGGGAGAGTCATGGGTAGTTGAGGGGACATGGCTTTGGTCTGGTTTTTAGCATTGCAAAAGGTGGCAACCCTAGTGTGTGTGTGAACATAAAATACTTTGCTCATAGCTTGGATGTAAAATACGTTTTCCAGCAACAATTGCAATTAGCATGTTTGAAACATTAGGTACAAGAACTATTTTACATCAAAAATATAAAAAAAATATTTAGCAATAAAAAAAACAATACAAAGCAATTCAGCATGTATCCCTTTCTCTAAGTACAATAATAGCCTCCAGGATGTATGTTATTGTGTAAATAACACCCTTCCAGGGGGTGTAGTACACCCCTGGGCATGCATTAACACAGTAATATACACCCTGTTAGGCATTATTGCTTGCTTAATGTTCTTCTTAGACAGCTGATTGAATAGGAATTGTTGCTAATGCCAAGGTGGTTGCCTGTTCAGCACAGGTCACTCAGCAGGTGACATCATGTCCTCAGTCATCAGCATCATTACTTGCACAGCATCAGCTACTACCAATTATAGCATGTTTGTTAAGATGTGAGCCATAGCATTCTGTATCAAGCAGCTTGTTTCATAAAGGTCAGCTGTTTTTAACTTATACTTTATAACAGTGCCATTTTTTGGTCTCGGCATTGCCTGCAAGCCAGCACTGTTATATTGCATACCTTGTCATTTGAATACATTACCTAAAGCTAATTTTTATGAAATCAGCAGCATTTTGCAATGTCTCCTGCTTTCTTCAAGTGTCTTGCGCAAAGCAACAATTGTTTTGAAATCTTATTGTAGTGTATATGTTGAATGTCAGTTGAGAGCAAATATTCATGCATGTACTGTAACTGCACATGGATGCAGGCTGTAGGGATATTTTTCAAGTTTTCACAAACTGAATTCTTGACAGGAAACTACATGAACTCCCAAAACAATAATAACTCCTGTGGTACTGGCAAAAACAATGCCAGACTTCCCAAACCAACTTTTATTTAACCAAATAAAAAAATACGAAGTCCAGTATTGTTTTTGCCTGTACCAAAGGAGTTATTATTGTTTTTACACTTTTCAAGTTTACATAATCCATGTTTATGGCACACAAATACTTTGCAAATGTTTAAATGCTTTACATTCAAGATATGTCAATGTGAAATCCCAATTTTTTTTTGTACAAAATTATTCCATTATAATTGACTCATTCTCGTTATGACATGTTTTCTACAAAAAGTATATTGTCATCTGTTTATTTGTTTTTTTATTTGTTTATTTAGTTATTAAGCAAGCTATTTAGTTAGTCAATCTTTGTTTTTATTGTTTTGTCTAAACTCCTGATTATATACTCTTAACGTCATGTAGGTAAAATGTGGTGAAGCACAGATCCACACTGGTCAGTTAAATGAAAGCAAAAACGGAGCACAACAAACACTGGCATCATGGGTTTATCATATCTGCATTCTGATGTGTGTGGTCTTATACTGCACATGTTGGATATAATGTCTCTAATAAGTATTGTTTTGTAGTGTTAGCATTCTCTACTATTACGATTCATTGCCACTTCTGTAGTACTCTGTCCACTTCACTGTAAAACATAGCTTGGTTATAAATGGAATGCAAAGCTAAAATCCAGATTAACTACATTGTCTATAATGTGTAAAATAACTAGGCCCTCTGAGGTAGAAGGGCAACACCTTGTAATCGGTTAGGATGTAAAAATGTGGCTTCATGGGCATTAAACTGTAACAGTCAAAAACAAAGCTGCTTGTCAGAAACCCATTGTAGAAAAGACATAATCAGTTCTTAACATATTGTTCACATGATGCTAATTCATAATTAAACTGTTCACACGTTTTATTCTATACAGCCATTTACCAGACTAATTGTTTAAAGTGTACTGTCACACTGCTCATACATCTATGTTTTGCAGTTAATTTCATTTCTGGATAAGCCCTTGAAATTAAAAATCATGAGCATATTGGCAAAATCAAAGTTCAGGACCCATTTTTAAAATGCTTTCCCCTTAGCTTTTTACCCTGCCCTTTCTGTTGGTCATAGTAAATCATCTCTTTCCTCTGTCTCTTTTTATTTATATACTTAGATATCAGCAATAATTTCCATATACCAGAAAATAATTTTGCATATTCAAACATACCATATTCTTTTTTAGAGGGATAGCGACTTAATTACATCATTGTATCAGTTTTCCATATGGGGTGTTACACTTTTGAAATACATTTTCTTACTGGGATATGACTCCCCTTTTGCTGCACTCAGCCTGGAAAAATGGTAAGTTATATACTAATGTAGGGAGTGAGGCATTGTGGGCACAGTTGTTCATGATGCCATGTTAAGATTTTCAACTTCAAGAAAAAAATTCAGGGCTGATGCTTATTTGTGGACATAACTGCAAAAATAACACACTTATTGCACCAAACAATGAAAAAATATCACTGAGGACTAGTTATTTACATTTGCTATGGAAAGTAAGACAATGCACTTTAAAATGCATAGGTTGGAACTGATTAAAATATTTAAAGGATGGTAAGCAAGTTAATCGGGTAAGTATTTTCAAATGAGGATAGATTGTTATCAAGAGATATAATAAACCAAGTCAAGACTTTGGTCTAAAAGACTATGAGAGTATGGCACACTTGAAAATTGCTCACATAAAAGAACAATTAAATAAATGAGGTTCAGAATTACAGCATTAGTTTGAATAAACAAACTGTAGACCATCTTGGCATTTTCAAAAACAAGTAACTGAATAAAAATTTAGAAAGGTACTTTTTTTTCCTCTCCTGTGATGAATGTGGTTTCCATTTTCACTGTCCTGATTTTAATATAAGTTGTTTGTATATAATGCTGTTTGATTGCTATCTGTCATAGCTGTCAAACTGATATCCATCATTGTCTTAGTTAACTGCCACTGTCATGTTGAATAAGCAAAAAAATATATATATATTCCATGTGGCTCAATTTTCTCCTGTTCCTTTTCAGACAGTGTTCACAACTCCTTACAGTTAGTGTCACCAGAAGGATTAAAAGGTCCCACTTTAACTGTCTCTTCAAACACAATGTACTTTCTTGCTTTGAATTTCTTCAACAAACAATGCATACATACTTTTTCATTCAAATAGCTACATTGAAGGGGTAGTTTAAAAAAAGCAAAACAACAAAAAAAAATATTATCAGACAGAATGCCACTACTAGCTTATTCAAAAGAGGCCATTGTCTTGAATGAAAAACTTGCTAACAATGTTTCATGATAGTAATACTGTAAACCAAGTTAACAAAAAGTAAAAGTGATATGACTAAAAGACTTCCCTCTTCCTATTGACTTTGACTCTGCTCCTCATCTGGGACTTAGCTTCTCCTAAAATCTTTCATTGTCGTCTTGTACCTCCCTTCAAGCACTAAATCAGTTATCTGCTTACTCCTATCTAATACTTCACTTTACTGTAATATTTAATCTACTATACCTACTTCTAATTTAACACAACAAATTACTTTTCCATCACTACTTCTATATTAACATTTAAACTTGCTTATCCCCTCTAACACTTCACTCTAATGTATTTCTTAAATTACTCCTACCTATCTTAAGAACCACTCTTCTGTCTCTAAATTAACTGTACCATGCTTGCATATTTTTTATGAATATCAATATAAATTTATTATACTGACTACTATGCTATGTATTCACTGAAACTGCATTATAACATTTGCTATTCTAAGTATCGCTTGCATTAACTTTGTTACCTTGGAGGTTTTTTCCCTGGCCTCTACTGAAAAAGGGAAGCCTGGTAAACAAATGTCAATAGATAAAATAAATGCATAAATAAATAATGAAATGTAACCAGAATACCTAAATGTA
>NC_056728.1:728436061-728583561 GCF_019279795.1 Protopterus annectens | reverse complement strand
CAGGAACATTACTCTTTTCTTCACTGTAGCGTGATCTCGGAGTTAGTATATTTAAGTTACAGGGGGTGTGTGGGGTGCAGGGGGCCTTGCCCCCCTGCAAAAACGTGTTTTTTGATGTATTCTTGTTTGTTTGTTTTTTTTTTTTTTTAATTTTCGAGATTCCACAATCTTGAGCTTCTGAGCTTCGGTATTTAGAATGTCAGGATTGTGGAATTTCAAAATTCTATAGTGGACCTATATATATATATATATATATATATATATATATATATATATATATATATATATATATATATATATATATATATATATATATATATATATATATATATATATATATATATATATATATCTATACACACACGCACACACGCACACACACACACACACACACACACACACATGTACATGTATTGCAACTTGGTGTGATAGTTCTATTGAGAAATTGCCTAGCAGATACTATTGGTAGGCATTAGTAGGGGTGTATCGTAATAGAGAACTGTTATTGCACCTATGTGTTGTATCTGGAAAGAAGGAAGGAAAATCAGGTCTGTATAGCTGATAAATGTACAGAAACTAGGAATAGTGACTGCTGCTCCTTAAAACAAGATGGTTGCAGCTAGGTAATGAAAAGCAACTGTACACCTCCATCTTTACAAAAGCCAGACACTGCAATATGGCAAACAAGGTAGCTGGAGAGTCCAGAAAAGTCTGGATTATTTTTTTTATTTATTGATATTTGATTACTGGGAAAGCCCGACAGGGTAGGAGGCCATTTTCTGTGGAGGCCCAAGTGGAAAAGCTCCAAAGTATTACAAAATTTTTAAGGACAATAATTTTACAATCTTCAAAAATAGTACAAAAAAAATCTACAGTTTAAATAATTATATAAAATCAAACATAATACGAAAACATTGGTGAATAATAGATTCAAGTTATATGACAATGATTTGTATAAGGAAAAGACAGATGAGAGCGCTAAGTATTGGATTAAATATTTTTTACATATTTTTGGTTCTTGCTGTTTTCCTTACCACCTGTAGACGTGGAATCCTTTTTGCATGCAATGAGTATTGCTGGAGTTTTGGTACTGCCAGTGGAAGCCTAGAGATGGCTTTACTGGAAACCTGTTGGAAAAGGATTTGTGTCACAGAAAGTGATTTATGTGATGGAGTCTTTCATCTGCTCATCTGGAAAGGTATTGTTAAAGAGACTTTATTTTCTTGCCAGTGCAATCCTTAAAATGGAGAGACTTTGAACAGCCTGTTGTACATAGTTCTGCTGTTGATTTAAAAGAGGCATATAAGACAATTCTCACTGAAGCCCGTGTTAGTGACGTCATTAAACAACTGGCACAAGACCAACTAATGGACTAAAACATTCTTTTAAAATTCAGATTGCTCTGCTGAGTTATTGTTTTATTTATTACCTTTTGTTAGCTTTTGGTTCTTTGTTTTTGGCATTGCAGCTCAATTGTGTGTTTAATACATTTGTTTGGAGTACCACCTTAGTGTTTTGGAGGTTTCTTTTTGTTTGTAATCAACTGTGTGTTTACCTGAATAAAACCATTATCTTTCTGAGAGCTCAAGTAAGTCTTCTGCTAGAAATTTGACAACTGGTTTAAAAGCCCATGTTTGCACTCGTTTCCCGCCTTTCCTGTAACTAGTCTAGTCCAGATACAGATTTACTGTATCCAGGACTGTTTGTAAGTTTGTGAGTCCCCCCCCAAGCCTTTCTGTGTTGGAGGAAAGCCTTCTAGCTTATCAGTAGGAGTGGTAAGCACTAGGTAGCCCATCTACCACAAGAGGAGTGGTTTCTGGCCCAGAAATTGTAGTTTATTGGCCATTTGGGCAGTTTTTCCTTCCTTTTCAACTTTCTGATTTAAAAGCTCGCGTTTGCACGGGTTTGTGCTTATTTGAAAGCTGAAGTAAAAAATTACTGGTGCCAGAAAGTCTGCTCTTCAGTTTTTCCCTTAGATCTTGCTAGTTCTTTCTCTCTTGCACTTCAAATAGCCTAATCACTTTGCACTTCAACAGGTTTTTGTAGCAATTGTTATAGCACACCTAAGTGCCATCAGCACTAGTTGTTATTCACAGAAATAGCTCCAGTACTTAGTAGTTATGACCACCCTTACTGGCATAATTAAAGGGCAGTTCCCTGTGCTTTCTCCTATTAACCTGGTGCACTTGGGCATTCTGATGCAGTGTAGCAACTGCCTCATGTACACAGACAACCCTCTCCTCTTACCTCCCAATACTCAGACTTGTGAGATATGCACTTATATCATCAAACTGGAAGCTATGCACTCTCCAGCCAAGACTGGACTAGCTGGTCAATAGGAGAAGGACAACACCTGCACCACACCACATGGAACACATAGCCCTCCAGAATACCCACAATCACATCTCTCACATAAAAACACAAACCACACATCCACCTTCGTGGAGGCTCTCTATAGACATTTACCCAAACGGCAGAGACCTCCAAGACAGAAATGCACTTGACCACCGCAACACAGCAGAAACCACAGGACACATAGCTCACCTCCAACCTAAGCCCCTAAGGCTAAACACCTTGCCCAATACACTAATCATAGCTGACTCAATAGTGAGGCACACAGGTGTCCCATTCACTAGGTTGAATAAGGAGAAGGTAACAGTCAGATGTCTATCAGATACCAGAATCCGACACACAACACATGCACTCAGGTCACTCCATGACAAGTGCAAGTATGACTCTGTCATTGCCCATATGGGTGTGAATGACCTGCGATGCACCTCCCTGGACTACATGAAAAGAGACATGGTGGAGTTCTCGGATTATGTGGCCCAGGCAGGTATGACACTAGCCCTGAGCAGTATCCTACCATCACCCAGAATGATACCACAGTACAAACAAAAAATGATTGACTTCAACAATTGGCTAAGTTTCTGGTGTCATTCTAAGGGGATCCAGTATCTGTCTGCTTGAGATGACATGATTGACAGACCTCGATTCTTTGCCAGAGATGGCCTGCATCTGTCACCCCTGGGTTTCCGTGTACCGGCTAAGGCTCTTGCCACCCCATAGTGCCTTATTTAGGTGGTGTTCCAAAGACCAAATTACCATCATAACAGCTATAAATAAATACAGTCTGAGGATCATGCTGCTCAGTGCTAGAAGTCTAAATCTCAAGATGCACTCACTTGAAGCTCTCCTCAAAATGGAGAACATCGACATTTGTGCTGTAACAGAGACCTGCTTTAAAGCAGCAGAAAGCAATACTTAGCTCTAACGTCTATCTTTTCTTTATAAAAATCATTGGCATATAACTTGAATCGAATCTTTCATCCCCAAAACATGAACCAAAGCTCCAAAGGTGGTGGTGTCTCCATATTCATAAAGGATGTGCACACCTCCAGACTAGTAGCCCAGCATAACGCATCTGAGATACTTCAGGTGCAACTAACATTGGGTAAGACGGCGATCCAGGTCATAGCCTGCTATAGGTCCCCAACTATGTCCCATGACTCTCACTACACATTCCTAAGCACCCTGGAATCTATCAAGGTCCAACCCAACATTCTCATACTAGGAGACTTCAACTACCCCTCCATCAACTGGGAAAACTAGTCAAGCACCAATACACTGGCCCAACGCTTCCTGGAAGTAATCAATTCCGATGCCCTGGACCAGCTCATTCTGACCCCCACTAGAGGAAGCAACATCATTGACCTGGTTACTACTAACATGGGTGACCATTGCTCTTCACCAATAGTCAATCCCTCCCTGGTCAGATCCAACCATAAACTAAACACCATGGAAATCCACATATCACCCACACCCCCACAAAGGTAACCACCTTGAAAACTTCTCCAAAGCTGACTTTGGACTCCTAAAAACAGAGGTGGTTAACTTCACAGCACCCATGCCAATGGAAAATAGCTGCATGACTGCTGAATCGTACACCAGTGCACTGTCAGAAAACGTACATAAAATGCATGGAACTAGCCATACCCAACAGAACCAAGATGCTCTCCTCCAAAAAAAGGAAGCCAGTCTAGTGGTCCTCAGCCATTAATAAACTCTACCACAGAAGGAAGAAATGGTTGCAGAAAAAGGTGAAGTCCCAAGACTGGAAAAAATTCCTTATTAGTCTCAACAAAAAGTTGAGATCCCTCATCAAATCCTCTAAAGCCAGCTATGAAGGCAGAATCACGGCAGACACTAAAAACCATCACAAAGTCTAATATAGTTATATCAAGAACCTCCACGGCAATACCCAGATTTGCTCTGAGTTAGTGTACAATGGTACCTCCTATAGTGAGCCAACAGATATTGCCGACATACTGGCTGACAGATTCAGTGCCAACTTTATCCCTCTCTCCCCCCTAAAGGACCAATCACAATACCGAAAGAATGTCAGGCACCCAGCATTACTGGAGCACAGATTAAAGCTGCATTATCCAAGGCCAAGAATACAGCTTCCATGGGACCCAGTAATATCCCTGGCTGTGTTCTACATGAACTACAAAGCGAACTTGCACCACATCTGTGTGCCCTGTTCAGTCAGAGCCTCACCTCAGGCTTTGTCCCTACAAAATGGCGCACTGCTACAGTCGTCCCTCTCCATAAAGTGGAAGCAACTACAGACCATGGGAATTATCACCCCATTAGCCTGATGAGTCTGATATGTAAAGCTATGGAGCGCATCATCATGGACTTGATTAACAAAGATATAAGAAATCTCCAAACTCTGGACCCCATGCAGTTTGGCTTTATGAAAGGGAGATCCTGCCTGCTCAACCTGGTTGACTTCTTTGAGTCAGCCACCAGGGCTGTGGATGAAGGTAAGACAGTGCATACAACCTACCTCGATCTGGCCAAGGCCTGATACCATTCCTCACTCAGGAATTATTGATAAACTCACCAAACTAGGCATTAACCCCTATATCACTAGGTGGGTTGCAAATTGGCTAATAGATAGAACACATAGAGTGAAAGTAGCGAACTCCAAGTCAGACTGCCAACCAGTCATGAGTTGAGTCCCACAGGGATCAGTCCTGGGTCCGCTCCTGTTCAGCATCTACTTCTCAGAAGTCCAGGCCAACACAAAGGGACTTTTGCTGACCAAGTTCGCAGACGACTGCAAGCTGGGAGCCATTATTAACTCCCCAAGTGATGCAGACATCCTACAGAGAGGCCTCACTGAGACGAATGACTGGTGTCGAAACCATGGCCTTAAGCTTAATGCCGAAAAATGTGCCGTCATCCCCTTTGGCAAAAACTCAATTCCCACTAATTACCACATCAATGGGAGCCCACTGAACACTGAAGGTGTTATAAAATAACTGGGGGCGCAGGTTGACAGCAACCTCTCCTTCAACCACCACATTGCCACTGTGGTCAGAAAGTCCTTCTATGTGGCACATCTCATTACCAAGGGTTTTGCATCCAAGATGAAAGAGGTCACCATCTCCCTCTACTCTTCCCTCATTAGACCAATCATTGAGTATAATACCCCATTTGGCATTTACTTCACTAGACACCTGCAACAGGTGGAGATGCCACAGAAGTACCTCATAAAGAGGATCCTAGGCATTAAACACGTCCTACACAGACAGACTCAAAAGAGTCCAGCTATTCTCTGTCTCATATCACCTACTTAGATGCAATCTCTGCTTGACTTACAAAGCCATGTCTGACCCAGCTCTGTTAGAAATGCTGCATCTAAAGAAATCCCAATCCCTCTGCACCACACACTCCAGAGACCTCAACCTCATTGCTATAATCAACAAAACATGCTGGAGGGACAGGTTCCTCACCCAGAGACTGCCCATGCTCTGGAATAGACTTCCCATATATGTCAAGCAGAGCACCTTGCTGTCCCTCTTCAAGAGAAATCTTGATGAGTGGATGGGTAATAGAAAGTTCACCCCTGGGATCACTCCAGTGGCTCTACTTGATAGAGGCACTGGGAACTAATGACGGGAGGCACAATGCCAGGGCACTTCTATGGGCTAGGCTTGTAAAGGCTCCAAAGCCATTAGCCTAGTACACACCTATGAACCTATGCAGTGGACAGACGAAACTTCACAAAATAACTGAAGGTTTTTTTTTTCTACCTGATGCTGCCAAACCATGAGTTTTAATTCTCCATGGCAAATATAGAGATTTCTTGTCAAATTATGCAGCTGTAAAAAGTTCCTTGGAATAGACAACACTCTGCATATGTGTCAGAGTCCAAGCTGAGGAGGTAAAAAGTAAAGGCTGGAGCAGCTACCACTGCCACTGAATTATTAGCAGTAATCAAACCAATTGTCCTACCAAGAACTGCACCACTTCTCAAACTGCTTAACAGTGATGATGACCTGAGGTCATACTTATTAGCCTTTGAGAGAATTATCAACCAAGATGGGTGAGATCAATTTAGCTGATCTCAATGTTGTCAGCACATCGCAGAGGGGAGCCGATCCTTGATCATTGGAGGTTACTAGGCAATCGACCTGGAGGTCATTTCAAGTCTTGCCATTTCATCCCAATGTAATACTAATGATACTCTAGTCAATACCCAGGATTTTATTTATTAATGACTGCCCAAGTCCAGTAGGAGTGTTGGTGCTATCCCCGGCAAAAATTTATGGTGTCCCATCCACTCGTCCAGGTTCCTTTTGAACAGTGTCGCATATATTTTCATTTCTAGTACAGACTATAATGATTTTGACAAAGTGAGGAGCAGAGTTTGTTAGTAAGAGTGGGAATAACTTCTGACACCGAAAACTAAGAACCAAATGAACTCACAAAGTAAAAAAGCAACTTCCAACAGGATCCACCATACAGAAAGTCCCAGCAAAATAACGTCTTTTATTGAGCGCTTTCATCAGCATATAACAAGTGACTTCTTCAGAATAAAAACCCTTTCTCAAAAAACGATTTAAAAGCAGTCAAAAGAAAAACACATGACACAACATCCCCAATCAAAATGAACAATCAATCAATTAATTAAAACAATTAAACTAATTGTTAGAGAGCTTTTAAAGAACCTTCAAAGTAAACTATACACAGTCACTGAACTATAAAAGAAATAATTTAAATAAAATAAGAAGGTAACTTCAAATAACTAGTAATGCTAATACTGTCATTAAGTCCTGGTGGTATCTGGGCAATTAATCTTATTTAAAGCAAACCAAACGAACAGAAACCTTCCAGTTGTTCTCCGGTGAATAAAAAGGTCAATAAGATGTCATAAATACTCGAGGAACATAAATTACACTCCACTCTTTATTTTTCTCTTTAAGCTTAAAATTTACAGCTTTTCGTTGGTTGATCAAAACCAACTTCCTCAGAATGGAAAACACATCATTGACAATCAAAAACATTTTATAATTTTAACTCCCCTCACGTGGTTTATGTAACAAGCAATATAGTAACATAATTCTATAAAACGTCAGATGAATTCAAGGTATAAACATCTTGAACAACTAAAATATAAACTGTAAAAGCCATAAGCTGACATCATTTAAAACAATCAGCATTCTAAAACATTAAAAATGTTAAATGTATAATGTATATACATATAGAACACTGCGACGTCCAACAGCTAAATGCTACCATGAGACTTCAACATGGTGAACTGGAATTTTAAATTGCTACTCAGCGATGAATTAATACTGATGAATGTGAATATAAATTGAAAATAAAAATATAAATACGAAATACTAGATGTTAAACAAATTTCACAGTCATTCAGTGGTCATCAATAAATACCTAAATGTTATTCGACATATGTCTAAATAATGATACAAAGTAACTTTGTGACAAAACAAGGAAGCGGATTCAATTATCTTAATATTCCAATGCGCTGATATATGCGCTCTGCTTATAGTCCATAGGAAGTAGCATATAGGGTTACCAAAAGACATGTATATAAACATAAAAGTATAATATAATAATCTATTCCTTATATTTTATTTTGTACTAGTCATATTATAATAAATTTAAATATGACTATGTCATACTACACTGTATATATAAAAACACCAGAGATTTAAATATAATGGAATTAATGATGTGTTTTCCGTTCTGAGGAAGTTGTTTTTGATCAACCAACAAAAAGCTGTAAATTTTAAGCTTAAAAAGAAAAATAAAGAGTGGGGTGTAATTTACGTTCCTCGAGTATTTATGACATCTTATTGACTTTTTTATTCACCGGAGAGCAACTGGAAGGTTTCTGTTCATTTGATTTGTTTCAGTTTTCAATTAATCTTATTTGCCAGCAGAGGTCCTTGAATTCAAGTACATCAGTGCAAGGTCCACCATGTGCATCCTTTTTTAAACCTTCCACAACCACAAATTTAAAATAGTAGGTACGGAAATTCTCCAAATGCCTGTATAAAGTGTTGTTGATATTTTTATTTTTCATGTCTCTGACATGTTCATAGATTCTCTCTTTTATTTTCCTCTGGGTTTTACCTATATAAAAGCTATGACATTAGAAACATATTGCAGCATAAACAACTCCTGCAGAGTTGCAAGTAAAGTATCCATTAGATCTAATAAGGATATGGTTAATTTTATTTTTTTCAGTGCCAATATATGAGTGCACTGTGAACAAAACACACATCACCCTGTACCAATCATATTTTGGCAGAAATAATTCTATCACTCCATTCTAACATATTCTTAATCGAAGAACTCCTTTTAAAAACTATCTGGGGTTTACATCCTAGTTTAATAAATATTCTTGGCAACAAAAATCTGCCAGTTCTTACACAAAATATTGTAAATACTTTGACTATCAGTGGAAAATTCTGTAACAAATGAACAGTTTAAACAGCTCAGTGAATATTTTGCAGTCAGACAATTCAACTATAGGGCAACAAAACTTTCTTAGCGGCAATTCCAGTGCAGCTGGTAACAATTTTATTCCTAATGCTTTTGGTACCTCTGACTGTAACATTGCTACTTAGCTTAACAAAAATTTAACATTCAATTCTACTTGTACTAATGAGGTATGCACTTTCAATCAATCGCTGCAGCTTTTTGAAAGTAACCTACTAAAATGTAGGAATCAAAGTTAAATGTGTACCGAAAGGTTTAAGAACTTGGAAGTTCCCTAATGGCTTAGTAGCTAACTCCCCACTTCACCAAGAACTTTTGGAACTATTTGACAGGCAGGGTTGCGAGTTATTGGACGTTTTAATTAAGCATAACTCGCAAGCTATACACAATTTACACTGTGAACTTGTAGATCTTGACTCAAAACTCCACAAAGACTTATTCTTCGAAAGATCGTTCCTGTCCTATAAAGCTGTTTATGATAAGACTGATAAAATCAATGGGGATATACAAAAACGTAAGGAGAAAAAATTAGAACAAGATAAGAAGACATATGCTGCTGGGTTAGCCTATCCTAAGCCTCCTTCCTCCATATCAACACATTTATTGGCCTCAGACTTCAGAAACAAGCCTACTACAGATCCTAATGATGCATCTAACCATACAGGCAATCAGGCCCCTTTGGGGGGTGGGAACCTTCGAAGAGATTACAGAGGATATAAAATCAGGCCCACACTGTGAATTACAGACCTCAATTGAACAACCACAGAGGGACTAGACATTGCAACCAGCTGAATTATGCATCGGGGAGATAACACAATCAACAGAATTGAATTTTGGGGATGTGGAGGTAGTTGGAAGATCTTTTGACAGTGTCACTATGGAATATCCTACTTGCATTTCAAATAACAAAGGTGACGTTTGTATTTATAATTTTTCGACACAGTCACTTGACTTTAGCTTTGCTCAACTTTTTAGGAAGGGTTTTAATTATGTGCCAGCAAAGCGTTCAAACAGCATGGATTTAATACTAGATTTAAAGTCCTTTGTTAGAAATTTGAATTTCAAATTGTTTTTTAATAATGTTGAAGCTTCTGAATCTGTTTGCCCCTTTCACAAAAGAAGTTTATGTAATCCACCCATAACTAACTGTTTATTGCTCTTTGAAAAAATGTGCAATTTTGATTTTAGAGCATTACTGAATGGTAACTCAGATAATTTTATCGACAACTTATCTGAAAATGAAAGGCAATTGTTGTTTAAATTTTGCAACAATAAAAGTTTGAGAGTCATGAAGCCTGACAAGGGGGGATGAGGTAGTTTTATGTCCAAGCAGGATTATATTAACAGAATGAACGTTTTTTTTTTTTTTTGCTAGATGGTTCCTTATATGATGAGGTTTCTGTGAATATTGTCAACATGTCATATTATAGGATTGATTTAATGATTAAAGACCTGGAGGAACAGGGTCAATGGCTGAGTTCCTTTTCACCAGATATCCAAAAGTGCCCAGTATCTTCGGAATTCCGAAGATACGCAAAAATATTCAGGACTCCCCTATGAGACCAATAGTCAGTGCACATGGCTCCAAGACACATTCCTTGGGGAAATATATTGATATTATGTTGAAAGCTATATTAAAGAATGAAGATTACATATGTATTGATTCCTGGCACTTTCTGAAGAAACTCAGTTTGAAATTTTCTGATAAGACTATTTTTGTTAGTCGATGTTGTAAATCTATTCAATGTGATTCCCCATGATTTGGGAACAGAATGGGTTCAGGAATTTTTATTCAACACTCATTTATTCCATAATGAACAGGTGGAAGTTCTAACAAATTTTATGGAAAGTATTTTGAAAAACAACTTTTTAATTTTGAAGGGCAATATTTTGTCCAAAAGACAGGGGTTGCTATGGGGGCCATTTGTGCCCCCATATTTGCAAATATTACTATGTTAATGTGGGAAAGGAAATTGCTGTTTAATTCTCCCTATAAAGATCAGTGGGACCTTTATTTGCGTTACTTGGGTGGTTTATTTTTGTGGGGAAAGGGAATGACTTAGACATTCATGAATTTTTGGTATATATAAATAATACCACTACTTTCTTAAAATTCACTCATTCTTATAGTGATGTAAGTATTGGCTATTTAGATGTTGAAATTAAAAAGGATGTGGAGCACAAGCATTATCAGTGTAATGTTTATAGAAAACCCTCATATAGTAAAAGCCTTTTGCATTACCATAGTAGCCATCCAGAACATGTTAAAAAGGACATTGTAAAATGCCAATTTGTTAGGATAGCATGAATGGTGACTCATGATGTGGAATTTTGTACACAATGTGACATTCTTACAGAGATGTTCAGGTACAGAGAATACCCTTTGGCCTTTGTAGAAAAAATTAAGAGTGAAGTGCAGGTTAAGAGAGAGAAAGGTAATATTTCCCCCCTTTTAAACAACATCGAAGAAGGGACATCACATAATGCTCATACTACTACACTGACCAATAGACAGCTTAAAAGTTACAGCTGTTCATTTGTTACAACATTTTCCACTGATAGCCAAAGTATTTACAACATTTTGGGTAAGAATTGGCAGATTTTTTGTTGCCAGGAGGATTAATTCATTAAACTAGGATGTAACCCCCAGATATTTTTTAGAAGAGGTTCTTCGATTAAGAATATGTTAGAATGGAGTGATAGAACTATTTCTGCCAACAATAAGATCGGTACAGGGTGATGTAGGTTTTGTTCACAGTGCACTCATATATTGTGCACTGAAAAAATTAAAATTAACTATATCCTTATTAGACCTAATGGATACTTTACTTGCAACTCTGCAGGAGTTGTTTATGCTGCTATATGTTTCCAGTGTCATAATTTTTATATAGGTAAAACCCACAGGAAAATAAAAGAGAGACTCTATGAACATGTCAGAGACATGAAAAATAAAAATACCACGAACGCTTTATACAGGCATTTGAAGAATTTCCATAGCCACTGTTTTAAATTTGTGGTTGTAGAAGGTTTTTAGGATGCACGTGGTGGACCTTGGGCTGATGTACTTGAATTCAAGGAGCTCTACTATCAAATAAGATTAAACACCCAGAGATCACCAGGACTTAATGACAGTATTAGTTTTACTGGTTATTTGAAGTTACGTTCTTATTTTATTTAAATTATTTTTATTATAGTTCAGTGACTGTGTATAGTTTACTTTGAAGGTTCTTTAACAGCTCTCTAACAACTAGTTTAATTGTTTTAGTTAACTGATTGTTCATTTTGATTGGGGATGTTGTGTAATGTGTTCTTCTTTTGACTGCTTTTAAATAGTTTTCTGAGAAATGTTTTATATTCTGAAGAAGTCACTTGTTATATGCTGACAAAAGTGCTCAATAAAAGAAGTTATTTTGCTGGGACTTTCTGTGTGGTGGATCCTGCTGGAAGTTGTTTTTTTTTTACTTAATAACTTCTGGCACTCAGTCCCTAAAGTTTGATGAGTAAACTATTTCCTGGACTAAAACTCTTTGAACTAAAAAGCATTGTAAATGTTTGGTTAGATTCAAAGGATCTTATCACGAAGGAAATAATGTTAGAAATACTTGAGATGGTCAAGTTTAGAAGAGCTTTTTCAGCAACTAGTAGGTATATAAAACAGATGCACAAAATTGTGAAAGTAGTGTGACTTTGGTAGAAAGAAGATTGTGCTATCCGAATATGTTCATACAGACATCTAATAAGATAGCTGATAAAACTTCACAAAAGACAAAATGGTCCATGTCTTCTATCCTGTGTTACCTGCAGTAAATGAGAATATATTGTCAAGTATTGTGGGGAAAATATGCTAGAGACTTCCACACAAGGTAGTAAGAGTGGGGGGGGGGGGTTAAAGAGACCATGGAATGTGATCAGGTAACAGCCAGGCTATTTGAGATCAGATTCTGTTATTCTGTTACTGCAAGTCTGATGAAAAGTCTATGGACAAGAACTCTGGGGATGTGAGCTTCTAATCACATTACTTACTTTAGCGAAATCCTGATATATTGATAAAAACAAGGCTCACTAATCAAGGTCCATTAAGGTTGTGTACCTACACATCCCCGACTGGCGTGCTAAGAGCATTTTCTGACTGGCTGAGCTGAAGACTTCAATTCTTCCACTAGGCATCCAATTTATGGCATTCATTTGGCTGACCAGATTACTGTCCCCATTTATTTGGAGTTCAGGTGGCAACAGTGATTTATCCCCATCTTTTATTTTCATTTTTATTGCTTTAGGATTATCTACAGCCACCACCACTTTTATTCCATCTGCCCACCCTTATTTAAAATTCCAGTTCACCATTTGTTTTGTAATTTCTTGCATTCTGTAATTATTTTCATTCATTCACTTCATCACAATGAGATATCTGATGTGCAGTCATTCAACAAAGTGGTTGTAAGTGCCAAATGTGTGTGTGTGTGTGTGTGTGTGTGTGTGTGTGTGTGTGTGTGTGTGTGTGTGTGTGTGTGTGCATGCGTGTATGAGTGCGTGTGTGCATGTGTGTGTGTGTGTGTGTGTGTGTGTGTGTGTGTGTGTGTGTGTGTGTGTGTGTGTGTGTGTGTGTGTGTATAAGAATTAAATAATTGTATAACTTATATTTTGGATGTAAAATACTTCAATAATAATTACTTGAACTCTATAGCAAGTCTGAAACATATGCAGAGGAACTATTTTGCATCAAAAATATTTTAAAAAGTATGCAATATATATAAAATCAAATAAAAAACAATTTAGCAGATAACCCAGTCTCTCACCACAATAATGCCTTCAAGGGTGGGCAGTAACAGGGAATTAATGCCCTGTGGTATCAGCCCTCATAACCCTGTCTGGCATTATTGCTTACAAATATCATTGGGATGAAGAGGCAGATAAACAAAAAAAGATATAGTAATATGTTGGTGGTTGTGAAATGTTTTATCAGGTTTGCCATAGCAAATTAAAAAGACAAATTAAAAATACGTTTTTGTGTTGTGAGACAATTACAAATAATTAGGTAACTGCTTTGTCCCTTGCATGAAAAGTAGCAGCACACACACACACACACACACACACACACACACCCACACACTCACAAACACACTCTCTACCACTCTTTTTTCTTCTCTATTTAAAGCTTGTTTAAACTATTTCAATTTTTTTTTTCTTTGGAGAAATTGTGTTTATTTTACTTTCTATGGCTGGCAGAGTGTTTTAAAGTTATTTTACTGTGTTTTTTTACAAAAAAGTGACTTTAAAAGTCTTTAAGTTTTTTACAGGCTTTTAATGTTTGTTTTCCCTGGGATAGAAGCACCATTTTTTGGCTTGACCATGGAAGAATCTGTTGATCCCACAGCTGGTCTGTCTTCGAGCCACAAAAAAAAGTTAAGCAAACAGCCTTTGCCTCCACAGCAGGTTGGCAATTTGCTCCATGTGCATGTGGGTGACTCTGCTGTAGCTATTTGTTGTACCTGACCAGTCATATTTTACCACAGATCCCTCTACTGTAGTACCTACAGCCAATATGGACTGAAGGTTACCCAAGTCCTCTGATGCTGTTGGTGTCTCCTCAATGGACAAGGGAGGGTCGCTCTTGTTGGTCTTGGGAGATGTAACAGGGAATTATTCCCTGTTTTGTCAGAATGTTGTGCTCATCCCTGGGGAAGCTGTTGCTGCCATTTATAACACTGTCGGCCCCATTTTTTTTCTGTTGAAAACAAACAGAAAATTAAACATGTATCTACTCCTCCTCAAATTTCCTTAGACAAGAGTGATTCACTTGCTCTGGCTCTGGGTTTTATTAAGATTTTGATCTTTCTTATCTATTGCTTCTGGAAAAAAGAAAGAAGGATACCCTTTTTCCTGGAGAGATTCAAGATTCTGAATCTGGACAGGAAGGTAAAGGAACTCTTCAGTTTTCTGATTCAGACTCAGAGGAGAATTCAGTTTATGATTCTCCTTTTGGAGTTCCTCTTTCTCTCTCTCTCTCTCTCTCTCTCTCTCTCTCTCTCTTTCTTTGAGATTTTTCCAGAAGAAGGTGTCAGTGTTTTCAGTGGGAGTACACTAAGGTTTCTCAGTCCCTCAGAAAATTGTATTTATTTATTTGTCATTTGTTAACTGGGTTAGTCTGGCTAGGCAGCTGCCCTTTAGCAGCAGAGACCCGAGGAGAAAAGCTCCAGATACAATGATTACAGTTCGTTATAACATTGAATTACAGGTATCAACAAAAATGAAATAAAATATACATATAAAAAGTCTAAAATGAGAATATTAATTGTTTTAAACATTTTTAGAAAGGTAACAGTTAATGCATTTATAGGAGTGAGAGGAAGGAAGGACTAGTTGAGCTGTTACAGAAAGAATTTCTTGAACCTTCACCAATTTCTAAACTTCTGTTACCTTTAGATGGTGTGTGTGTGTGTGTGTGTGTGTGTGTGTGTGTGTGTGTGTGTGTGTGTGTGTGTGTGTGTGTGTGTGTGTGCGTGTGTGTGTGTGTGTGCGTGTGCATGTGTGTGTGTGTGTGTGTGTGTGTGTGTGTGTGTGTGTGTGTGTGTGTGTGTGTGTGTGTCTGCTTCTAATTTCCTTGATAGCCAGCCTGTTCCCCCTAAAAAGATGGCTAGAATATACAAAATTCCTCAGTCTTTTAAATTTTTATAGACTCTTCTCAAACCTGACCCAGCAGTTATAGCTTTACTTAATCACGCTGATGCTAAACAGTTAATTAATTCCTATTGTACTCTTTCTGATAAGGATGAGAAGATGATTGATGGGTACAGAAAAATAGTGTATGCTTCTGCAACACTGATTTTCAGAATTTTTAACAGTCAGGTTCACATGTTAGTGTTTATTCTGACTAACTGTAAAAGTATGAGGAATATTTGGTCTGCAGTTTCTTCTTGTAAGGAAAAATCTGCTTTAAATTATTTAGTTTCTTCTATTGTATCTGTCACTGCTCTTTGTTAACAGGGTATGTATGACTCAGTTGATAATTCCTCCATGGCAATGGCCTCCGGAACTATTTTGAGGAGGTTTGCCTGGCTGAATTTTCAGAACCTCCTAAGATGTTGTGAATAATGAGAATGTATTTTCTCTTTGGATAGAGATTCTCTTTTTGGTTACTCTCCTGCAGAAGTGATCAAAATGTGTGATGAAAGGAGTAAGTTAAATTAAGGATCTCTTAAGATTTTTTTGCTCTTCTTTTTCAAAATTTCTAAGGGATTCTCTAACTCCTCATCCAATTTTGGCATAATGGTAAGGGTGTTCCCAAAAGATTTCAGGATCCCCCAAACGCAAGTGCAGTCCAACTACTTAGTTTGACTATTTAAGGGACTTTGTTCCATCCTTCCACCCTGGCAGCCCCTGAACCTTCACTTTTCTCTTTGGCAACAGTTTCAGACAAATTGGGTCTGAAGATCATTCACCAAGGTTATAGATGGCAGTGAGAAGATATTCCTTCTTGCCACGGGGTTATTCCTCATCATCCATTTCAGTTTTTTTATTTCTACCTGTCCTTCATTACATGCTGTTTCAGGGAGTGATCAATTCCTCTTTCCCAATCTGGGAAAGGTTTTTGTACAAGGATGATTTTAGTGTCAAAGAAAGAGATCTTTCTTTTTAGACCTGTTTATGATAGTCAGCACAGTGGTGCAGCGGCAGTGTTGTCACCTCCCAGCAAGAGATACACTGGTTCAATTCCTGGATGGGGTGCCTTCTGTGTGGAGTCTGATTGTCCTCCCTGCATTTGTGAGGGTTTCCTTCGGGTGTTCCAGTTTCCTCCCACATTTCAAAGACACGCATCTGGATCAGTTCTGCCCGAGACTCCACTGAAAATTGGCTTTGTTCCAAGTCGGACTTTCCCGGTAAACAAATCTAAAATAAAAACAGTGCTTAACTTCTAAATGATTTCACTTCACAATCTGTTACCTCTTCTTCCTCAATCAAGATTCCCAGTACCACTACATTTAAAATATGTTTATCACATTCCTTTTCATGCAGACTCAGGCATTTCTTACAGTTTGTGTGTCTGGATCTCCTTATCAGTTCTATGCTTTACCCTTTAAATTATTTACTGCACCATGAGTGTTCACTAAGTGGTTAGCTTCAGTTAGAGCTTGTTGCATACTACAAGGTATCCATTTTCTTTTTTCCATATTTAGATGACTTGCTTATCTTTGCATAGGCTTTTTCAATTTGTCAGGAATCTGTCATTTGGGTGAGAGTTCTCTTTCACAAGCTGGTATTCCAAGATAACATTCAAAAGTCCTTTTTGACTTCTTCACACAGGACTGTGTTCAAAGAGCTTTTCTTTTACAGGAAAAAAAAAAATATATATATATATATATATATATATATATATATATATATATATATATAGATAGATAGATCTATTTTAAGGCTTTTCACTCAGACTTTGGTCACTGTGAGGAAATACCTCAGGCTTTTGGGTCTCATGGCATGTATGTTTCTCATGACAACCCTGGCAAGACTCTACATGAGAAAGATACAGTGGTATCTGAAGTCTCTTTGGTCCCAGCATCACCATCCTTTGTCTTTTTAAATCTTAGTGCTGGAGTTAATCAATAGAAAAATTACTTGGTGGAGACAGCAAATATCCCTAAATTCAAATCTTCCTTCATTTGGTGTGAGATGCCTAGGATTTTACTTTGGGAGCAGTTTCAGGAGGGATAAGAATGCAAAATGTTTGGGACACCTAGGACTGACACAAACACATTTAAAGAGATTCCTGCCTTGATCAAGGCGCTACGTTTTCTGAATCATCTTTAGTCCCCAGGACCTCTTCAAGTTGTTTCAGGCAATACCATAGTCATGTCGTACAAGGAGGGGGAAATCAGATCGCATCTTGTTTGCAGACTAGCCATGTTAGCTTTGGATGTAGCTGCACAGCACAATATCACTCCACAGATATCCTTCATTTCATCAGAGCAATATTGTGTCAGACAAGCTACACAGGTCAGAGTAGACCCTCATGTATGCAGACTAGATCCTGTGGTCTTTCAAGATTTGATCCATTTGTGAGGAGTTCCTCTAGTAGAACCATTTGCCTTCTCCCTAAATAAACAGCTGTCAATATTCTGTTCCAGGACTCCATGCAAGAAGGTCTGGAAGACAGATGTCTTTTCTCCTCCTTGGATGGGAATAGATGGGAATGCTTCTGTTTGCTTCCTCACCCTTTGCATTAACATCCAGGGTCATGCTAAAGATTCAGAAGGAATCCATGAAGATTATTGTGGTGACTCACTTCTGGCCCAGGCAACACTGTTACTCCCTTTTATTTATTTATTTTATTTTTTTATTTTATTTTATATTCGTTGACCGGGATAGTCCGACTGGATACATGTCCATTTTCAGTGAGGGCCCAGGGAGAAAAGTTCCACAAAGATAATAATAATAGTGATAGTACAATAATAATCCAAGAAAGCAAAGGATTTAGATACAATATTTCAGAAAGTTTAACACAGAAGGAAGACAGAGGCATATGCTAAAGGTTAAAAGAACAAGAAAAAATATGAAATAGATTGTTTCTCAAATTTAAAGCACAATAGAAAAACACTACAGTATGCAGAAAGGATAAACTCAGCAGGCATAACTGTACATTATGACATGACACAACAGATGAGTGGAGTATCTGCTTGCTGATAGCCAGTTATTTTACGTTAAGAAGGATTGCGGTCTGCACTCTTGTGGGAGGAGAGGCTGGACTCTGCCCTTCTGAGCAGGGAATTTCTGGTTAAAGGCTTATAGTGCCTGCATATTCTAACTGTTTCTTACTGAAATTGGTACACCTTGTTTGCTGTAGCATAGACTAGATCCAGGCCTGCTGAATCTAGCTTTGTTTGTATGTATGCTTGTTGTTTGTTTATTTCCCTGAAATGCTAATTCCACCTAAAACACGGCCTTTTAGCACTTCTGTGGATCCCTAGTGATATCTGCATTGCTTACTGTACTTATTTCCTTGTTTCACTTGAAAGAAAGTTACTGTTTGTCATTTTTGCATTTAAGTTACCTGTAACACATTGCATTTAAGTTACCTGGCACTTGCTCACTAAAGCAATTATATAAGTCAGCTCTAAAAAATTAAAAGCACTACACCCTCACAAACTCCCCTTGAGTACCTTGTTCCCCATTGGCCCTTTTTTCAATTATAAAGGAATTCCCAATACTATTCTAGCATGTCCAAAGGTCAGTTGTCAATCTCCTCTCCAGTCCAGCTGGTGAATCTGGGAATCTTGAGACAATGTTACAACTGCCTCATGTACACAGACAACCCTCTCCTCCTCCCAACAAATTCCAACACATGTGAGAGATGCAACCATATAGCCAGATTGGAGGCTAAGCTCTCTCAACTCAGTACTGGCGTAACCAGTCAGGAGGAGAAGGAAACCACACTCACTACAATTCCAGTCTCACATAGACCTACCACGACAACAAACCAAACACATAAACACACAAAAACATACTCGGAGGTTCTAAATAAAAATCTGCCTAAGCAGCAGAGACCTCCAAAGCAGACACCCAAGCAACCGCTACCCCAAAACAAAACACGTGCAACACATAGCTCACAAAGCCAGTGTGCCGAACAGTCACAGCCCTTAAGGCTAAACAACACACCTGATACACTTGTAATAGGTGACTCTATCGTCAGGCACACTGGCGTCCCGCTCACCAGGCTGAACAAGGAGAAGGTCACGGTGAGCTGCCTGTCGGGTGCTAGGATCCGCCACATAACACAAGCACTCAGGTCACTCCAAGGCAAGTACAAATATGACTCAGTCATTGTCCATGCTGGTGTGAATGACCTGAGACGTACCTCCCTGGACTACATGAAAAGAGACATAGAGGAGCTCTCTGAGCATGTAGCCCAGGCCGGTATGACCCTGACCTTGAGTAGCATCTTACCCTCACCAAGAATGATGCCACAATATGAAGACAAGATGATCAATTTCAACAATTGGCTTAAGTGTTGGTGTCATTCAAAGGGGATCCAATGCCTGTCAGCCTGGGATGACATGCTCGACAAGCCACGATGCTTCACTAGGGACAGCTTGCACCTGTCACCCCTGGGCTTTTGGATATTGGCAAAGGCTCTTGCTACCCCCATAATGCCTTTTTTAGGCAAGGCTCAAAAGACAAACCCACCTCCATAGGTATCACAAGGGATAAGAAACTAAGAGTAATGCTACTCAACGCCAGAAGTCTAAACTTCAAGATGCATGCACTCGAAACTCTCCTTAGCATGGAGAACATCAATATCTGTGCAGTAATAGAAACCTGGTTCAAGGCTCCCGAGAGCACCCCAGCAATACCAGGTTATACCTCATACCATGCTTTTCGGCCCCAAAACTTGGACCGAACCACAAAAGGAGGGGGAGTATCAATATTCGTCAAAGATACCCACACCTCCAGGTTGGTGGCACAGCACGAAGCATCAGAGACTATCCATGTGCAACTAACTGTGGGTAAAACTGCCTTCCAGTTTATAGCCTGATACAGACCACCCTCCCAAACACAGGAACCCCACTCGGCCTTCCTGAGAATACTGGAAAATATGAAGGTCTCTCCAAACACCATTATATTGGGCGACTTCAACTACCCAAACATAGACTGAGAGCATTAATCTAGCTCCAACACCCTCGCCCAAAGGTTCCTAGAATTTATAAACTCAAATGCTATGGAACAACTTGTTACCACTCCCACAAGAGGGGAAAACATACTGGACCTGATCATCACCAACATGGGGACACTATGCTCCAGACCAGAAGTGTATCCCTCACTGGTAAGATCAGACCATAAACTAATCTCACTGGATATTCACATCCCGACCCCACCCCCTGCCCAGAAAACCACAGTGAAAAACTTCTCTAAAGCAAATTTCACACACCTCAAAACCGAGGCGAAATCCTTCAAAGCCCCCAGGCCTGTGGAAAATACGGCCCAGACCGCAGAATCCTTTATAAACGCATTCTATAAACACCTTCAGGAATGCATGGATCATGCAATCCCAAATAAAACCAAGACCCAATCCGCCAAAGGCAGACGTCCTGTCTGGTGGACCCCAGCCATAAACAAACTATACAATAGAAGGAGGAAGCTACTACATGATAGAGCAAAATCCCAAAAAGGGAAGGCATCTCTGATCAGTATTAGCAAAAAACTACAGGCACTCATAAAATCGTCTAAGGCCAGCTTTGAGAGAAAAATTGCACAGGACACTAAGGATAATCACAAGGCTTTCTTTAGTTATGTTAGGAACCTGGGTGGGAATTCCCAGATATGCTCAGAATTAGTCCAAAATGACAAAAAATACACCGAGCCCACAGACATTGCCAACATCCTAGCTGACAGGTTCAGTGCAAACTCCCCCCCCCCCCACCAAAAGGGCAAATATCTATCCCAACAGAGTGCTGCCCCCCCTGACATCTCAGATGCTCAGGTAAGAGCCACCCTCTCCAAAGCAAAAAACACAGCATCAATGGGACCAGATGGTGTCCCGGGCTGCGTCCTACATGAACTCCAAGAAGAGCTAAACCCAAACATAAAACTACTGTTCAGTCTTAGCCTTACTACAGGATATGTACCCAAAGAGTGGCGTACAGCAACAGTGGTCCCTCTTCACAAAGGTGGTGCCTCAACGGATCCTGGAAACTATCGCCCCATAAGCCTGACTAGCTTGGTCTGCAAAGCTATGGAAAGGATCATCATGGATCTCATAAATAAAGATATTGGGGACCTACAGACACTGGATCCTACCCAGTTTGGCTTTGTTAAGGGCAGATCCTGCCTCTTAAACCTGGTCGATTTCTTTGAAACAGTCACCAAGGCCATTGACGAGGGGAAGGTGGTCCACACAGCCTACCTGGACCTCGCAAAAGCCTTCGATACAATACCCCACTCGGGCATTATAGATAAGCTCACCAGCTTAAATATAAACCCCTATGTCACTAGATGGGTTGCAAACTGGCTCAAGGACAGAACCCACATGGTTAGAATTGCTGGAGCCATGTCAGACTCCAAACCAGTTACAAGTGGCATCCCACAAGGCTCAGTCCTGGGACCTCTCTTGTTCGGTATATATTTCTCGACGGTACAGGCCAACATAGAAGGACTGTGGCTGACCAAGTTCACAGATGATTGCAAACTGGGCGCCATAATCAACTCTCCAGCTGACACAGACATCCTCCAAAAGGGCCTCATAGAAACAGACAACTGGTGCCAGAGCCATGGCCTCAAGCTAAACGCCAAAAAGTGTATAGTCATCCCCTTTGGCAAAAACAAAGTGCCCACAAATTACCACATAGGTGGTAATCCATTAAGTACAGAAGAAGTCATTAGAGACCTGGGGACCCAAGTTGATAGCAATCTCTCATTTGACAACCACGTGGCCAAAGTGGTTAGAAAAACATTTTATATAGCCCACCTAATCATGAAGGGATTCACATCTAGATCAGGGGAGGTCATCGTGCCTCTTTACTCGTCCCTCATCAGGCCCATAATTGGGTACAATGCCCCTTTTGGGATGTACCTTACCAGACACCTGCAGCAACTGGAAAGACCCCAAAAGTACCTTACCAAGAGGATCAAAGGGCTCAAACAGATGCCATATGCTGCCCGGTTAAAGAAACTCCAGCTCTACTCAGTGGCATACCACCTGCTCAGAGGCGATCTGTACCTGACGTATAAAGCCATGTCCAACCCGGAATTAATGGACATGCTGCACCTCAGAAAATCCAAATCCCATCGAGCTATGCACTCGAGAGACTTGAACCTCAGCACTGAAATAAATAGGACATGCTGGAGGGACAGATTCATAACCCAGAGACTCCCTTCACTCTGGAATAAAATCCCAGTCCAGGTTAGGCAGAGTCCCACATTGACTCTCTTCAAGAGGAATCTTGATGAGTGGATGGGAGATCGTAGGTTTACCCCAGCTATCACTTCTGTGTCACTGTTAGACAGAGGCACAGTATACTAACCTCAAAAAAAGGCATAGCAAAATTAATTTAAAATGTGTGGCAAAAGCCAAACACACTCTGGCTAGGCTTATAAATGCCCTAGGACAGATAGCCTAGTATGAACCTATGAACCTATGAACCCAATAGGTAGAGAAAGACCAAGTTGTTGGATTAGGTTAGTCAGGGTTTAGGCAGGGGCAGAGCCAGTTAGTTTTAAAGTATATTTTGAGGCCTTTTTTAAATAGGGGAAGAGATGTTTTTTGGATAACAGTTGCAGGAAGTAGGTTCCAAATTTTACCAACTGAGCTAGCAAACAGGGAATCGCCTCCTGTATTGTTGGATTTTAGGGTTAGGACTGATAGTTTGTTGGACAAACAAACTGGCCTAATAGCATTCTGTTGGCTAATAATGCTCTTGAGGGTTGGGGTATTGTCCAGATGGTTGAGTACTTTGTGTGCTACTGTAAGCTGGTTGAACTTTAAAAGGGAAGGAAATTCCAGCCAATCAAGTTGAGTTAGGTTGTTGCAATGGTGAGTTCTGTATGCCATACCTGTGGCGAATCTAGCTGTGTGTTAGTAACAGGAAGATAGCTTGTTGAGTTTAGCTTTAGAGAGGTTTGTAAATACTGGTGAGGCATAAAGGAAAGTGGAGAGAAGATGGGTTCGGGCAATAGCAACCCTAACAAAAGGAGTGAGGAAAGGTTTGACCTTGTAGAGGGATCCTAGTTTTTTGTTAATGGACTTAATAGTGTGGTCGATATGCACATCAAATTTTAGGTTAGTATCTATTATTACTCCTAGGAGCTTAGTTTAGTTGTCTAGGGAGATGATTGTGCCATTGTTAGACTTAATAGTGAAGAATGGATGAATGGATCGAGGGGAAGGTGAGAAAAGCAGCAGCTTGGTTTTGTTGGGATTCAGGAGAAGTTGTTGATTAGTTAGCCAGTTATCAATACTGCTAAAGGTATTCTGGGTTAGGGATAGCAGATTTGTTTATGAAATAGGTAAATCAAGGTAGAATCGTCTGAATATTGGATACAGTGTGCATTTGGGATAGTGGTGTGAAGGTCGTTTATGAAGATAGAGAAGAAGAGGGGACCTAGAATAGAGCCCTGAGGGACTCCTAAGGTGCCTGGGAGATGAGAAGACAGTTTGTTCGGTCATAAGACAGCCTACTGTCTACCACTTAAATAGGACTGAAACCATTGTAGAGAGTGATGGTCCAGGAAGACAGCCTTCAGGGTACTGAGCAGAAACTGATGGGTGAACATATCAAAGGCCTTAGAGAGGTCCAGAAAGAGTGCAGATGATAGTTTGTTGTTGTTTCAATTAAGATTGATGACACTGGTGAAAGATAAGAGGGCTGATGTGGTACTATGGCATGGTCTGAAACCATGCTAGGAGTCTGTGAGAAGTTTATTATAGTTAAGGTGGTGAATTAGTTGTATGTGGACACATTTTTCTAATAATTTTGCTAGAGGTGAGAGTATGGCTATGGGCCTAAAGTTGGACAATTCTGTGGAACCTCCTTTATGTGGGGGTATTACATGTGATGTTTTCCACATTGATGGAATGGTTGCCTCGGAGATGGATCTATTAATAAGGATAGAGACTGGGATAGCAATGGCCTCAGCAGCTAATTCAGGAACTCAGCTGGGAGGTGGTCCGCTACTAGAGAAGTGGGTTTAAGTTTCTTGAGAAGGGCTCGGATGAGGGTAGTAGGGATAGGTTGGAAGCTAAAGGAGAAATGGGTTGTGGGAAGATTTGAGCTGTCGGCATTGTTATTTGAGGTAAGGCAGGAAGGGGCAGGGTGAGGGAGGGTTAGGCTTGGTAGAAGTGAGTTAGGTGGCTAGTGTCTGGATAGTTTCTGTAAAGAAGCTATTGAATATGTTAGCAATAACTACCGGTGTTTTTTCGAGGACTACTGATGAGGTGGGAGTGGTAGTATGGCCTGGGTGGAGGAGGTTATTTATTCCAGTCCAGTACTTTTGGGGTTCATTTTGATGCTTTTGTTGTAGGTGGGTATAGTAGTATTTTTTTGTCTGATATCATGGATTTTTTAGTGCCATTCCTTATTTGCCGGTATCTAATGAGGTCTATTGGGTATCTAGAAGTATGCCAAGTGGACCAGGCCTTCTTCCTATGAGTCATTTTGTTTTTTGTAAGTCTAGTTAGCCATGGTGCAGTTCTAGTTTTGGCATGGGCACTGCAAATAGGGGCATGGGAGTTAATGATATTGAGGAATTTAGTATTAACAAAGGCCACAGCCTCATCTAGTGGGAGTCTTTTAAGTTCAGACCAGTTGGAAGCCTTGAGTTCATGTAGAAAGTTGTTTAGGTTAATTTTTTTTGTTACATGTCACTTTATAGGTGTGAAGATGGGTGTTCTCAGCTTTGAATTTAATGATAAAGGTGAAGCAATGATCACTGAGGTCATCAGGTAGTGTGCCTGCATGGTGCATCTGTGGGTCACCATTGACCAAACTACCTTTGTCATTATTTTTGTTATACCTAGCTGGGGAAGATATGGTCTGAGTAAACCCATGGAGGTTTATGTGATTGCTGGGGGCTTCGGAGGAACAGATGTTCCAGTCGATGTTAAAGTCACCTAAGACAACAGTCTCTCAGGGGTAGTTGCAGGCTAGCCAGTGTAAAATATGTTCTAGGGTGCTGACATTCTTTCCAGGGGGGATATAGATGTTGACAATATATCTACAATTATTTTTATTTATTTGTAGTTTGGTGATGAGAATTTCAGCATTATTTACCTGATGAGGCTGTTGGGTGTCAATAGTGACTGTGAGGTTGGACTTAAATAATACAGCTACCCCACCACCTTTCTTGGATTTCCTGTCTAACCTAAGAATATTATATCCTGGAGGAGTTACTTCAGTCTCTTTAGTTGCTGGTTTTAACCAGGTTTCAGTAAGACAGAGAATATCTGGGGAGTGGACAGCTAACAGTGCATGGACTTAGTGGATTTTATTATTTAGGCTTCTGATGTGAAGATGGCAGTCTAGGAAGTAGTTAGGGTGATTATTTAACAGAGAATAGTAGGCAGGATTGTTAACCATAGAGCAGGTGTCAGAAGGTGTGGCATTGTTAGGGTTTAGGTGGGGATTGTCAAGAGTGGATGGGATAGGGTTAGGGTGGATGTCACCATCTTTAGTGCGGTTGTGGTTCAGTCAGGTTATAAGTTTCAGGATTTTATTAATAAGCTTCAGATATTGTCTGGATTTTTGGATAGTGTAACCAGGTCAGAGAATGTGATGGTATTTGGGGGGGATGGCTATGGATGAGAGTATGTTATTAAAATGATCTAGCTTTTTTTTAGACCCTTCTTATGGAAATGGCTAGGAACAATTACCACAAGTTTCTTCACAGCCTGGATCTACTTACACAAGGTCAGGGATGCTTTATACACCCCGATCTCAATCAACTTCAACTGACTACCTGGATGATAAGGTCTTAATATCCTTTAGGCACCAATTTACTGAGGATGTACAGCAGCTATTAATGGAAGCAAGAAAGCCTAATACTAGAAAACCAGATATTAGCAAATTAAACATCTTTCTATTTGGTGCCAACATCAACATAACCAGCATGCATTCAGAGCTAGATGTTCTCTCAGGTTTTACAGTATTTGCTTGAGTTACTTTCCTGTGGCCTTTTTAAATCCTCCATCAAGGTTCATTTCTTGCCATATCAGCATGTATGTCCATGGATCCTCCTCTTTCAAGGATTTCTCATGCCAAAATATTTTTCAATGAGGTTTTACTTAAGAGGCCTCCAAGAAAACCAATGGCACCTTTTTGGATTCATAATTTCAGGTTAAAGAAGCTAACACTTGCTCCATTTCAGCCAGCTAATCTGGCTGACTTGAGATTCATAACATGGAAACAGTTTTACTAATTTCTCTGACTTCTGCAAGAAGAGTATGCAAGTTAAACGCTCTTATGGTGAGTCAATCCTATCTCATTTTTCACAGAGATAGAGTTTCTTTGAGAACTAATCTGTCTTGTATGTCTAAAATGGTATCTGAGTTTACTTTAAGCCAAACTATTCATTCCCTTATTTTCTTTACTGATATTAAAAATGAGAGAGTAAGGATACTCTATACCTTGGATGTCCACTGACAACTCAGGTACTATCTTGACAGAACTAAATATTTTGGAACATTAGATATGTTATTCTTTTCTTGTGATGTTAAGAAAAAAAGGACACCCTGTGTCAATACAGTCTATTTCCAAATGGATGTTTAAGGCTTTTATCATTTGTTATAAGTAAGTTGTTATAGATAAATGCTACCTGTTATACTAACACTGCTTTGAAATTCCATAGCACAAACACTGACGGCCACTTGCTAAACAAAACATTTGAATATTAAAAGCAGACTTAGCATGAGCAACAGTAAACATCTCTTCCCTTGAAACTTACATTCCTTGAAAATGTACTAAATCACATTCCTTTTAAATGCACTGAAATTCACATTGCTTTTTTAAACAGTTATATTGAAATTTAATTATAACAATTTTATAAGCAATCACATAGAATTATACAGAATATGTACTAGAAAACTAAAAATTGGATGACATACATTTATCCCATACAGCTATATAAACAAAATTAACAAAATCATAAATAGTAAAGTATATACAAAGACATCCAGAATTCATGCTCAGAATATAATAATTTTATCATATTGTGATATAATTCACCAATGAAAAGGACAAAAGTTTATTACCTATGAAGTAAATTCATGCTTTTACAATACATTTTGTAAATTGACCCACAAATGATATTCATATGTCTTTCTAGTTGTTCTAGAAGTAATGGTTTTAATTTGTAAATGATAAACTTATTTTAATATATTAGTGAATTCATGAAAAGTTGGAGGAGATTCCGAAATCCAGTTTTTCGTTATTGTCTTTCTAGCCACTGCCAGTATGGACCAAAGAAATGGGTATTTTATTTTTGTAACACACTGAGGAATGGGTATATTAAATATAACCAGAGATTTGTTTAATATAAAGTTATCTATAAAAAGTGCTTGTAATAAATCATTTATATTCTACCAGAATGTGGTTAAATCAGGACAGTCAAAACACATATGAGCCCAGTTGATGTCTATATTACAATTATATCTATTACACTTGTTTTGTTTTTTGTTAATTCTATTCATTAATTGAGGTGTGTAAAATGATCTGTTCAGGAATCTCCAAGTATATATTTTCCATTTCAAGGAAAATTATGTTTTCCCAGCTGATTGTGGTATATTAACTTTATCTTGCTCACTTGGGGGATTATTATTAATTGAATTATAGTATTTCCAGTAATTATGTGGACAACAAAATGTTTATTCTCTCAATACTCTGTATATATAGGAGAGACTGCCTGAATATGTATGTTTATGTAGTAAAATTGATTAAAAGATTTGTAATAAGATCTTAGAGTCGAATTTATTGTTAGATGGTATTAGATCTAATTTATTATCTAAGTATATTAAAAGAGATTGTATATCTAACCATGTGGAATTATCAAAACCATATTCCTGTAAGATATATTCAACTGATTTGGTCTTGTATTCAGATGTTAATTGAAACCAGAATTTAAGCTCCTTATTTTTAAATAAGTTAATCTTGTTAGAATCTGAGGTTAAAAAAGTCTCTTGTGTGAATGCTATAGGAAACAACAAGAAAAAACAATCTTTGTATTTGAGATGTTTATATTGGGATGGTGGCCTAATGGTTAAGATGTTTGCCTTGCAAGCACAAAGTACAGGGTTTGAGTCTCACAAGGGATAATTGGCTAGGCTTAAAATGGCTCGCAAGGGCAGTTAGCTTAGTACTAAGCTATGAATCTATGAAATATATAAAATTCCTAAAATTAATTATAATAGTATGTAAATAGGTGTTAGTATGTATGGGAATATGGGTGAGAAAATAATCTTTTAATATCCATAAAATAGGGCTATTTATGTATTCTAATTGATATGTTGAAGGTTTCCTAATAAGCTGCAAAGCTGATACTTCTCAGAAAGATTTCAATTTTGCAGAATATGTAATATCTAAAAGTGTGATTGTTCTGATTATAGAGGAAATTGAGTAAAGATATAAATCTGGAAATGCTATTCCGCCATTATTCCAACTATTAGTGTGTTGATTAATTGTAATTCTAGGTTTTTTTGTGACCAAAAGAATCTTGGAATCATGGAATTTAATTTATTGATAAACCTTTTGAGGGTAAAATTTGAATAGATTGCATGATATATAAAATTTTGGGTAACATTATCATTTTTATAATAGTTAGTCTTTCTTCCACACTGAATAGAATATTGTTCCATTTTGAAAATAAGTCTTGAATATTTTGTAAATATTTATTGTAATTTAGGTGTATTATTGATTTTCTATCTTTAGCAAGTATAATTCCAAGGTAAATAAAATGATCTATATTAGACGTATGCTGAGTATTTTCTTTAGATTTTTGTATTGCTATTATTGTATATGGGTAAAAGTTTAGTTTTATTATCATTAAAAGACAGACCAGACATCACCTGAAAGATTGTAATTGAATCAAATAATGAAAAAATTGAAGATTCATTCCCTTTTGTGGTGATGAGTATATTGTCTGCAAATAATTGGATCTTAACCATTGTATCTTTATCTAACTCCAGACCTTCTATATACTTATTTCTTCTTATTTCATTTGCCCAAAAGTTCCATAATGAGAGTAAACAACAGAGGAGAAAGAGAGTAACCTTGTTTGGTACCTTTTATGATTGGAATTTTATTTGAAATATAAGATCCTATTTTGATATATGCAATGGTTCCTTCATATAAATGTTTTAGTAGATTAATAAAATTATATGAGAAATGTAGGCATTCCAAAATAATAAATAAATAATTCCAATTTATTGAATCAAATGTAGCATTTATATCAAGACTAATTAATTTTAGATTTCTTTTTTCCTTTGGGAAAAATCAGTAATAGCTAGCGTTTGTTTTATATTATCAAAAGTACTTCTATTAGACACAAATCCTGTCTGGTCTTCATCTATTAATTGGGGTAAGAATCTCTTTAATCTTTCAGAACAAATATTCATAAGCATCTTATAATCAATATTCAATAAAAATATTGGTCTATAAGAAGAACAGAATATTGGGTCTTTGTTTGATTTAAGGATAGGGGGATATAAATGTATATTTCCATGATGGGGGTATAGAAATATTATAAGGCAGCATTATATACATTATAAAGTAAGGGGATAGCCATTTTGGGCATAATCTTGTCAATGTCTGGAATAATTCCATAATTTCCTGGATCTTTATTAAATTTGAGTTTATTAATTTGATTGTGTATGTCAGTTAACAAAATTTGGTTATCAATAACTTCAATCTGTTGTTTATTAAGTCAGTTATATAGATTTTTATTGATAAAATGTTTAATATTATCTTCAGATTCTGTCTGTTGTTTAGATTGATTGATTTCATGAAAATGGTTTCTAAATTCTTCTATTATATCTTGAATACTATGAACAGCTTTTTTTTCTTTGTAGAATGCATTTCTTTAATATAATTATGTTTATTTAATCTCTTAGTCTTATTCTTGAGATTAGATAGGTATTTAGGATTAACTGAATATGCAAGAAATTTGTATTTTTCTAAAGTTATCATCGTCTTATGATGGAGTATAGATCTATATTCTTCATTTAATTTATATATCTCATCTCTTATCATATCGGAAGTGAGATTGGGTTTATTTTTAATATGAAGTAAGTCCAATTTATCCTGTATAATTCTCATATCTTTATCCCAAGTTTTCATCTTATTGTAGTACCGTTTGTTAATTTGTCCATATAAGTATGCTTTTAAAGCATCCCAAATAAATATATCCTGGGTGTCAGAAATTGAGTTTATATGTATAAAATTTTGTATCTCTTCTTTTAAAAATGATTGAAAATCTTTAAGTCGTGTAATGTAGGCCTGAATTCTTTTAATTTGAAAACCAGGAGTATTATTAATAATAATTTCAAATAAAATGGTATTATGATCAGAAACTGGGCATGATATAATTTTATTCTTGACTACATCCTGAATTATCTGCGTAGAAAATAATATTCTATCAATTCTGGAATATGATTTATGTCTATTAGAATAGAATGTATATTATATAGAGTTATGATCTACAAAATCAAAAATATCTTTAAGTAAGTAAGTGCCTAAGAATTTTAGTAATTGCTTAGTTTGAGGTGTAATTTTTCTTTTTCCTAGAGTGGTTGTATCTTTTAGGTCTAGAATACAATTGAAGTCCCCTGCCATAATAATATGACCCTGTGAAAAGGATATTATTTGATTCAGGGTTTATCTAATAGTATTAGTACCTATTCCAGGGATCCAATAATTATTTATGAATGTGTATAACTTCTTACCCATTTCTACAATAGCCATACAAAGTATACCTTTATTGTCTTGATATGTTTTAATAATTCTGGGTGGAGGGGATGCTTTATTCCACAATATTGCTACACCTCTTTTTTTATACACTCTGAGCTTACAATAATTGTATATTTGTTTGTATTGAGGAATTTAATAGTATCTTTCATTAAATGGGTTTCTTGTAAAAATATTAAATTAGGTTTCTGGAGGGCTAGATATTTAAATATATTACTTATTTTATAAGGATTGTTCAAACCATGTATGTTAAGGGACAAACCTTTCAATGTGGTCATGATATATTATTATGAGTGTAAGATATGCTGAAAACGTATCAATATCATATGTCACATATAAGAATCTCACTCCAAATAATATATTGTTTAAATTAAATATAGTAAAACTGAAATCATTGTGGGAGGTAAACATTGCATAGACAATATATTCTATGTATTCTTTCATGTAAACTACACTGGATGTCAAAAAACATTTTTCTTGAGAAAATTATTACATAAGCTAAATTAAAAAAACACAATAAAGCTCCCCGCCTGGAGTTAGAAACTTCTAATCTCAATGACATACGTCATTGAGCTCAAAACCCTAAGCTGTAACAACAGTACACAGACTCCACTAATAAATAGATTGTGTAACTGAAAACAAAACAAAACTAGCATATAGTTTCTTATTAAACATCTAGTATCAGTTTTCCAAATCATTCATCTGATAAAAAGATTATTAGTATGATTACAATTCAAAATAGGTGATTGTATATGAACAAAAAAGAGAAAATAAAATATAGTTCTTATCATCCAGATTGAGACAAAGTATCTAAAGGAATATTATAGAGTTAATTAGACTATCTAAGAACCTTCAAACATAGTTAGTTAAATCATAGGGAATATATATATATATATATATATATATATATATATATATATATATAATTCTAATCTGTTTCTATGAATCTAAGACTATCATATGTAGAATTATATTTACTCAAAAACTGTCATATTTACATAAACAATGAAAACTACCAACATATATGCATAAATCATTATATATTAATTCCCTTGTATATGACTGAAGGAAGAGAAAAAAACTATCTACCTTATCTTTCCAGCCAGATAATTTCAAAAAATAACCTGCAATCTAACCTGATATGAGTTTGAAACAATCATATCTATTGAATAAAGCATGTGCTTCAATTGATGGTATTGATGTAAAATATTCAGTGTAACATTGATATCTAAAATACATGTAATAAAATTGTTGACTGTATCTAGAAATATTCACCTACAGAAAATAAAACCTTACTAATGCTGTGAATATATTAGGATGAACATATTGAACAGCTATTTACTATGCAAAATATAATCCAACTGACTAAGATAACAAATACCTATTGTCTAAAACATTTAAATATAAAGTTGTGAAATGAAAATAGAGAACCAACTAAAAAAGCATCCTGTTATTTGTCATAAAGTTATTAGAATTACATAGTATAGAGGAAATCAAATAAGATAAATATCTTCGCAAAGCAAAAGGAGAAGATATGCAACTAGTTAAAAGTAATGAAGTGATTAAGTATATATTTGAAAAAATATAAATAAACATGTATTTGATAAGTGAAATGAGTAAATCAATATGTATATATAACAAAAGAGATTCATTTAAAGAAGAAATTGTAACAGGGTAGGAAAATATACAATAAATTAAAAGAATGAGAAGTATAAGTTAGAAGCAAGGAATAAATAACGTGAACAAGATTGAGTTTCAGACTTCATATTCCTCACCAAATGCCTACCAACATCAATCCCATTATACTAGCAAATGTAAGACTATAAAAGTAATATTCAATATCTATCTCATCTGATGGCCCTTATTCCTCCCCCTTTATCCTAGGCTTTGTCCAAATTTCCCCCACTAAAAGACCGAGAGTTATGAATTACCCCATTACTGTTGAGCCTCCGTTTAAAAACAATTATTTGTCTGTAATGCAGATGACTTGTCTCTAATGCAGATGACCCTCACCGTCTAATGTGTCTTTAAATTAAAACTGACATGTCAATGAGTTCCTTGAGCAGTAAAGCTACAGAAATATATATGTTTTATCTAAAACCCAACGAGATTATTATTTGCATGACGTAGAGAACAAGCAACTTATTGTTCATAAGAATCATTTAATAAAACTGTCTAACATTACCAAGATATAACTTCTTGACATACAAGACTGAATAAACAAAACATAAACCATCCTATTAGTAAAAGAAAAAATATCAAAAAACAAAGGAAATGCATTTTCAAGTTAGCACCAATTTCAGGACAACCAAAAAAAAGATCTATATATTACAAAGCCACTAAATGTGACCATTTACAAATAATATAACATTATATCTATGTAAATGAGGAAACAGCTATCATAAACCTTAGACATCAGGGCCACAGTATGAACTCTATCCCTCTATTCCACATAGCCAGTCTAAATGTCAGTATTCTTGGTATGACAGCTTTTGCATTTGTAAAGTAATACCAGTATGATAAATGAGGAAAAACAGAACCTGCAAA
This sequence comes from Protopterus annectens, assembly GCF_019279795.1. NCBI lineage: Eukaryota > Metazoa > Chordata > Ceratodontiformes > Protopteridae > Protopterus > Protopterus annectens. Next base: position 728,549,758 of record NC_056728.1, on the reverse strand, counting down.
ATGTGACTCTACCTGCTGTAGAACATAAGGATGAGTGACAAAATTGAATCTTTATAAAAATCAATTGCAACACTCTATACCAGCATTGCATATGCATTTAAACCAAACAATTAGGTATGCATGAACTGGCAACAGTCAACATCCAGTACTAATAGAGAAATTAAAGTTAAAACATCCAAACATGTATACATTAAAATAGACCTTTAAATGTGATGCAAATACAAAACAGATAACTAAACATTAACTATTAGATGCCCTTTTAACTAAATCTAAATGGTATTGATGCTTACATGAAATACATAGCTTATTTCTGTAATGTCTTCTTTCTTCCCTTTCCCTTTATCAAATCGTTCTTCTGACATCCATCCTGCTGATTTTCAGATGTCTTGTAACTGGAAGCCGATATGAGAAGAAGAAGAATGTAAAAACAATACTACAAACTTCGTAAAACATTTAAAATAAATAGAAGTGAGGAAACCCCTTCTACGCCTTTGCGCTGATCAGTACTTCCTAAAAAGGACTGTCTCTTAACAATGACATCATTGGCAAGCTTTGCATTGCCAAGAATGTGATGCAGATAGCTGGTAAAGCTTTCCAGCTGAAAGAAGTTCTTTTTTTAAAAAAAATAAGTTGTCTCATGCATTAAGAGTGTGAGGTAAGTAAGGAGAAGATTGTCTTTAAGTTTGAAATTGGCAGGAACTGGTGAAACTAAACAGCACAGGGAAAAAAAACCCTTTTGTATGGTATTCCCACAGAAATGAATGACAGTTTGAATTTCAATGCCAAATGACCAGCTCATCATAACCAGAATGTCAATGCATTCAAAGACACAAAATAACATCCCCTTGAAGTGCATACCTCAATTGTATGACATAAAGATGTTAAATAACATTTTTAAAGTAAAATATTAAAAATGTATGTCATGTCATACAAAAAAACAGCATATATCACAACAACCTGATATATATAAGACATCACTACCAAATTAAAGAGCGTAATACATGTGTCACTACATTATATGCACTTTACATAACTGACTGATAATAGTATAAATCCAACCACTGATGCCATTACTGGCCATCATATGTATAACTAGCAAAGGAGAAGGGAGTTATCATAAAAGGGTGATATTATATCCTTTATATTTACCTGGAAATTTACATGCCAGAACAACAGAAAAGAATATAAATACAAAAATATACAGATATATATATAATTTGTTTGAAAGAAAAGTAAAGGGAAACTGTTTGTTTGCAATGTGCCCCTCCCCCAATACTTTTTCATTACATGTTGCTCTGTATTGAAAGATATTGTATGTGTAGAAGTGTAATATTAATAGAATTATGTAAGTAAAAAGAATTAAAGAAAACTTATATAATTTTAGTTGTATTATAATGCATGTAATGATATTATGATTATTATAGATTAGGCTTGTTTGTTTAAAAAAATTTTAAAAATAAAATATAATTCTATATATAAAATGAGGAAAAAGAAAATTAGCAATATATGTAGTGTCAGGCTGTATTAAGGTATGAATGCTAAATTGCAGGCAAACACTATATATGAAAAGAGAGGTTCTTACCTTAAAAGAATAACAAACAAAACATATTTGATGATGATATAAAGTCCATAATGTTAGCTTAGCATAACATAAATTAAGTTATAAATCATTTGTTCTTCAGTAGTTTTCCATGCAGTATTTGAAGCCATTCTTTTAAGAGAGGGATTAGCCCATTCCATTTTTTCTATTCTTTCTAGTAATTTGTGGTTTCTAACAAAAACCAAAGCAGCATCAAATTCCTCAAACACAGAAGGACCCTCAGGAAGAAAAATCTTCAACCTCGCAAGAAACAGGAGATGGGATTTTATCTGCACCTTTTTCAGTTCTTTAATCAAAGGTAAAAAAAAACTTTTGTCTTAGCAATGACCATTGTTAAATAGTCGCTGTCAAAACGGATGATTGAGTCATTATATTTTAAAGGAGATTTTGACCAAGCAGATTTTAAAATAAGTTCTTTATCTGAAGAGGAGAGACATTTAGCTATGACAGATCTTGGTTGTTTCCTAGTACTGCTGTTTAATGAGCGGTGGGCTCTCTCTATCCCAAATGACATAGCCTCAGGTAGATCTAATGTTTTTGGTAACCAGGTATTGAGAAAGCCAGACAAATTGTTTCATTCTATATTTTCTGGAAGACCAAAAATCCTGATGTTATTCTGACATGATCTGTTCTCTAAATCATCCAGTTTATGTTGTAAAACAGTATTCTGCTTAAGTAAAAATTCTATGTTGTTTTGATTTTCCATTAATCTGCCATCAAAATCTGTCAGAGGCTCTTCAATACTAGTTACTTGGATTTTTGTTGTTTTAAATCCTCATGAAGCATGTCCATCTGTTTAGTGGCTTTTTCTTTAAAATTATCAATTTTAGAGTCAGTCATGTCAATCTTTGAAGTAAGTTCTTGAATATTAGTTATTAGAGTTTATAGTTCCTTTTTAAGGCTGGAATCCTGGCTGCCTGTCTTTGCAAAGCTCATGATGAAATTCTTTCAGATGACAGATATTTATTCTGAAGAAATTTGACTGGAAAATAAGTCCACTTCTGATTTCTAAGTAGATATTTCTGTAGAAGATGTTGAATACTAGCAAATTATGTAGAAAAAAAATCCAAGATTTAAGATATAAGACACATTTCCAGTGAAAGAATAAATCCTTTAGTGGAGCTAGTGAAAACTGCAGATACACAGAGCCCATGCAGATACACAGAGCCCATGCTGGCCATGCCCCCCCCCAAACTCACATTTCTTGAAAATGCACTGAATCACATTCCTTGAAAATGCACCCCTGTGGATTTTTTCCATAAAGAAGTGAATCAATATGCACAAACCAATAAAAGACAAAATTACCCATCTGATAGCTATGTTAGCAGTTTGGTACTTGTTATGGAGGCTTGAGAGTCTGGTCTCCTGTAGCCAAGGAAAAGGGTTTGAGCCTACACACAGGTATACTAAGGAGTACCCTGAATGCTTACCTTCCTCAAATGAAAGCATCTGCAATTGAAAGCATCTGCAATTCTTTGGTCCAAATTAGGTGGCAGCTTCAAAAAGAAACTAACCCTATCATGCTCATCCCCAAGCAAAAGCAGTGGCAGTTCTCCATCCAAAAAAGAAAATAACCCTATCAATTATCCAGTCCAATATGGTGGCAGCTCCAGCTTGTTTCAAAAAAGAAGATAAGCCCCATCTTTTTAAATCTCGTGCATTATCTGTAAAATGTTCTCCAGTTCCAACATACATTTCGGTGTGTGCGCAAGCATGTGTTGTTGTACATCTTACAATGCATGTGAAGTGAGTGTCCTTAAAGAAAAAACCCACAGATGCTCACAAATGTAAAATATTTTGTTTTTTAATTCATATCAAATTTGTGACAGCCCCAAGCAGGCCACCACTAACTTACCATTAGCAGTAGATGCTTGAATGGGCCCTCCCTCCATCCCCCTTATTTTTTATTGGCGTGTTGTTTTTGCTGGAGTGCGGTTATTTTTTGTTCTTCCTAGCATTGTCCTTTCAGGGTTCAGGCTTCCCTGCTGGCAGGAAACCTCTGAAGGGATCAGCCCCCAAACCTGCCTTTTAGTCAGCTTAGCTCAAGCTCACAGACAGTTTGGACGCATGGAATGTACCCTGATGTTTTGGAAACTGGCTGGATCTTATATCCTTGGCAGGATATATAACCCATATAGCTAAGGTTACTGCAGTTACATGGACAGGATGAAAGCCCTGTCACTTTACTCTGTATCGTATGGGCTGCTGAGAGGTGACTTGTGCCTGGCCTATAGGGCAATCTCCAACCCTGTCTTAATGGAAATGCACATCCGCAAGTCAAATGGCATAAGAGTCACTTGCTCTAGGGATTTCAACCTAACTTGTGACATTAACAGAACATGCTGGAGAGACAGATATGTTTCCCAGAGACTAATGCTTCTCTGGAATAGACTTCCTATTCATGTAAAACAGAGCTACTCACTCACGCTATTCAAATGCAACCTAGATAATTGGATGGGAGACCGTAAATTTGCCCCTGGGGTGGCACTCATGCCCCTCATGGACAAGGGTAGCCAGTGTTGATCACAGAACACATGGGGATACCTCGGATTAACATGGCTAGACTTGTAAATGCTCCAGAGCCGCTAGCCTAGTAACCTCTTATGAACCTATAACTCAGTGTTCAAACAATTACAGTTATGGTACATTTATCTACACAACTGTGCTTTCTTTCAGTCCTGTATTCTACAACATGGTTAATGGTTATCAGACTTCATGTGAGCCTTTTGGAATCGGTAGTCTGTTTTGTGATCTATAGTGTGTGATGCATGTGATGTGTATTAAAACACTAAGATTACAGTGTATCATCGATTTCATCTTGCCATAAAATTCTTGATATTATATATCTACGTCTCTCTCACTCTCTCTGTATATATACATACATATATATATATATATATATATATATATATATATATATATATATGTATATATATATATATATCTATGGGTCTAGGACACATGCTCGACTAGCATATGTCCGAATCACAAAACATTGAACACAACATACACGAAAGTGCTTAACATCAAAAGCACTTCCGTGTATGTGTAGTTCAAAAAAAAAATCTACATTTCTGCAGGGGGGCTTTGCTCACCTGTGCCCCCCACTCCCCCCTACTTTATTATTCTCACTCCGAGATTGCACTACAGTGGGGAAAAGGGAATTTTCCCTTACCCGCACTGTAGTTCGATCTACAAAACAGGAACACATACACGGAAGCGGTTGTCGATGTTGCGCTTTTGTGTATGTGTGTTCGATGTTTTGTGATTCAGACATATGCTAGTCGAGCATGTGTCCAGATCCCAGATATATATATATATATATATATATATATATATATATATATATATATAGATAGATAGATAGAATGGGTCTATATCATATCATCAAAGGTTCAACTCTGCAAACTTCTGTTCACCGAACTGAAAAGGGTGAACGTTCGATTAAGCAAATATTCACATCAGTGAGTGTCTTAATCAGGAAATTGAATTACAAAGCCACCCAGAAGGGGAACTGCACCCCCCACATCCGCTACCTATATATACCAACTCTGAGATCACACTACAGTGGGAAAAAGGGCAAATTTCCTGATGTTGGCCAACTAATTCCATTCTCTGTTTAGAATGTTAGCTGATGTGAACATTCACTTAAGTGATCGCTCACTGTTTTTGGTTCGATGAATGGAGGTTCACTGAGTTGAACCTTTAATTATATGATATAAACCCATATATATCAATGTTATGGGTGACTGTGGGTTACAAAGGACAAAATGCGTTTTAATTTTTATTGCTTTGAATTTTGAATCTTCTGCAACATGTTACTCTTCTGATCACACTTCTTAGTTTTAGATTATAAATGTCATTTTCAGTCTTGGAAATATGGTAATTATATTACAAGGCTAATATCTGTTTCTTTCCTCTGCCAGTGAATATTTCTCTTTACTAAAAACAGCAGCTTTAGAGCATTTATTTTTCAAAATTTCTTTCTTCAGAGGGTTGTTTTACAGACTTTATTGTTGCACTTCAGCTTGCATTTGTATTAAGCCAGCTCTCCCTATTGCTTCTCTTTTACTGAGTCTTTGTTTTTTTTTTCAAGAACTTGATGCATTCAATTAACTAGTTCTTGTACTCAGTAAACCCACATTTGTTTTAGGCATGTGCACAACATTTCCTCCTGATGTATATTTAATCAATGCAGCATGGCAAAATAATGCCTGTGCCATATACATTAGACTGGCAGCCACTACTATGTGTTGGTCCCTGTAATGATGTACAGTCTGATTAGTAATTTCCCGAATAAAAACATACCTAAATCAAAATTACTGAGTTAGACGATGAACATTAAATTGGTTATAAACTACTGTAAAACAATGTTGCGCAACAGTTCATACTTTCCTGGAAGGTTATTTGTCTGAAAGAAAAGGCGTCACTAATGCAATGCAAATCAGTATTATTTTATGCAAAATACATTCATATAATAACTGTGTGCTGTTTCTTAGTTTCTTAATTTAATATTTAAAGTGTACACTTCATCTCCTTCACAAATATACTTCCCTTGTATGTCTTTCTTTTTTCTGGGGAGTACCATTGAGTTAACATTTTTAAATGTTTCAGTGTCTCTACCGTTCTTGGGATAGTAACCTACAGTGTCTCAGAGGTATGTGTCTTAGATGCAGTAGATTAGACAATGAACACTTAGTTATATTCCAGGCATTATGGCCTAGGGATGTAGATTCCAAAATAGTGTTGCAGTACTTCCTGCTTTCTTCCACTTTTCCTTTCATTGTGCTGCTGCCTTATTTTATTAATGTAGTTTTGTTTGCTTTAAAAGGTGAGCAGAACCAAACTGTAGAGTCCCTTTGCCACAAAAGGATGGTTACCTTATAATACTAAATAGTGTGCTCACTCATCTAACTTGAGTATATTGTTAACAGGGGACTCCCACAAAGACATACAATTAATTCAGGTGTTCACAGATGGCATGTTTTGTCAGTTATCACTGAGACTGTTTCAGATATTAGGTAAAAACTGTCAAGGAGAGGGAATTCATGTAAGCTATTCCTTCTGCTTCTTAGAATAATGGAAAAGAAGGTAGGGAAAGAATGGGACTGAGGTCTATATACTCCTGTAAGCCATGTCACCCAGAAAAATCCCATGACATTTGGAAAATAAAAAGCACACTAAGGAATATGTTTGGGAGCTTCTAGATCAGAAGGGAACCAAAATTCAGATACTTCATTGAGAACATAGTCTCTCTCACTTTCACATTTACATACCATGTGGTACATCGGGCAACAAGCATCTCTCAGTGCTCATTGTTTCTGTAGCAGTTATGGGTTTTACAGGCTCAGTTTGCTAGCCCCAAGGCCCAACCCCCTTCAGGGGGTGCACCACACATTTGCGCGCGCACACACACACACACACACACACACACACACACACACACACACACACACACACACATACACACACACTCACACCTAGGACCAATTTAGAGCACCCAATCCACCTACTGCATGTATATGGAATGTGGGAGGAAACCGGAACACTTGGAGGGAACCTACACAAACACAAGGAGGGCATGCAGTCTCCACACAGAAGGGACCCCAGCCGAGAATCGAACTGGAGAACCTCTTTGAGAAGATACTACAATGGCCATATTTACTTGGTTTCAAGGTTCTTTGGGGCAGAAGGTGTGTACTGTGCTGAAAAATAATTCAGAGGATATGTCAGTGATAGCTTCACAATGGTTATGTTCTGGATATAAGGATTTGGAATATCTAAAAGTTTTTTTTTTCCTAGTTAAAGTATCGGATTCTTGAGATAAAAAACACAATAGGCAGATAGAATTAAGAAACATTCAAGGGGATTTAACAAGAAGCTCAGGAAATAGGCAAACGAGGTAGTGTAAACATTAAAACTGAGAAATATGGATCTTGTAGGAAACCAGTACACAAGGGTATTTAATGCCTCTTAGACTTGCCAAACTTTTTCCTTGGGAGAATTATATATGCTTGGGATATGGAAATCAAGAAACTTATCATATTCATATCTGAGACTGCCAAAGATCAGGCTGCCTTGGAAAGATCGTGTAGGCATCCCTCTTAAGGCCATTGGATGGACCTTGAATCTGAACTTGTTACTGCTAAGAATGCCAGCTAAAACTCTCTGTCTCTCTCTCCCCAAGTCAGTATGAAAATTTAAAGTATTTTCTTTTAATGTCCGTAAAATTACTGGACCTAAAACTGGAAATTTGCTAATCCTCAGGGTTGTGTTGTTAATGAGCTGTAGAAAGTATTGACAGAGTGGAACTGGGGGTTCATGCTCAGCATATACCTTTAGCAGGGTCTGAATGGTAACACTAGGCCCATTTCTGTCTGTTTTATTTCCTTTAGGACAAGAGACAAATGAAAATTTCTGCTTCAGAAATGCTTTACTAAAGATCAGTAACAGGATGGATCTCAAGTTATTACTTATGCATTGTGAGAACAAACCCCAACTTCATATACATTAAGCTGACTAGAATAGTAAGGGTAGGGTAAATGTTTCCATATTTCAGTCTTTTATGAGGCAGTTGAGACAGTATGTTGTATTGTCAATGATTGTTTAGAGCGACTTTGTACATTCCTGCTAATGTGACTTTTTTTGCCTTTTCCAAACCATACAAACAACAAGTGCTTTTTGAGAACAGTAATAAGAAGGTTTATGAAAAAATGGCACATATGAAATTATTAATTTGATAGTTTGTGCATTCCTTGTTGCTGAGGCATCTATTGATGTGTATGTATGTGTGTGGGGGGGGGACTGTAAGACATAGTTTGTGCATTCTTTGTTGCTGAGGCATCTATTGATGTGTATGTGTGTGTGGGGGGAAACTGTAAGACATAGTTTGTGCATTCTTTGTTGCTGAGGCATCTATTGATGTGTATGTGTGTGTGTGGGGGGGAAATGTAAGACATAGTTTGTGCATTTTTTGTTGCTGAGGCATCTATTGATGTGTATGTGTGTGTGGGGGGGGCTGTAAGACATAGTTTGTGCATTCTTTGTTGCTGAGGCATCTATTGATGTGTATGTGTGTGTGGGGGGAGAACTGTAAGACATAGTTTGTGCATTCTTTGTTGCTGAGGCATCTATTGATGTGTATGTGTGTGTGTATGTGTGGGGGGGGACTGTAAGACATAGTTTGTGCATTCTTTGTTGCTGAGGCATCTATTGATGTGTATGTGTGTGTGTGTGTGTGGGGGGGGGGGACTGTAAGACATAGTTTGTGCATTCTTTGTTGCTGAGGCATCTATTGATGTGTATGTGTGTGTGTGTGTGGGGGGGACTGTAAGACATAGTCTGTGCATTCTTTGTTGCTGAGGCATCTATTGATGTGTATGTGTGTGGGGGGGGAACTGTAGGACAGAAGCATGTGCGCACATGTGTATTAGTGAGTGTGTATTAGTGAGTGTGTGTGTGTGTGTGTGTGTGTGTGTGTGTGTGTGTGTGTGTGTGTGTGTGTGTGTGTGTGTGTGTGTGTGTGTGTGTGTGTGTATGAGTGTGTGAGTGAGACTGTATAGTGGGGGATTGTTTGCTCTTTTGATAGATCCATAGATCAGAACTGGTATCACATTATTAATTTGATGCTTTATGTAGTCATTGTTGCTGAGGAATCCATCTGTGTAGGTTTATGTGGGAATGACTGCAATATTCTCGATTATAGGGCACCACCTTTTAATCAATGGGTCATAAACATGTTGTATCTTTACTGTCTGCAAGTGTCCCTCACATGACTTCTGATCTGCACATCACAAAAGGCAAATAGTATATGAAGTGAAATAAGTCCATCATGTTTTTACTGAAATTGCAAATTTATATAAACTTTCCCAGAAGGTATATTTAAAGGTGATCTTAATAACTATGCACAAATTTGTGACTGAATTTAATTTTATTGTATGTCAAATCACCTTGCCAGTGTCAGCTCTAAGAGTGCTGTGCAGAAAGTAGTACGTGCCATATAGGTCCTAATGTCTCATGATGCTTGTAAAGAAGATCATGAAATAGCCAACAGCTCTACATCTGAACAATATTAAAATACATGGATAAGCTTAACTGGGGTGTGCCAGTTATTGGCTAGTGCAGAGTTCATTTAGATAATCTTTGATGATTCTTTTCATACTGCTTCCCACTACTCCATTTTATAATGATAACAAGGTTTGGGAGGGTGGCTTAATGGTTAAGGTATTTGCCTTATAAACACAAGGTGCAGGGTTTAAGTCTCACAAGGGATAATTGACTAGGCTTAACATGGCTCACAAAGGCAGTTAGTCTAGTGCTAACCTATGAGTATTTATTAAATAAAATGCTCATTTTAGTCTGCCACCAAATATAGCTTTGTTCCCAAGGATAAGTAGTAGTCCATAACAGCAACATGTCCTCAGCTGACTTTGCTCCACTGCTGAACACATTTTACACACTGACAGGGAAGCATTTGTTTCCAAATAAAGTAGATAATAATATATTAGCATACATCAAAGAATATAGCCTATAGCAGTTTTTTAGTACCTGCATTAGGAGCAATAAAATTCTAGCCACCGTATTTCGGGCTGATGATCATTTCAGAAACAAGGTAGATGTTTGTGAACTTTTGGAGAATTCCAGACGTAATATCAAGTGTGATTTTTTTAAATGCTGGAAGATGGGTACATTTTTGTCAGAGAATCCCTAAAGTTAATTGTAATAATATCAATAAAGGATTAGAAGGCTGTGATTTGGATACCTGTCTGAAATGATGTCTTCAGTAGGTGATTGACTGTTTAGTGGAGATAGGGTTAAGAATGCTTGGTGCAGTGACCGGTCAAATGAATGAACAGAAGGATGGATGTAGGTAGTAGATGTAGTGGTCAAGTGCTTGGTGCTTATAAGGATAGGAATGTTTGGTGGATGTGAGTAGTTAATTGATTGTGGAAGTAGAGATGGGAGTATTTTATTTAGGAACAGATTTATGTATATGGTGAAGGACATGTTTTAGTTAAGTGCTTGATGTAGGTAGGAATTTGTGAGAATGGTCAAGACTATAGTATATTTTATGTTAATATTTTTTAAGGAAGAAGGACTAAGTGTGTATTCTTGGTGCAGACTGTGAGAAAAATGTTTGAAATGTGGTTGTGTTAGACGGTTGTAACTACTCAAACTAAGTGCAATCTTTGAGTTAGTTTTATAAGGTTTGGAGGATGTGAGGATAGATGAACTTGACCTCATGAAGGTGTGACAAGATTACTGCTGAAGTTAGTAATATATATGGTGTCTGGTTGTATGTCTTACATTGACAAATGAGTTCTGCTGATACTTTTCATGGTCATTGACTAGATGACCATTGATATTTAGGGCCACATCCAACGATTCTAAAGTTGAAAATTGTAGGTCAGGTAATTTGACATAAAATATCAGGGATGCTTCAAAAGGGTGTCTGTTGATCTACAAACAATGTCTTCTTCCATGACATTAATTAATATGTCTTTGCTGTGGAAAGTTTACCTTTGTCTAGTGTGGTTACATTATACATCAATACAGTTGAAATTGAGGGTCTTGAATTACCCAGAGATGTGCTCCAACTGTACCTTTCAGTGGCTTTTGATTCTTTTCCTTGTGGTGAAGTATTGATCCCACACTGAACATTGTGATAACAGATATGTTTCCAGGTGCACATGGTGCTTAACTCACAAATCTTTCTCCATAAAAGTATGTCTTGCATCATCAGAGCAGTTTGCAGAACAGAGTGATGTACAACAGGGTTCCATTCTGAATTTTCTGTAATTTAGCTTTTGTGCCATCACTACATAGTTCAAATATGATTTGGGCAGAAAAGATCGCAGTGCCGTTTGCCGTGTCAGCACAGTAGAATATGCCTTTATACTCTGATATTATATTGATCAGTTAACAGACTGGGCACTTCAAAGGGGAATTTGACTTAATAAATAAATGTGCTATGCTTCATGTTGTTAAGTTTAATAAATACTATCTTACGCCGTGTCTGGTAACGTTGTAAAACATATAAATGTGTTACAAAGACCTGGGAACGCTGACTGAGAGTAATTTCACAACAATTTCCAGGCAACATAAAGAAAACCTTTCCATATATGGCCAGACTCCAAAAGGACTTGGGTGTGCAGTAACATGTTATGCCAAACAGCTACCCCCATGCCTGAGTCTACAAAACAGGGCTCTGAAAGTCTACATTCAGCATAAGCCAAATAAGTCAACAATGTATGTTGGTGAAATTCATGAATGTACATGGCTGACATTTCAAATGGATGGTAAACATTGGCAAAATGACAGCTCCATATGTATCTGAAATTTAAGGACTACAGGCAACACCTGGAAGGTAGCAAGCCTGTCTGCAGTACTAGTTCCACATACATATGGAGCTGTACTGCAGTTGTTGAAAGTCTGCGAAAAAAAATGTATACTATGAACATATCCATATGTGACTAGTATGGGCAGAGCCACAAACTCCTTTGTGGATAGTACACATAGTTGTTTTGTTAAAGTTGATTTAATGACCAATCCCAACAGACTAGTGGCCCTGCATTTTTACCCCTTTTCTTAGATGTGGTGAAATCAGGTGTGACAATCTTGGTGGTGATTTTGCCTGCATTCATCCATCTGCCCAACAGGTGGAGCTATGGCACTGAATGGCCTTGTTGCTTTGCAGCTCCAGCTATATATCAGACCTGATATTACAAGCTCTCTGCCTGCAATACTTGGTTTGATTTAAAGCTGGAGCTACTGTGGCAGTTAACTTTGGCTGGACTCATCCTTGGACAAATTTGGGGCTATGCTCAAAAGAGGTAATGAAAACTTTTAAACTAAAGTGTTAGGGAATTTCATTATCTGCTCTGGACATCATGAGACTCCTTTCAATGTCATACTTTTTTGTTGAGAGGTAGTGAACTGAGTGAACCCAACCTCCCCAAGATGATGTCAGGTTGCACAGTTTGGTGTCGTGTAAGAGGATGGCCTCCACTTTCCCACTTTCATTACACATAGTTTTTGGAATCTAACCCATAATGTGACATCATTTAAGGAGACTGGAGTCCATGTAGATGCATTTTATTGAATGACTACATGGGTTGTACAATTTACAGAAATCAGATACATACTATTGATGGAAGATCGGATCTTCATGAATATAATTGTCTGAAATAATGTTAACTAATGAATATGTTATATATTGAACAGTAAGTTTTGAATGGATCTGAAATAGTCCTCAAGCACTTAAAAAACTGTTGATAGTTGTTTAATTACAACATAGGTAACACAAGACAGGATTTTTTCAGGGTTTTTAATGTCCAACTAGCATGATAACAACCTATTATGTTTTGGGAGGCAGACTCCAAAAGGTTTCAGGTAATATATCAGACAGTTGCTCTATTTTGCTTCACTACCTCACCAGCCATATCATCATTTCTGGGAGCAGGGTACTCCCAGACCAGTACAATGCAATAAAGAAGTACTGAATGTATGGCATTCCTGCTACACCAGGATTAGGTAATGACATTTCATAACATTTGAAATCTCATTCCCCATTCCTGGCATATCGTAAGCTATTGTGAGGCCATAATAGACCCACTGAGTCCACTAGAAGCAGTTTTGCACCAAAGTTCCACTTGTATGGCAAAAATGGTACTACAGGCTTTACTTTGGGACTGAGCATGGAGTAACTGCAGAGTAAATTCCCAAACTCAATCATAGAAATAGAACAAAAGGGTAATAAAAGAAAGTCACGTGGAACAAAGGATCATTTAGGTTCATAGGTTCATACTAGGCTATCTGCCCTAGGGCATTTATAAGCCTAGCCAGAGTGTGTTTGGCTTTTGCCACCAATTTTAAATTAATTTTGCTATGCCTTTTTTGAGGTTAGTATACTGTGCCTCTGTCTAACAGTGACACAGAAGTGATAGCCGGGGTAAACCTACGATCTCCCATCCACTCATCAAGATTCCTCTTGAAGAAAGTCAATGTGGGACTCTGCCTAACCTGGACTGGGATTTTATTCCAGAGTGAAGGGAGCCTCTGGGTTATGAATCTGTCCCTCCAGCATGTCCTATTTATTTCAGTGCTGAGGTTCAAGTCTCTCGAGCGCGTAGCTCAATGGGATTTAGATTTTCTGAGGTGCAGCATGTCCATTAATTCCGGGTTGGACATGGCTTTATACGTCAGGCACAGATCGCCTCTGAGCGTGCGGTATGCCACTGAGTAGAGCTGGAGTTTCTTTAACCGGGCAGCATATGGCATCTGTTTGAGCCTTTTGATCCTCTTGGTGAGGTACTTTTTGGGTCTTTCCAGTTGCTGCAGGTGTCTGGTAAGGTACATCCCAAAAGGGGCATTGTACTCAATTATGGACCTGATGAGGGATGAGTAAAGAGGTACGATGACCTCCCCTGATCTAGATGTGAATCCCTTCATGATTAGGTGGGCTATATAAAATGTTTTTCTAACCACTTTGGCCACGTGGTTGTCAAATGAGAGATTGCTATCAACTTGGGTCCCCAGGTCCCTAATAACTTCTTCTGTACTTAATGGATTACCACCTATGTGGTAATTTGTGGGCACTTTGTTTTTGCCAAAGGGGATGACTATACACTGTTTGGCATTTAGCTTGAGGCCATGGCTCTGGCACCAGTTGTCTGTTTCTATGAGGCCCTTTTGGAGGATGCTTGTGTCGGCTGGAGAGTTGATTATGGCGCCCAGTTTGCAGTCATCTGCGAACTTGGTCAGCCACAGTCCTTCCGTGTTGGCCTGTACCGCCAAGAAATATATACCGAACAAGAGAGGTCCCAGGACTGAGCCTTGTGGGACGCCACTTGTAACTGGTTTGGAGTCTGACATGGCTCCAGCAATTCTAACCATGTGGGTTCTGTCCTTGAGCCAGTTTGCAACCCATCTAGTAACATAGGGGTTTATATTTAAGCTGGTGAGCTTATCTATAATGCCCGAGTGGGGTATTGTATCGAAGGCTTTTGCGAGGTCCAGGTAGGCTGCGTGGACCACCTTCCCCTCGTCAATGGCCTTGGTGACTGTTTCAAAGAAATCGACCAGGTTTAAGAGGCAGGATCTGCCCTTAACAAAGCCAAACTGGGTAGGATCCAGTGTCTGTAGGTCCCCAATATCTTTATTTATGAGGTCCATGATGATCCTTTCCATAGCTTTGCAGACCAAGCTAGTCAGGCTTATGGGGCGATAGTTTCCAGGATCCGTTGAGGCACCACCTTTGTGGAGAGGGACCACTGTTGCTGTACGCCACTCTTTGGGTACATATCCTGTAGTAAGGCTAAGATTGAACAGTAGTTTTATGTTTGGGTTTAGCTCTTCTTGGAGTTCATGTAGGACGCAGCCCGGGACACCATCTGGTCCCATTGATGCTGTGTTTTTTGCTTTGGAGAGGGCGGCTCTTACCTGAGCATCTGAGATGTCAGGGGGCAGCACTCTGTTGGGATAGATATTTGCCCTTTTGGTGGGGAGAGGGGGGAGAAGTTTGCGCTGAACCTGTCAGCTAGGATGTTGGCAATGTCTGTGAGTTCGGTGTATTTTTTGTCATTTTGGACTAATTCTGAGCATATATGGGAATTCCCACCCAGGTTCCTAACATAACTAAAGAAAGCCTTGTGATTATACTTAGTGTCCTGTGCAATTTTTCTCTCGAAGCTGGCCTTAGATGATTTTATGAGTGCCCGTAGTTTTTTGCTAATACTGATTAGAGATGCCTTCCCTTTTTGGGATTTTGCTCTATCATGTAGTAGCTTCCTCCTTCTATTGTATAGTTTGTTTATGGCTGGGGTCCACCAGACAGGACGTCTGCCTTTGGAGGATTGGGTCTTGGTTTTATTTGGGATTGCATGATCCATGCATTCCTGAAGGTGTTCATAGAATGCGTTTATAAAGGATTCTGCGGTCTGGGCCATATTTTCCACAGGCCCCGGGGCTTTGAAGGATTTCGCCTCGGTTTTGAGGCATGTGAAATTTGCTTTAGAGAAGTTTTTCACTGTGGTTTTCTGGGCAGGGAGTGGGGTCGGGATGTGAATATCCAGTGAGATTAGTTTATGGTCTGATCTTACCAGTGAGGGATACACTTCTGGTCTGGAGCATAGTGTCCCCATGTTGGTGATGATCAGGTCCAGTATGTTTTCCCCTCTTGTGGGAGTGGTAACAAGTTGTTCCATAGCATTTGAGTTTATAAATTCTAGGAACCTTTGGGCTAGGGTGTTGGAGCTAGAGTAATGCTCCCAGTCTATGTTTGGGTAGTTGAAGTCGCCCAATATAATGGTGTTTGGAGAGACCTTCATATTTTCCAGTATTCTCAGGAAGGCCAAGTGGGGTTCCTGTGTTTGGGAGGGTGGTCTGTAGCAGGCTATAAACTGGAAGGCAGTTTTACCCACAGTTAGTTGCACATGGATAGTCTCTGATGCTTCGTGCTGTGCCACCAACCTGGAGGTGTGGGTATCTTTGACGAATATTGATACTCCCCCTCCTTTTGTGGTTCGGTCCAAGTTTTGGGGCCGAAAAGCATGGTATGAGGTATAACCTGGTAGTGCTGAGGTGCTCTCGGGAGCTTTGAACCAGGTTTCTGTTACTGCACAGATATCGATGTTCTACATGCTAAGGAGAGTTTCGAGTGCGTGCATCTTGAGGTTTAGACTTCTGGCACTGAGTAGCATTACTCTTAGTTTCTTATCCCTTGTGATACCTATGGAGGTGGGTTTGTCTTTTGAGCCTTGCCTAAAAAAGGCACTATGGGGGTAGCAAGAGCCTTTGCCAATATCCAAAATCCCAGGGGTGACAGGTGCAAGCCGTCCATAGCAAAGCATCGTGGCTTGTCGAGCATGTAATCCCAGGCTGACAGGCATTGGATCCCCTTTGAATGACACCAACACTTAAGCCAATTGTTGAAATTGATCATCTTGTCTTCATATTGTGGCATCATTCTTGGTGAGGGTAAGATGATACTCAAGGTCAGGGTCATACCGGCCTGGGCTACATGCTCAGAGAGCTCCTCTATGTCTCTTTTCATGTAGTCCAGGGAGGTACGTCTCAGGTCATTCACACCAGCATGGACAATGACTGAGTCATATTTGTACTTGCCTTGGAGTGACCTGAGTGCTTGTGTTATGTGGCGGATCCTAGTGCCCGACAGGCAGCTCACTGTGACCTTCTCCTTGTTCAGCCTGGTGAGCGGGACGTCAGTGTGCCTGACGATAGAGTCACCTATTACAAGTGTATCAGGTGTGTTGTTTAGCCTTAAGGGCTGTGACTGTTTGGCACACTGGCTTTGTGAGCTATGTGTTGCACGTGTTTTGTTTTGGGGTAGCGGTTGCTTGGGTGTCTACTTTGGAGGTCTCTGCTGCTTAGGCAGATTTTTATTTAGAGCCTCCGAGTATGTTTGTGTGTGTTTATGTGTTTGGTTTGTTGTCGTGGTAGGTCTATGTGAGACTGGAATTGTAGTGAGTGTGGTTTCCTTCTCCTCCTGACTGGTTACACCAGTACTGAGTTGAGAGAGCTTAGCTTCCAGTTTGGCTATATGGTTGCATCTCTCACATGTGTTGGAATTTGTTGGGAGGAGGAGAGGGTTGTCTGTGTACATGAGGCAGTTGTAACATTGCCTCAAGATTCCCTTATTCACCAGCTGGACCGGGGAGGAGATTGACAACTGACCTTTGGACATGCTAGAATAGTATTGGGAATTCCTTTATAATTGAAAAAAAGGGCCAATGGGGAACAAGGTACTCAAGGGGAGTTTGTGAGAGTGTAGTGGTTTTAATTTTTTAGAGCTGACTTATATAATTGCTTTAGTGAGCAAGTGCCAGGTAACTTAAATGCAATGTGTTACAGGTAACTTAAATGCAAAAACGACAAACAGTAACTTTCTTTCAAGTGAAACAAGGAAATAAGTACAGTTAGCAATGCAGATATCACTAGGGATCCACAGAAGTGCTAAAAGGCCGCGTTTGCTGTTAAATAAAGTCATAAGGGATAACTGTAAAATGGGGGAGAATTTAAGTATGGCATGGATAGACTACAAAAAAGCATTTGACCGTATCCATCATTCATGGATAAGAGTGCTTAAAAATGTATAAGACACACCCTACACTGATCAATTACATTACAGTGACCATGAAACACTGACAAACCACTTTGTAATTCAGCCATGATAAAGGGCAAATTATTATTCCAGAGATAAAAATTCAAAGGGAATATTCCAGGGTGACTGTCTGTCACCACTGCTCTTTTGTCTTGCCCTTAACGCATTAAGCTGTCTATTTAACAGATTAGGTCACGGCTACAATTTGGTTACTAGAAAACAACAAAGTGTAAAGACTTCTCATCTTCTTTTTGTAGACAATTTAAAATTGCATAGTTCATCAGATGAAGAAGTGAAAGCACAACTGCAAGTGGTCAAAACTATTTCAGATGATACAAGAATGTAATTTGGTCTTGATAAATGTGTAAAAGCAGTCTTCAAAGTGGGAAAGCTGCAGCACCAAAAAAATATCAGTTTGGGACAGAAATGTGTTATAAAAGAATTCAAGCAAGAAGGAGTGCATAAATATTTGGGAATTGATGAAGGATCAACAGTAGAACATGGACAAATGTGAATAAAACTTAGTAAGGAATATTTTAGAAGATGAACTGAAAACAGTGTTGACATCTAGGAACAAAGTCCAAATTATAAATCAATTTGCTCTTCCTGTCCTAACAGTTTTGGAGTGACTGACTAGCCCCAAAAGGTGTTGGATAGGTTGGACAGAAAAACAAGAAGGATGCTTCATGCTCATTAAATGATTGATAAAACCAGTGCATACCAAGTTTATATGTTCCCTGTTCTGAAGGAGGTATGGGCCTCCTAGAAATTGATTAAATGTATAAATCTGCAATTGCAGGACTGCATACGTATCTGCTGACCTCACAAGACCCAAATATAGTGAAAGTTTTGAAACATGAAGAGAATAAGTATAAGATGACTTCCCTGTTTAATTTAGTAGCAGCATATTGGAGTCAAGTGGGAATGGAAACCAAACCAAAAGCAGAAAAAAATCAGGAGGCAACTGAATGTGCCAAGAAACAAAAGAAAGAATGCAAGATGAAGGATCAGTTGAGAAGGCAAGAAATGTGGAAAATGCATAAATATAGTACAGAAAACTTTCAGAACAACCTCATGTTGATAAAGATTGAATGCAGGAATGGTTAAGGAGAGGTGAATTTAAACCAAAAGGCGAAAGGTTAATATTGGCGGCCCAAGTTAGTGGACTGCTTACACATTGGTTTACAGAGATCACTGAACATGTGGAAGAAACAGACAAATGTAGGTTTTGTAAAACAGAATTGGGGAAAGACAAAAAATGCAAAGGAAGCACCCAAACAGAGTCCAATAATCCCACAACTGCGATGTATCCAGTGAATGAATGTTTTCAAAAAAGCAGCAACTCTAATCTTTAGCGTTAGAACTTTAATTTATAAACAAGCACTTTCGGAAGGCTTTGTATCCTTCCTTCCTCAGACGAAACAAAACACTGGGTTACAAAACGTCTCCCCATTAAATAGGGTCATAATTGGTTAATTAATGACATCACAATTAAAATCAATCTACTATATGTTCACTAAAAAATGCCTAAGTGTTGTTTATAAAAACTTATTTGAGAATTCTCCATAGCTTATGCTATCCAAGCAACTAATTATACGCTATACTAAATATTTACCTACAACCCTCCTGAACGTGTTAAACTAAAGCTTTTAACATAGTATAAATGCGCTTAACCTGTGTGTCTCGTATCAGATTAGGTTATGTTTGACACGCTAAAATAGTGCGATAGTCTTCATTTCGATATTCAAAGGGAACTTAGTAACAAGTTTACTTCAGCCACTGTTCAAAAGAACAAATCATCGGCGTAAATAATGCTGACGTCTAAGTGAAAATAAAGACTTTGTGCTCAAGTATTTATTAAATATGGTAAAAAATATATGACAATAATGCAAAGCTGAAATATTATGTATGCCCTTCTAATTATAACCTATTAAAATGTATTTGTTTATTTTAGATCTATTATACTTACAAATAATTAATTAAAAATAAATATAGAAATGAATATATATTGATGTTGTATAGTATAAACAAAATTAGAATTGTAATATCTAATTCTATTTTCTAAAAATTAAAAACCGAAGTTTTTCATTTTAAATTCATAACAGTTATGAGAGTTATATAATCATGTTAAAAAATGTTAAAAGTTATACAAAAATTTCTCTATATTTTAAATTTATTTTTCAAATTATTGAATTTTTTAAAATTATCAAAATAACCTTTTAAGAATAAAACAAGTTAAATAATAACCATAAATAGTGTATACAAATATATATAACTGTGATGTTGACCGGTGTGTATATATATGCTAATACCATAATAAATTCACCCTATTCTTATTATAGTTACTACCTCCTTAAAGCTAAGTGTTTTAATATACAGGTTAAGGAAATAGATTCATTTAAACCTGGATTTATGTGTCCTTATTTGCCAGAACAATTCCTCTTTTTCTAACAGGATTTGCCATGGGCCTGACCTAGAATCATCCTTAATTTGTTTTAAAACAGCAAAATTAAAAACATGATCTTGGTATTCCATAATATGGCAAGCTAATGCATTGTTCACGTCCTTCCTAGTTATTGCATACAAATGTTCGTATATGCGCTTTCGCAAGGCCCGCTCGGTCTTTCCTATATAGAAAGCCGGGCATTTATTGCAGTTAGCTACATAAACCACCGCTTTGGAAGCACAACTAAAATTTCCAAGAATCTTAACATTGGCATTAGATTTTTATGCACGTTTTCAGTTGATCATTACTTCATAAGAAACATTCTACAAAAGAATTGGGCCATTATTGTAGAAGACAAACATTTACACCAGCTGTTTGGATCTTCACCAAGAATAACTTATAGAAAAGGGTTTAGCCTGAAATCCTTGCTAGAAAGGAATAAGAAAATTGCCTTTCAAAGGACAAAAGGGATAACCAAGTGTGGATCCTTTCACCAATGTAAATCTATACAAGAAGGGAATAACGTGTTTATAAATAGACAGAAATATAAGATTCTTGGAAATTTTAGTTGTGCTTCCAAAGCGGTGGTTTATGTAGCTAACTGCAATAAATGCCCGGCTTTCTATATAGGAAAGACCGAGCAGGCCTTGCGAAAGCGCATATACGAACATTTGTATGCAATAACTAGGAAGGACGTGAACAATGCATTAGCTTGCCATATTATGGAATACCAAGATCATGTTTTTAATTTTGCTGTTTTAAAACAAATTAAGGATGATTCTAGGTCAGGCCCATGGCAAATCCTGTTAGAAAAAGAGGAATTGTTCTGGCAAATAAGGACGGCAGCACACATAAATCCAGGTTTAAATGAATCTATTTCCTTAACCTGTATATTAAAACACTTAGCTTTAAGGAGGTAGTAACTATAATAAGAATAGGGTGAATTTATTATGGTATTAGCATATATATACACACCGGTCAACATCACAGTTATATATATTTGTATACACTATTTATGGTTATTATTTAACTTGTTTTATTCTTAAAAGGTTATTTTGATAATTTTAAAAAATTCAATAATTTGAAAAATAAATTTAGAATATAGAGAAATTTTTGTATAACTCTTAACATTTTTTAACATGATTATATAACTCTCATAACTGTTATAAATTTAAGAAGAAAAACTTCGGTTTTTAATTTTTGGAAAATAGATTCTAATTTTGTTTATACTATACAACATCAATATATATTCATTTCTATATTTATTTTTAATTAATTATTTGTAAGTATAATAGATCTAAAATAAACAAATACATTTTAATAGGTTATAATTAGAAGGGCATAAATAATATTTCAGCTTTGCATTATTGTCATATATTTTTTACCATATTTAATAAATACTTGAGCACAAAGTCTTTATTTTCACTTAGACGTCAGCATTATTCACGCCGATGATTTGTTCTTTTGAACAGTGGCTGAAGTAAACTTGTTACTAAGTTCCCTTTGAATATCGAAATGAAGACTATTGCACTATTTTAGCGTGTCAAACATAACCTAATCTGATATGAGACACACAGGTTAAGCGCATTTACACTATGTTAAAAGCTTTAGTTTAACACGTTCAGGAGGGTTGTAGGTAAATATTTAGTATAGCGTATAACTAGTTGCTTGGATAGCATAAGCTATGGAGAATTCTCAAATGAGTTTTTATAAACAACACTTAGGCATTTTTTAGTGAACTTATAGTAGATTGATTTTAATTGTGATGTCATTAATTAACCAATTATGACACTATTTAATGGGGAGATGTTTTGTAACCCAGTGTTTTGTTTCGTCTGAGGAAGGAAGGATACAAAGCCTTCCGAAAGTGCTTGTTTATAAATTAAAGTTCTAACGCTAAAGATTAGAGTTGCTGCTTTTTTGAAAACATTCATTCACTGGATACATCGCAGTTGTGGGATTATCGGACTCTGTTTGGGTGCTTCCTTTGCATTTTTTGTCTTTCCACAGTCTGTTTGGCGTTTTTTAAAACAGAATTAGGAACAGTCGCACATCTTGCTGCTGGTTGTGATATACTAATGGCAGAAGGGAAAGGCATAATAATGTGACAAGACTGCTGAATTGGGGATTGTGCAAACATTATGGTACTGAAGTAGCTGAAAAACACAGGAAATGTGAGCCACAAAGCATCATAGAAAATGATGAAGCCTACATCACATGGGATCACCCATTACTAACAGTTCAAAAGATAGATGCTAGAAAAACAGATATAGCGGTCCATGAAAAGAAGACAAAAGTAGCATTGATCATTGAAATTGCTACACCCAGTGACTACAGTGTCTTACATACAGAGAGATACAAAGTTGTTATAAAATGCCAAGATTTGCAGTCAGATACAATGACAATAAGTTCCAGTTATTGTAGGAGCAACAGGTCTTATAAAAAATAATTTACAATCTCAGTTATATATGCTACCGATACATGTAACTCTGTATAAATCGCAGAAGGAGTCATTACTGAGCACATTGCATTGCTCCAAAGAGCACTTCTGGCTGACATCAAAAATTGAAACAATACTAATTTCATGAACTTTAATCATACTTTGACTTAGGACTGAGGTCCATTCCTGTCATGGTATTATAAACCCAAAAGAATTGGAGAAACAAAAAGAAAAAGTGATTACTAGGCTAATGGCACAAGAGCCTTTACAAGCTAGCCAATAATACCTAGAATACAATATTGTACCTCAATTCCCCAGATATGTGATAGGGTAGTATCAGGGTAGTGGATTTTTGAGTGTTGAAGCCCTGAGTCATTTTACAGAATGATTCTGTCCACAAGGGACATGGGAGTGAATTTATGGTTCCACATCCATTTATCCAAATTGTTTTTGAAGAGAGTGAGGAACGGACTTTGTTTTAAGAAGATTGGAAGTTTATTCCATAGACAAGGTAGACTTTGGGATATGAATCTCTCCTGCAAATTCTGTTAGAGTCACGAATAAGCTATAGGTCCATGGAATATGTAACTCTCATATAAATTTTCTTGCAAATAAATAAGATTTTCATCAGGGCTATATCAGAGAATGCCTGGTAAGTAACCTTTCAATAAACAATATGAAAAGGAGTAAATGGATAGCTCCTTTAGTCAGTCCATGTAAGACATATGTCTTATGCTTTGTATTTTTTTAGTGAGAAACTTTGGGGCCACTTCAACTGGTGTAAGTGCCTGGTTAGGTACTTGCAGAAGGGAGTATTGTACTCGATTGTGGGCCTGAGGAGGGCTAAGTACAATGGCAGCATGACTTCCTTTGACCTTGATGCCATGCCTTTACTTATAAGCTAAGCCAAGAAGGGTTGTCTAACTAACATAACTACATGGTGGTCAAAGTTTAGGTTACTATCTATATATGCTCCTAGGTCCCTCACCATTGCATCTACGTTTAGGTGTGTGCTATCAATATTATAATTTGAAGGGATATCTAATTTACAGAAGGGTATGATTGCACATTTTATAACATTTAGTCTTAGACCGTGGTCTTGCCACCAGTCTTTTGTCATTTTTAGGCCTGTTTGTAGGATGTCAACAATGTTTGAGGATTCATTGACTGCTCCCAGCTTACAGTCAGTGGTGAAATTGATGAGCCAGAGGCCCCAACATTGGCCTTCACTTCAGAGAAGTATACACCAAACAGGAAGGTTTCCAACATTATACCCTGTGGTATGCCACTAGTAACAGGTTTCTTATTAGAAGTGGATTTGCCTATCCAGACAACATGTTTCCTGTCAGTGAGCCAGTTTGCTATCCATCTGATGATGTAGGGGGTTATGCCTAATGAAGTAAGTTTATCTTTGATCCCAAAGTGGGGGATTGTGTCAAAAGCTTTGGCCAGGTCTAGATAAGTGGTGTGTATAGTGTTACCCTCATCTATGGCCCTGGTGACTTTTTCAAGGAAGTCCACCAGATTGAGTAGGCATGACCTCCCTTTAACAAAGCCATACTGGGTCTGGCCTAGTGTTTTTATTAATCAGGTCCATGATAATTATCTCTATGGCCTTGCAGAAAAGACTTGTGAAGCTTATGGGTCTGTAGTTCCCTGGGTCAGTCGATGGGCCTCACTTGTGCAGAGGGATGACTGTTGTAGTCTTTCATTCCTCTTGGAGTCTGTGGTTAAAGAGGGTTTCTTGTAGACCTGATATATTCTGCTTTAGGCTATTTAACAAACATCCTGGAAGGTTGTCAGGACCCATGGAAGCTGTGTTTTGGCTTTAGTGAGTGCAGTAAGGACCTGTTCCCTTGTAATGACCGGTAGGGGGATGATTTCTTTGGGTATGGTAGGAGGTGATTGGGGGGGGGGGGTTGAAATGAACTTGTCCAGTAGTTTTCCTATAGTTTCAGGCTGGGTGTAAGTGTTGCCATTCATGATTAACTCAGCACATTGCTGAGCATTTCTACTGAGGTTATGAACATAATTTTAAAAAAAAGTATGTTTATTTTTCACCTGAGAGGCTATTTCTGACTTGTAGCTTGGATTGGCATATTTGACCAGCTCTCTAATTTGTTTGTTTAGACTGATGAATGTCATTTTGCACTGTCTTGTATGTTCCTTCCTAGCTTTGGAGAGGATTTTTTCTTTTGTTAAATAGCCTATTCATGCTAGGTCTCCACAAGGGTGGTTTATTTTTGCCAGTAATCGCAGGTTTGACTCAGAAAGGAACAGCCTTCTCTCTGCAGCTATGAATGTGGTTGTACAGTGCTTTTGTGTACAGCACAAAATAGGCCTCAGTGTCATATGGGTTAGGAGTGGCTTGGAGGTTTAATAAGCTGTCACTTAGTTTGAGTTACTTGGCTTTAGCAAAGATCTTAACAGGTTTGGAGTTTGATGGGGGTTCTATTTTGGTTTTAATACTAAAGGAGATAATTTTATGGTCAGATCTTACCACAAAGGAGTTAATGCATGGGAGGGAGCAGCATCCCCCATGTTCATGAGTATCACGTCTAGGATATTTGTCTCTCTAGTTGGGGAGCTAACTAGTTGCTCCAGAGTGTTTGTGTTGGCAAAGTCAAAAAAACACTGAGCAAGTGAATTATAGGTCATATAAGTCTCACAGTTTATAGAGGGTTAGTTGAAGTCACCATAAGTATGGTGTTAGGCTGAATGTTAAGAGATTCCAGTAGGTTTAGGTAAGTGGCATGTTTTTTCCAGAGTCATGTTGGGGGACCTGTAGCTAGCAAGGATAGCACCTATGGTTAGTTGGGCATGGAGCAGCTCATGTGAGTCATGTTGTTGGACCAGTCTAGCAGTGTACTTGTCCTTTATGACCACTGAGACACCTCCTCCCTTTGTTTTATCCTGAGCTGAGGGGGATCAAAATGTGTAAAAAACATTGTAGCCTTTGATAGCTGGGGTGCTCTCCATGGTTTGGAACCATGTTTCCATGGCTGCACGTCTGTTTTTTTTCAGGGTGAGGAATGCTTTAAGGGGTGCAGTTTTTATTTAAACTCCTAACATTGAGCAGCAGTAACTTTAGGAGGTAGGGAGTGATTTGTATTATGCTGAAGGGCTTAACAACTTGGCATGGCCTAAATAAGGGACTATGAGTGTAGATAAAGTGTTTGCCAGTATCTGGAAGCCAAGTGGTGACAAGTGCAAACCATCTTTGGCAAAGCATTGTGGTTTGTTGATCATGTCTACCCAAGCTGACAAATATTGAAACCTCCTGTTATGTCACCAGAAACCATGCCAACTGTTGAAGTCAGTAATTTTTTGGTGGCACTGTGGCATCATCATTGGTTAAGGTAGGATGCTACTCAAGATTAGATTCATACCCACCTGGGACACATATTCAGAGAGCTCCATTATGTTTCTCTTCATATAGTCCAGTGAGGTGCATCTTAGGTCATTTATACCCACATGGACAATGACTGTGTCATACTGGTACTTGTGGTTTAAAGGCCTAAGTGCATGCATGAGCTGGCAGATCCTGGCTCCAGACAGGCAGCTGACTGTGATCTTCTCCTTGTTTAGCCTGGTAAGGGGGACATCAGTATGTCTTACAATGGAATCTCCAATAACTAGAATATTTGGCTCTGTTGTGTGTTGTCTTATTGGCTTGGAAGCGGGGCTACTATGATTTTCAAAGTTATGTGTTGTGTAAGGCGCTGTCTTTTTTTGAGTGTGCGTGGGGCCACTGGGAGATGTTTTTAGGAGGTCTTAGAGGTTTGTGTAGATTACATGTGAGTACCTCTGCATATGTGGGTATATGTGTTTGTTCCTTAGTGTTGGTGGTGAGTCTTTTGGGCATAACAATGACAATCCAGTTTGCATTTTTTGTGTGTGTATGTGAGAACTTTGCCTCCAGTGACATTGTGTATCTACATCTCTCACATACTGTGTTTGTTTGTTCTAAAATTAAGTGGCTGTCAGTGAATATTAGGCAGTTACTACACTGCCTCAGGATGCCCATATCCACCAGGCCAGAAATAGAGATGACAGGGAAGCACCTATCCATTATACCAAATACTTAGTAGATGGGAAGGAGTTGGGGAGAGTCACCTAAAGGTCTGAGTGAGAATCTTTGTAGTATACTATTAGATGACTTGCAGTAGTGCTGCCCTCTGCACAAACTGACAGCTCTTTGAGCAGCCATAAACAATGTGAGACTGTGGAGAGCTTTTCCTATAGAGGATTTAAACTGGAGAGGTTTGCATATATACAAGGCAAGGGTAACAGTGTTTGTATGATGTGCAAATGCCAGGTTTTTGTCCCAGCAAGCTGAATGACTTTTATACAGTTAATCCTTAAGGCCAATCATATAAACAAACAATAAGCCTTCCACCAGCAATTCCCAAATTAGATGGGTTGAATCAGCCCTTCACTCTCACCAGCATTCAGAATAAAACCCTCTTAATGTAAAATTAATTGGCTTTTAGCTCAAGTGTAGTAACAAATGCTTTAGATGTAATCCAAGATCTTGTAATCACAGGTGTCCAAGCCAAGCAAAAGAAAGCTCTGAATAAATTAATACAGTCTCCTAAAAATGTGAGGCTTTTATTCTATCAGGATGAAAGACTTTTACACAGTTAAGACCTCAGGCCAATCAGAAAATCAAACAATAAGCCTTACACTAGCAGGTTCCCAATTCGGATGGGTTGAATCAGCCCTCTCCTCCCACCAAAGTGCAGAATAAAACCTTCTTATTGTAAAATGAACTGGTTTTGAGCTTGTTTGATCTCTGCAAATATATGTAATAAAGAAGCAAATTTATATGAATAATAGGCTATAACCTCACCTGTGAAATTTCTTTAGTGGAACAACTTTATGGATTATATAATGTACATAACTACATATCAGTCTAAACTGGTGGGAGGACACAAATATTCCATGTTCAGCACCTGCATATAAAATGACAAGAATCTTTCATATCCATTTTTGTACCATACATATTGATCAGATGTTGTAAAAATAAAAATAAATAATAAAAATTAATTTTAACAGGAAATTTCATACAAAACGCAGGAATGGCTCAATGCTCTAAGCATAACTTACACACACAAAGGCACATGCAGTTATACATAGCACCTACAGATAAACACACAAACACACCACCTACACACACACATACACACATTTCACCTATACACACAACATATAATATACACAGACACACATACACACACACATTACCAGACATTTGTTAAAAATTAAAAAGAGTAAAGCAGAAATCACAGAAGTGAACACCAATAACCAAAAAATACTGTGCTTATATAAGTCCAAATATTTAGTCCTAACATTCAGAAATAAAGTAAAATCTTTAATGAAATCACAGCTAAGTGTTTTCATCTTAAAGTAGTCAAGATTTCATCAGAATTGACACAAAACTTGTAATCTACCATTAAATAACATTCAAAAAGTCATGTGATAACATCACACTAAAAATATTTATGCCTATACATATCAAAAAATAGATAATGAAATGAATTTAAAAGAAACAACGTAAAGAAATGTTTGAGTGTTTTGCATCTTATATACAACATTAAAAGTTATCATTTTTACAAATCAACTTTGGTTCACTGAATATCGACGTTATTAAATCTTGCAGGGAACAAGCATAGAAGTTAAGCTGCCATGTTAGTTCCTTATTGATCCTGATTTCCCAAGGACTGCCTTTGGTGTTAATGGGAACATTGTCCAATGCAAAAAAACTTAAACTCAAAGGTCTTACACATAAGTGAATGCTTGTAAAGTATTTGCAAAGTGCATTTGTATCCTTTTTGATTGTAATGTTATGTATATAACCATAAATTCATCTCTTTATTGCTCTTGCAGTTTTTTCTTCCAGTGTAAAAAAGAGGCACTTGACAAGCCAGTTATCCACATATATAAGAACAGTACTTCTACAATTAAAATGTTTACTAGATGTTTTGGCTTTGTTACAGGCAGTAATAATAATTTTTCTGCTTTCCAAAATATACTTGCACTGGTGGAAAAACACTTGTGTGTTCTTTGCTTTCTGTTAGTCATGGTAACGCTTTTCACCCCTCTTTAAAGATTTCCCCTTTTGTCTATTAAAGTGGTTATTCATCCAAGCCACTTCTGGATAGATGGAAAATAATTTCAATTTTTGTTCAAAATATTTTTCTCCCAGAGTCATTGTTGCATTTTAATAGCATGGGCATCTAGCAGTTTGCACTCTCAGTCTTCTTAGTAACAGCATATTCCTTCACTTGTCCAAAGAATGGTATATATTTTGAGTCTCAAGCATTTATTTAATTTTGGATGGTTTCTAAAGAGTGTATAGGTTAAGCACAGTCTTAAAACATGCCATAAAGGTTAGCACTTTCTTTGATAAGGGTGTCATAATTAGAAGTCATGCATGCCAGTCTAACTTATCTAGTCTTATGGAATTTATTTGTGGAGGTATGGGTGATTACTGCCATAATGAATATACAAGTAAGAGAAAGCTGGCTTACAGTGCAAGTTGGAACAGAATTTTCTTTCCAACCTGTTTTTTTTCCTTATATGACATCTAGAAATCTAGAGTGTATTTGTCATGTTTTGAAGCAAATGTAAGTAATAAACTTTTTGGAGTTGGCTATAACTGCCTTAGTATATACAATACCAAATTATACAATTTTAATGCAAAAAGTTTGTTATTTTTGCATTAAATTTTTATTGATAAGGAAGACCCCTGAATTTCCCTGACAAGACATCATGAAAAACTGATCCTATAATGCCTCATTACTTAGATAAGACTGAGATACTGTGTGTATTGCTCCAATGTCTTTATTAAACTTTAGATTAAAGAAAAGTGTTGATGATCAATTTTTGAGTTAATGGAACATCTTCTATATATTTTCTTTTTTGCTCTTACGTTGAAGAGATATTAAAGGTTGCCAGAATGCCACAGCTATTTTTTGTTTAATTAATATATTTGGAGGTCTGCTTACCCATTGTGTTTCCTACACCTGATTTTCACAATTTTTGTGCATCAGAGCTGGCAACTCAGCAGGTGAAAATCTACTGCCAATCATTAGCGGACCGGAATTCCACTGTGGCGACCCCTAACCGGGAAAAGCCGAAAGACACAACAACTTAGATTATTATATTGACACCATATTTCCATGCTAAATGCATCATAAGTAGTTTCTTATTTCACAAACAGACAGGTTGTCAGTTCTGTGCAGGTGGAAAACATCACATTGAAGACTAACACCTGAAATGTTGTGGCAGTGAAACCACAATATAAGTAAGAAGCAGCTCCTCTAAAGACGTAAGTTATATGTACTGATCTGTAATATTTTGTAGCTGTGTGTAAATCATTTCATAATGCCTATGATGAGGTTATTTTTGTGGGTATTATTATTGAGCTAAATTAAGTAAACAGTGAAACTAAAAAGGTCAAGTAGCACACCATAATGATTTTTGAAAAAAAATTTGCAACTCTAGCATGAGCAGTATAAGGGGATATAAACTAATTGTAAAAGAAAGATGCTTCTAAAAGTGACCAATACATTTTAACTTCGTCATGAGAAACACAGAGTGTAAATAGCAAAAAGGGGAAACAGACTGAATGTGTTTTAACAATTCATTTAACTTGTCCATTGTGTCACACCACAATATGCATTCATCATCCAGGAACCTGGAATAACTAAGCCAACAATCAGAAAATAAAGAGTTAAGAATGCGGTTCTTCTCCCAAGTCCACAACATCATGTTAACAGATACGGAAAATATAAGCATTTGGGGCCAGATTCAATAACGCCTACACTGTAGACTAAGTGTACACTGTTCTGAGTGAACAGACAACACAGACATAACGCACTCCTTCTTCCTCCTAATTTTAGTTTTCCTACTGATATTCTTGCAGCTTCAAATATTGGCAGGGATTCATAAATGTTACCACAAAGTCTAGACTACATGTACACTTAATGTAATCTTTCTGAATGACTAAAAAGCACAAAAAAATTTGATAAGAAATTTATTGAATACATATCATGTACACTTAGTGTAGGCTTTATTGAATCTGGACCTTAGTTTTTCTATACTACATTTACAGATCACATACTGAGCTAGAGATATAGCTTTGCTTATGATCTGTAACTGCAAAATTGTAGAAAAATAATAACATGAAGTTGTGTATGAGCACAGTTGTTTCAGGAGTTCAGGAAACTCTCTTGCTAAGAGGATATACTCTTGCAGATTACAAGGCAACTCATATGTCCAACCAAGTATGCTGATATAGAAAACAATGAATAAGGTCTGTCTTGTACACTGGTAAAAGTTGCCAATGTATGACTCTGACTAAGTTCAGAACAGCAAACCTGGGTCCTCCTTTCAAAATAGGCATTGGGCTCTGGCAGACAAAAAAAGCTTATGCTGAATGGTGGCTGACAGAGCACTATTTTGGGCTCAGTCAATAAGTAACTGCTCCAAGTAGCGTGTTACTCTATATCCAAAATGATGTGGAATCCAACCTATCTACACATGCACATGCATACACACACACATACAATAAATATTAATTTCATACTTTCTGCAGTTGTCTGTGCTAAATTAACTCTTTTGGATTGTGTATGTGATATTTAATCCATGCACATTTTTTTAGACTGGGCATCAGTCTTTTAGACTTCTCTTTCTCATTCTCTCTCTCTATATATATTTTATGTAAATATATATATATATATATATATATATATGGGTCCATGTCAGATGGACGAAAGCCCACTTAACCGACGACCACATCAATGAGATGACTTCACCGACAGAATGAATCCCTGACAACGGTGAGTAGTGCAGACTGGGAGTAGGTCCCATTCCCTCACTGTAGTGGAATCTCGGAGTTGGTATATTTAAGTAGGGGGGGTGTGGGGGGTGCAGCCCCCCACATGGAGGGTGCAGGGGGGCTTGGCCCCTGCTATTCATGTTTTAATGTGGATTTTGAGTGTATTACAGAAGCGGGAATGTATTCCGTTACATAATACATTGACTTACCATTGTTGGAGATTCGTCCTGACGGCGATGTCATCTCATTGATGTGGTCGTCAGTTAACTGCACTTTCGTCTATCTGACATGGACCCATATATATATATATATATATATACATAGATTCATAGGTTCCTAGGTTGGTATTAGGCTATCGACCTTGGGGCTATGCAAGCCTAGCCATAACAATTCCCTGGCTATTTCTTCCCACAGAATTGACTTCCCTGGAACACTGTCTATTGACGTGATCCCCAGGGTGAATTTCCTATCTCCCATCCGATCATAGAAAACAGTTAAACTAGCAACTAGGCATTTTATTTTAAAATTCTGATAAAAAAGTAGAGTTGCAAAAGAGGAAAGGATTGGATGGGATGAGATGAGAGGAGGAAGTCTCTCAGAGTCTATTTAAAAGTAATGGTAAGACCATAACAGATACAGAAAGCTGCTGCCATTTATTGTTTAATCATCCCACAGTTATTTCACCCCCAAACATTGAACCTTTCGGACATCATGACTTAAAACAGCTAAACTGCCAGTGTTGCAAAGCACAAAAGCATTTCTTTTTTTTTTTTTTTTGCATTGGGATAAATGCCCCTGTACTTCCTAAAGTGGGGGCAAGCACAAACAAATACACCATAGTACTCTCTATTTACATATATATATATATATATATATATATATATATATATATATATATATATATATATATATATACAGTATGCATAATATATTTGTATGTGTGTATGTATGTGAGTGTGTGTGTGTGTGTGTGTGTGTGTGTGTGTGTGTGTGTGTGTGTGTGTGTGTGTGTGTGTGTGTATATGTATGTATGTATGTATATATATATATATATATATATATATATATATATATATATATATATATATATATAGTATAGATAGATGTATATATGGGTTCACTTTAAATAATCGAATGTTCAGAACATCGACGTTCTGATCATCGAGACCAGAACATCGATGTTCAGAACATCGAAGGTTTAAAGTGGAAGTGCCAGGTAAGTGAGATTGTGGAATGCTGGGTGCGTATGCGGGGCAGCAAGGTGCCCTGCATGTTGTGTGTGTTTGTGTGCCATCTGAGTGTTGGCATTGCAGGTAGGGCATGGGAAATCTCCCGTTTAGCACTACTGCATATAGCGGTAAATGGGAGATTTCCCTTACCCCACTGTAGTGTGATCTCAGAGTTGGAATATTAAAGTAGGGGGGTGTGGAGGGAACAGCCCCCCATATGGAGGGTGCAGGGGGGAGAAGCCCCCCTGCATAACATGGTGTTTGTGATTTTGTTGTTGTTTTTATGGTTCATTTTGTACCTTCGATGTTCTGAACATCGATGTTCTGGTCTCGATGATCAGAACGTCGATGTTCTGAACATTCGATGATTCATAGTGAATCGATATATATATATATATATATATATATATATATATATATATATATATATATATATATATATTAACTCTGGTGGAAAATTGGAGAAAGGGAATAACATGAGTAAGTATAACACTGAACTTCTCACCCTTCTCAGAGTCTAACTGCAATTTAATGATGCTGGCAGCCTTTCAGTGATGACATGATTTTCTAAGCATCAATCAAGTGTCCAGTGGTTTTTCGCTTCCCTTTTGCAAAGAAGAATTCAGGTGCTGAGTCACAGTAGTCCCTAGCTTAGAATTTTATTTTCACATTATACACACCACAATATTCTGTTGCATTAAATAATTGATCATATCAATGGCTTGTCTGATGGCTATGCAGAATATTGAATAGTATTCATTACTAAAGAGCATGTATCTTCCTTGTACAGATGTGGTGCCATATACATTGGTATATTTTGTTTTTCACTGTAACTTTCACAATCACTTTATTGTTGACTGCACAATCTATGTGATGTCTGTCTCTTCTCATCATACGTGCCTGTTCTCTTGGCTTTATGAGCTTTTATCACATGTTTCGTTCACTGAAGTACCACAGCCTTCCATTGCTTGACAATCTACTTCCTCAGACTATCTAACTATATGCAAGTTCTTTTTTCACTGCATCCTGATTACAGAACATTCTTTCTCTACAAAACTGTTATCCATTTCTGCCACCTCTGCCAACCTGTACACACTGGCAATTTAGAACTCATTTTATCCAGTATACAGTGATTACCTGCTTTCATGTCCTCTGTGCTCACTGGCTAAAACCATATTCAGGTATTACTTGCTGCATCATCACCTTTACTGATGGTTAATCTCCTCCCACCCAGCCTTCCTACATAATCTAGGTAATTAGCTCAATCCACATTACTTAGCCAGAGGCAGAGCTGTTCCCTTTTTTGAATTTGGTATGAAAATGACAACATATTAAAAAAAGTTTGCCAACTTTTTGCTATATTTTTAGTTTAAATTTATTAAAATTTAAAAAATTTTAAAATGCACTGAGTTGATTGTGAACAATGTTACCTATAGTGAGAATGAAGATACACCAAACCTACTGGCCAATAAATTTAGCTCTATTATTAACCCCCACTCCCCTCTGTCCATCACTAAAAATATACTTGAAACTGACTGACCTCCCACTACCACATAAGACCAAGTCCTAAAAGTGGCATCAAATGCTAAAAATACTGTATCAATGGGTCCTAGCAATATCCCTGGAGGCTTCTTAAATAGCACGAAGCATGATTTAGCCACACCCCTAACAGCACTGTTCAGTTTCAGCCACCATACAGGTTTTGTACCAAGCAAATAGAGAACAGCTGCAGTCATTCATCTGCATAAGGTAGGACCTTCCACAGACCCAGGCAATTAATTTGATCAACCTCATATGCAAAGCCATGGAAACACTTATGGAGTTAATCAATCAGGACATAGGGAACCATCAAATACTGAACCCATCTCAGTTTGGCTTCATGAAGCGTAGGTCATTCTTACTCAAAGTTGTGGATTTTTTTAAAAGGTCACCAAAGCAATGGATGAAGACAAAATAGTACACACCACATACCTCAACCTAACCAAATCTTTTGACATAATTCTCCATTCAGACATTGTAGAAAAGCTAAATAAACTGGGAATTAACCCCTATGTCACCCAGTGGATTATCCAATGGCTCACAGATAAGGCACAGAATCAAAACAGGGGAAGCTACCACCACAAAGTGACCAGTCACCAGTGGAGTCCCCCAGCGTTCTATGCTACTACCTCTCCTGTTTGGAATCTATTGTTCTGAAGTAAAAGTCAAAACAAAAAAGCTCAGGCTGATTAAGTTTGTAGGTGATTGAATCCCCGAATGACTTAGCCATCTCACAGGAAGGCCTGTCTCAAATGAATAACTGGTGTCAAAATCATGGTTTGAAATTAAATGCCAAAAATGTATTACTGTATCCTTTGGGAAGTCACCTATCCCAGGGAACTACCAAATTGACAATGCGCCTTTAAAAGTTGACCCAGTTGTTTGGGATTTGGAAACTTATGTGGACAGTGAACTAAATTTTGACCATGTATCTGTTGTAAGAAATTCCTTCTATATTGCACAGCTTATAAACAAAGGGATTGTGTCTAGATCTGGGGATGTCATTGTTCCCCTTTACTCAGCTCTCATTAGGCCAGTCATTGAATATAATGACCCCCTTGGGCATGCATCTGTCCAAATACATGTAACAAGTGGAACTCCCACAGAGAAACCTTACTGAAAGGATACAAGGCCTAAAGAACATGTCCTACATGGACCAGCTCAAAGCACTATCACTATACTTGGTGTCCTACAGACTAAGAGATGACCTATGTCTAGCATACAAGACATCCTGTGACTCATTACTGATGGATTTACTGCACATCAGCAAGTCAAATGGAATTAGAAATACTTGGTCTAGGGATATCAACCTCATCTGTAACATCAATAAAATAGTTTGGAGGGACAGGTATAATACCACTGCTATGGAATACATTCTCCATTAACACAAAACAAAGTTCTTCTCTGTCCATTTTCAAGCACAACTTAGATCTATGGATGAGAAACAGAAAATTTACCCCAGGATTATCCCCTGAACTATTACTAAAATGGATAGATGTGGCTCCTGAATGCTTTATCCCATGCATGGGTCCCCTCAAATTATCTACGGTATGATCTCAGTTATTCTTATTAGTGGTAATATATAATTGTCGACCATGACATGGGCAAGGCCAAACCATAACCAAATGGGATAAGCTATTTCCAGAAAAAAAAGGGAAATTGGCTTGGCTTAAAATGGGCTGCAAGAACAGCTAACCTAGCATTTACCTATGACTCTAGAAAGCATTTATATTATATTTGGTATACGTGTATGTACCAGTCAGTGAACATTATACTCACTCTTGCTCATATTTTGCATTCACGTATTCTGTATGGGGCATATTATAATGGCCTAAGTTATACCTGAAAGTAGGGATATGTTGGCCTTCTATTCCTGCTGAGCTAAGCAAAACTAAATAGCAAAGTGAGAAAGCAACGTATTTGTTAGCTAATAGATGAATGAATAGTTAATTAATGGTCATGCCAATATTTTATACCATTTACCCTCGGTCTCAAGTTTGAAATACAAATTTTTTACATTTTTTTCTTTGTACTTTTTACCTCTCTGCCCCCATTTTTACTTAGGCCTCTTCTTTCCCAGTAAGAAGGAGACAGCCATCCAGTGGGACTATCAGCCAGGCATCCATCAGAGTGATTATAGCCCCTGCTGTCCTTCTGATAATGATGACATTTTTATTATGGCCTTAACCCAGGCTTGAGTAGGAAACATGCAGCCTAGATCACCATGGGAACCACTATATCTTCCCTGGGCAAGGCCATGCTTCTGTGTAACTAAGATGCAGGTGTACAGTCAAAGCTGGGTGAGCAATACCTGTACCCCATGGGTGTATCATGCTGCAGCACCTTTCCTCTGAGGGGGTTGAAACATCTTATGTCCAGGATGACCCTGTACTCCAGGATTAACACACCTATCCTCTCATGCCAGTTTCAATAGATACTTAAGACATTTGAAATGGTAATATGATTAGTTCTGAAACAAAAGGTGCATAAAACACATTTTATTTCACCATGTTTCTGATAAACAGAAGCAAAGAAGGTCAGTAAATAATTCTATTACACAACTCCATAACACAATATTGTTTTTGTTGTGATAGTTAAACATGTTAATATGAATCAAAGAACAGGACAAAATAAATAAAGATATATATATATATATATATATATATATATATATATATATATATATATATATGTATATATATATATATATATATATATAAACATATATATATATATCTTCAAAAAAAAAAAAAAAACCCTCAAACAGTATCTCAAAGTGAACTGGCTTTGCCCATGTACCAACCCTGATTAAGTTTTAAACTGAAAGCATAATCTGTAAATATCATAACATGCAACTACGTCACCAAGCTCTATATCCAATCTGACGTCTCTTGCTTTTAATTGTGTCTGTCCATGAGAATTGTGAGTCCCTACTAGGGAAGGCTACTAAGCCATTGTACATAATCACTCTGTTTTATATAAAAAAAAAAATAAAAAAAAAATAATCTTGTTTTCCCGCCTTACTGAACTAGAATAGTCCAGTCTTCAGAGTTTGCTGATCTCTGGGCTTTGTCTTGGTTCCTGTGCTATTCCATATCCTTATTTGGATAAAAGGAAGCGTCTTTGTTCACCAGTGGGAGTGGGGAGCACTGAGCGGCCTATTTGTCCCTAGAGGAGTGGTTCCAGCCAGAAACTTGTAGTCTATTGGCCATTTTGGGTCAATTCCTAGCTCTTTTCAGCCCCCTGTAATAAAGCCCGCTTTAGCGCTTTTTCGCTTGTATTCAACTCAGCACAGCTCCTCGTGGTGTCCTGCAGAGTTCTACAAGCAGCAGAGAGCAAAAGAGTGACTTTTTCCTGATTTAAGTATTTTTTCTGGCTTTTTGATTATTTACTGCTTAGCGACTGCTTTTTCGCCTGTTTATACAGCTCTGCATTCTATTTAAACAGTTTTTGTGTTGATTAACTGTTTTGCACTTTTAAAAAGTTATTTGTTGCTTAATTTTACCTGTAGGCTAACACACTCAAGTGTGCTAGCCGTTTAAAAGCATTTATAGCATTTACTGTCTGTTTTTCTTCTGTTTTCTGCAAAAAAGAAAAAAACAAAAAAAATCTTGTTTTCCCGCCTTACTGAACTAGAATAGTCCAGTCTTCAGAGTTTGCTGACCTCTGGGCTTTGTCTTGGTTCCTGTGCTATTCCATATCCTTATTTGGATAAAAGGAAGCGTCTTTGTTCACCAATGGGAGTGGGGAGCACTGAGCGACCTGTTTGTCCCTAGAGGAGTGGTTCCAGCCAGAAACTTGTAGTCTATTGGCCATTTTGGGTCAATTCCTAGCTCTTTTCAGCCCCCTGTAATAAAGCCCGCTTTAGCGTGCTTTTTTGCTTGTATTCAACTCAGCACAGCTCCTCGTGGTGTCCTGCAGAGTTCTACAAGCAGCAGAGAGCAAAAGAGTGACTTTTTCCTGATTTAAGTATTTTTTTCTGGCTTTTTGATTATTTACTGCTTAGCGACTGCATTTTCGCCTGTTTATACAGCTCTGCATTCTATTTAAACTGTTTTTGTGTTGATTAACTGTTTTGCACTTTTAAAAAAAGTTATTTGTCGCTTAATTTTACCTGTAGGCTAACACACTCAAGTGCGCTAGCCGTGTAAAAGCATTTATAGTATTTACTGTCTGTTTTTCCTCTGTTTTCTGCAAAAAAAAAAAAATCTTGTTTTCCCGCCTTACTGAACTAGAATAGTCCAGTCTTCAGAGTTTGCTGATCTCTGGGCTTTGGCTTGGTTCCTGTCCTATTCCATATCCTTATTTGGATAAAGGGAAACTTCTTTGTTCACCAGTGGGAGTGGGGAGCACTGAGCAGCCTATTTGTCCCTAGAGCAGTGGTTCCAGCCAGAAACTTGTAGTCTATTGGCCATTTTGGGTGAATTCCTAGCTCTTTTCAACCCCCTGCTATAAAGCCCGCTTTAGCGCGCTTTTGCGTGATTTAGCGCGGTGTTGCCCATAGAGCTCCATCGGGCAAGCGCCGGTTAAACAAGGTTAAACTATTTCTGGCTCCGTAAAGTCTGCTCTTCAATTTTTCCCTTAGAACTTCTCTACTTGCAATCTAAACAGTCTATTCTCTATTTCAAAAGCTCAGCACTTGCTCCTAAAGCATTTTTATATAGGTAAAGTACTTGTATACTAAACAAAGTACTACATTAGCCTAGAATCCCCTTGAGTACCCATTTCCCTATAGGTCCCTTCTGACTCAGTTACACAGCAAACTTTTTCACTTTTTCTAGCATGTCGAAGGGTCAGTTGCTAGCGTCCTCTCCTGTTCAGCTGGTGAATCTGGGCATCTTGAGGCAATGTTACAATTGCCTCATGTACACAGACAACCCACTCCTTCTCCCACAAAACACAAATACATGTGAGAGATGCAACTATATAGCCAAACTGGAGGCTGAACTCTCTCAACTCAGGACTGGCAAGACCAGACAGGAGGAGAAGGAAACCACGCACACCACAAACCCAGTTTCACATAGAACTATCACAACTGCAAAACAAACACATAAACACACAAAGACATACTCGGAGGCACTGATCAAAAATCTACCAAAACTACAGAGGCTTCCAAAGCAGACACCCAAGCAACTGCCACCTCAAGACATAAGACATGCAACACATAGTTCTCAAAGTCAGTGTGCTAAACAGTCACAGCCCTTAAGGCCAAACACAATGCCAGACACACTTGTTATAGGTGACTCCATAGTCAGACACACTGACGTCCCACTCACCAAAGTGAACAAGGAAAAGATCACAGTAAGCTGCCTGTCAGGCACTAGAATCCGCCACATAACACAAGCACTCAGGTCACTCCACAGCAAGTACAAGTATGACTCAGTCATTGTCCATGCCGGTGTGAACGACCTGAGACGTACCTCCCTGGACTACATGAAAAGAGACATAGAGGAGCTCTCAGATTATGTAGCCCAGGCCGGTATGACCCTGACCCTGAGCAGTATCCTACCCTCACCAAGAATGATGCCACAATACAGAGACAAAATGATCAGCTTTAATAATTGGCTTAATTACTGGTGTCATTCTAAGGGGATCCAATGTCTGTCTGCCTGGGATGACATGCTTGACAAGCCACGCTGCTTCGCAAGGGATGGCTTGCACCTGTCACCCCTGGGCTTCCGGATATTGGCAAAGGCTTTTTTAGGCAAGGCTCAAATGATAAACCTACCGCCCTAGAAAACAAAAATGGAGAAAAACTAAGGGTAATACTGCTCAATGCCAGAAGTCTAAACCTCAAGATGCACGCCCTCGAAGCCCTCCTCAGTATGGAGAACATCGATGTCTGTGCTGTGACTGAAACCTGGTTCAAGGCTCCTGAGAGCACCCCAGCACTATCAGGTTATACCTCATATCATGCGTTCCGGCCCCAAAATCCGGACCGAACCACAAAAGGAGGGGGAGTATCCATATTCATAAAGGATACCCACACCTCCAGGTTATTGGCAATGCACGAAGCATCGGAGACCATCCAGGTGCAATTAACCATAGGTAAAACTGCCCTACAGTTTGTAACATGCTACAGACCACCTTCTCAAACTCAGGAAACCCACACAGCCTTCCTGAAGACACTGGAGAGTATGAATGTCTCTCCAAACACCATCATATTGGGTGACTTCAACTACCCAAACATAGACTGGGAACATTACTCAAGCCCCAACACCCTAGCCCAAAGGTTCCTTGAGTTCATAAACTCAAATGCTATGGAACAACTAGTCACCATTCCCACAAGAGGAGAAAATATACTAGACCTGATCATCACAAACATGGGGACAAAATGCTCCACACCGGAAGTATATCCCTCATTGGTGAGATCAGACCATAAATTAATCTCAATGGAGATCCACATCCCTCCCCCACTCCCAGCAAAAAAGACCACAGTGAAGAACTTCTCAAAAGCAAACTTCACACTTCTTAAGACTGGAGTGGTATCCTTCAAGGCCCCCGAGCCAGTGGAAACCACAACCCACGCTGCTGAAACCCTTACAAATGCCTTCTACGAGCACCTCCAGGAATGTATGGATCAAGCAATCCCTAATAAAATCAAGACCCTTTCCACCAAAGGCAGGCGCCCGGTCTGGTGGACTCCAGCCATAAACAAACTCTACAACAAGAGGAGAAAGCTACTACATGACAGAGCAAAATCCCTAAATGGGAAGGCATCTCTGATCAATACTAGCAAAAAACTACGATCACTCATAAAATCATCCAAGGCCAACTTTGACAGAAAAATCGCTAATGACACAAAAGACAATCGTAAAGCCTTCTTTAGCTATGTTAGAAACCTGGGTGGAAACTCCCAGATATGCTCAGAATTAGTCCAAAATGATAAAAAAATCACTGAACCCACAGACATTGCCAACATACTGGCAGACAGGTTCAGTGCAAATTTCTCCCTCCCCCCCCAAAAGGAGAAATATCTATCCCACCAGAGTCTAGCCTCCCAAATGTCTCAGATGCCCAGGTGAGAGTTGCTCTCTCTAAAGCAAAAAACACAGCATCAATGGGACCAGACGGTGTCCCCGGCTGTGTGCTACACGAACTCAATGAGGAACTAAACCCACACATAAGGCTGCTGTTTAATCTTAGCCTTACTACAGGATATGTACCCAAAGAATGGCGTACGGCAACTGTGGTCCCACTCCACAAAGACGGTGCTTCTACGGACCCTGGAAATTACCGCCCCATAAACTTGACGAGCCTTGTCTGCAAAGCTATGGAGAGGATCATAATGGAACTCATAAATAAAGACATTGGGGACCTACAGACACTGGATCCTACCCAATTTGGCTTTGTCAAGGGCAGATCCTGCCTCTTGAACTTGGTCGACTTTTTCGAAACAGTCACTAAGGCCATTGATGAGGGTAAGGCAGTTCACACAGCCTACCTTGACCTAGCAAAAGCTGTTCACACAATACCCCACTCGGGCATCATAGAAAAGCTCACCAGCTTAGATGTAAACCCATATGTCACAAGATGGGTTGCAAACTGGCTCAAGGACAGAACACACAGGGTTAGAGTTGCTGGTGCCATGTCAGACTCTAAGCCGGTCACGAGCGGTGTCCCACAGGGCTCAGTCCTGGGCCCCTCTTGTTCGGCATTTATTTTTCTGAAGTGCAGGCAAACATAGGGGATTGTGGCTGACAAAATTTGCAGATGACTGCAAACTGGGCACCATAATTGACACTCCATCAGACACAGACATCCTCCAGAAAGGTCTCATAGAAATGGATAACTGGTGCCAGGGCCATGGCCTTAAGCTAAATGCCAAAAAATGTATAGTCATACCCTTTGGGAAAAACAAGGTAACCCCTAATTACCACATAGGTGGTAATCCATTAAACACGGAAGACGTTATCAGGGACCTGGGGACCCAAGTTGACAGTAACCTCTCTTTTGACACTCACATTGCCAAAGTGGTTAGGAAGACCTTCTACATTGCCCACCTGATCATGAAAGGATTCACATCCAGATCAGGAGAGGTCATTGTACCCCTGTACTCTTCACTTATCAGACCAATGATTGAGTACAACGCCCCATTCGAATGTACCTTACCCGACACCTGCAGCAGTTGGAAAGACCCCAAAAGTTCCTCACCAAAAGGATAAAGGGGCTCAAACATATGTCATACGATGCCCGACTGAAGAAACTCCAGCTCTATTCAGTCGCATACCGTCTGCTCAGAGGTGATCTGTGCCTGACATACAAGGCCATGTCCAACCCGGAATTAATGGACATGCTCCACCTCAAAAAATCCAAATCCACCAGAGCCACGAGAGCAAGAGACTTAAACCTCAACACGGATATAAATAGGACGTGCTGGAGGGACAGATTCATCACCCAGAGACTCCCTACACTATGGAACAGAATCCCAGTCCATGTGAGGCAGAGCCCCTCACTGACGAAATCTTGACGAGTGGATGGGAGATCGTAGGTTTACCCCGGAAATCATCTCTGTATCACTGCTGGACAGAGGCACAGCAAACTAATGGGTATAGTATTCTCATCCTACGGGGTGGTGAAAACCACACACACTCTGGCTAGGCTTTTAAATGCCCTAGGGCAGATAGCCTAGTATGAACCTATGAACCTATGAACCTATAATGTTATCCAACTTCTTGTGTAATCTATGTAAGTTTTTCTATTTGGAGCTTTTCTTCCCAGGCCTTCTCTGAAAATGGACATGTAGCCAGTCGGACTATCCTGGTAAACAAATGTAAAATAAATAAATAAATATATATATCAACTAAACAGCAAAACAATGCAATTTAATGCTAAATAATGCATGCATTGAAATATTCATTCCCCTATTATAACACCACAATTCTTCATCTTTTTAACTAGAACATCTGTGAGCTATAATAATACACAGCAGAAGTTTTACAGAAGAACTCAAAATCTAAAAAAATGCAAAATGCAGGATAATGTTTTATTTTGAAGTGTAATTCCATGCCATTGTAGAGATGCAGGAAGGGGTAACAGAGGATAGATTCAGATCATTTATTTAAGGTGCATTGTTGCACTTCCCGTGCATTCATGCTTTACAGTTAATTTCATTTCTGTTTATATTCCTGATGTCAAAGCTGCAAGTGGTTCAAAGACAAAATGAAAATTATGGAATTTTTTAATGTTTCAGTTTCAGTACCTACTTAGGATGTCAAGATAAGCACTGAAGGTGATTTAAATATGCCTGCAAAGCAGTCTGGGTAACCCCCAAAAGGCAAGATGTGTCTTTTAGAAGAGAAGCTACTTACTTGCATTATAGTTTTAATAATAAATCATCACATATTTTAATTGTTAATGCAGTGTATTCCACCTGTGAAACATACCTGACAAAATGCCTTACTCCACTATATGACTCTGTTATTACTCTGTACTTAGCACAAAAATATAGGAAGCTATACATTAGTTCAAGTGTGTCATGGCAGGAGTTTTCAGCTTCAAGAACACTTTCAAGAGCCCATCCTTATCAACAAAATTAATTTCAAAATTTTTGTACTTGTTGCATCAACTAATGTATAATGTAACACAAATGTGAATTACTTTTGTGTTACTTTTTGTTTGAAGTCAGCCACATAGCTGGGGAGCGAGAGGGGCAGTCTGCAAAGCAGACTTCCAAAACCACAAAAAAAAAAAAACTTGTTAACACTGCGGCATGTTCTCCTTTAAGGAGGACCATGCATGTGTCATACACATGGACACATGCCACCCGCTATTAAAAAAAAAAAGAATGAGATTTCCGCATTCTCGCCTTGCAGTTGATCAACGTAACATTTGTGTCTGTGGCTGTGCAGTTGCTTGCTCTCCCTTTCCTGCGTTAAATACAAACAACTGCTATTTAGCTGCAGGTGTTTTCACTTCATTCAACATGTGGAGTAAATGTTAAAGTTAAAGAAATCTAAATATTTGACATAGCTATGATTTTAACCTAGAAGCTAAATGTTACCTGAAGACACACTTGTGAAACTTCACTTGATGTTAGTTGTAAGAATTCAGATTTGCAAGTCAGTACTACTTTAATAGTTTTGATGTGTACTGGTACAGAAGGATCACAGTCTTTGTGAACGAATGTGATAGCTGTATCTTTACAAACACAGCATTTTAATACCTTTTCAGAACAGAATGAACATTACTTAAAGCA
Organism: Protopterus annectens; assembly: GCF_019279795.1. Classification (NCBI taxonomy): domain Eukaryota; kingdom Metazoa; phylum Chordata; order Ceratodontiformes; family Protopteridae; genus Protopterus; species Protopterus annectens. The sequence goes on along the minus strand of NC_056728.1, from coordinate 728,505,341 downwards.
ATTTAAGCTGTAAAGCTTAAGTGAGGACGAATGGATTTGAGGTCCACAGATCTGGGTAATTTCCTGTGCAAGTACTTTCTGGTTTGCACAGTGTGGCACATTGAACTATTTTCATCTACGAGACTGTGAATGCTTTTATAGCTCTGTGCATATAGACATTTTAAATGATTTGCTTAATTTAAAATCCACATTGTTGCATGGATTACTGGAAATTACATGATCACATGGTGTGCTTTTTAACAGAGGGATTTTACAGCAGCAGCATTATTTCAACAGGAGTTCATATATTATTTTGAAGTGTGTTGGGGAAAAATTAGGATTTATTACACTGAAAATTCTACACAGTTTAGTAACTCTTATAGCAGTTTTTCTGTATCAGTTTTACTAGTTAGCAAATAAAAATGATGCCATTGTGAAAGGTTCTGCGTTCTAGCATGTGATTTTAGTGCTGTAAGTTGGTGGTTTTGTTTTTTAGTGAGCCTTTTCATGCATTAATTTTACTCCTAGAAATTCTCACTATCCATTGAGGTTTGCTTTACTATATATATATATATATATATATATATATATATATATATATATATATATATACATACATATGAATCTACTTCACATAATCTAACTCCCAAATGTTCGACTTTCATATAGCCGAGATCATATGATTGAACATTTGAATGTTCGAAAATATGAAAAAAAAAAAACTTTACACTGCTAGGCTGCACCCCAAACACCCCCTGCTATTTAAATATACCAACTCCAAGATCGCACTACATTGTGGAAAAGGGAAATCTTCCTGTTCCACGCTCTATAGAGATCCCCATTCAGACCGTTTGAACTTTTAAAAGTTCGATCATATGGTCTCAGCCATATGAAAGTCGAGCTTTTAAAAGTTCGACCTTCTGAAGGGGACCCATATATATAATATAACTGATGCAAAATTAAAAGCTGTGTAGCAGAGCTAAAGCTATTTAATGTGGAAAAGCAGATCAGTGGGTTCATTTAAGGTTGAATGGGGAGCGTACCACACAGGACAGGACAGGACTTTTTTTTTTTTTTTTTTTTTTTGCTAAAATAAAAGCTTTTTCTTGCAGCATTTCAGCTGTTTATGCTGTTCCATATACTATTTAGGTGTTTCACATATAAAAGTGTTTTATTCAACTATTAAAAAACTTAGAAAATTCATGCACTGCAAGTTCATGTTTTCAAAAACAAAAGTTCTATACAGTTAACTTTAACTTTTTTTTTTCTTTTTTTTTATATTTCTGGCCGTCCCTTTATTTTAAGGTTCAGCCAGTCAGAGCCACATTTTACCACAGAGGCTTCAGTTAAGAAAAATTAAAAGTAATTTCCATTTACAATATATATCTTCCAGGCACATCCATTTATTTTTCTGCTTAGTGCTTTCATTCGGAAATAGAAAGTCAAAATTCATTTGAATGATCCATGTACACGGAATTCATTGACCTAATTATGAACATTGGAAAAAACATTGAAGTGAAATGTAAGCTATGTCCACCAACAAAGATGCCCTACAGAACTGCGGTAAACAGTACGTCGAATTTTAAAAAGCACTCTTCAGACACCACATCCTATCACAACTAGAAAGCTAAATAGACTGAAGAGGAAAGCAGCTGATTCAGGTGCGGACAACCTGGACAAGAAATCATTGACACAGCCATCTGTTGCAACAGTCATTGGTTCTGGTCATGTCACACAGTCCAAGATAGCTGGTTTGATGATTGACTTCATGGTGAATGACATGCAGTGTTTCAGCGTTGTTGAACAGCCATCCTTCATCAGCCTTGTAACTGGCCTGCAGCCAGGAAATGTGGTCATGAGCATGAATAATACTATGTTTATTAACGTTCTTAACAGACTCACCCCCAGTAGGAAAATTAGAGTGAAAGCTAAGTATGCACCTTGGCTAAGTAGGGACACTAGAGCCCTACTAAAAGCCAGAGATAACGCCTGGAAAATCTGAAAGAGTGAAAACACTACCAGCTCCAAGCAAAACTATCAACAGCTTAGAAATCAGGCCAAAGCTGAAACCAAACAAAATAAACAAAACTACTTCCCCAGTGCCCAAAACAAATACTCAAAAAATCCGCAAAAATTCTGGCATTCTATTAACTCCTTACTAAAATCAGGCAAAACCACTACTCCAGGGACTAGAGAGGTGACTAATACATTGAAGGACATGGAGAATTTCTTTAAGAAATATATGCAGTTATTGAGAGCTTGGCCTATCCAAAGCAGTGGGTCTAGATGGCCTTACTGTGGACTTCTTTAAGGCATATAAGAGGAAGCTGGAGTCACCACTGTTGGAGGTGCCTCATTTAGCCATACAGGAAATGAGGTTCCTGCAAGATATCCTGAAAGCACAGGTTATTATGATTCCTAAACTGAACAAGGACCCTTCACTACTCACCAACTACAACCCATTTCATTGTTGCAGAGGGATCTGGAAATATTTGCCAAAATTTTATCCAGCAGATTGATGGCCATTCTTCTCACCCTAATCCCCGGCAATCATTTGGTGATTATTAAAGGTAGAGAGGGGGACCTGGATGCAGTAAGAAAATGGCTGAATGTTCAAGGTCTTTATGAACATTCATTTTCTGATAGAACCATGATGATCAATTTTCATAAAAGCATTTGATTTCATGAGATAGTCACTTTTGTGGAAGGCTTTGTAACTCTATGGATTCCTGACAGGACTTTATAAGATGGTGTAAGTTGATATATTGGAATTCAATTATACAGGTTTATGCTAGTGGTGGTGCTGCGGTAGCGTTGTCGCCTCACAGTTAGATGTTGCCCGCTCAATTCTCAGTTAGAGCGTCTTCTGTGTGGCGACATGCGTGAATGGGCATTCCTTCATTGAAGGTTGTGCGTTAGGCCTGGGAAGCCAGCACGTAAAACTCTACTGCCAATCATTAGCGGACCGGAGTTCCGCTATGGCGACCCCTAACCGGGAAAAGCCGAAAGACACAAACAAACAAACATGCTAATAGTGTAATGTCAAGGATTATTATATTAGAAAGCGGTACTAAGCAAAGGTTCCCCCTTTCACCCCTATTGTTTGTTCAGACTGCTTCTGTTGTGAACTATTATTTATTGACAAAGATGGATTATACCAGAATTTCTGTTCCAAATTAAAAATGTCCACAGAATACATGGTTCACAGATGACTATGTTGTATGATTTGTTAATCCAGTACAACAAGTCAAGAGGGTGTTAGACTGCTCTTCCTCCTCACTGATAGAACCAGATGTGATATTCAGATAGAGTGTAACCTTCAATGTAAGGTCAAAAATAAAGTGTTGTACTTGAGTACTTGGATGCAGTGATCTTCAAGTAGGTTATTAGAAGATAACCTAGCTCGTTTAAAGTGGGAGGTGTGTGGGATGTTTGGAAAGTAGAAGTTAATTTGCCTATTTCTTTGTAAGGTAAAGGCTATAAAGATGTTCATACTGCCCAAGGTGCTGTTTGTGCTTCAGTGTATACCTCATGCCACTTTTGCCCCAGATGTAAACAATGTATAGGCTACAATCTCAGACTTCCTTTGTGATAGCTTGAAACCTAGGATAGGTAGGTAGAAGTCCTTCATTCCAGCAACTGTTGGGGACTTGTGGATTCTGTATCTATATGGTTACAACATTTCAAAATTGGTCTGGTATTTCATCAGAGAAAGAGAGAAGTATAAACCCCCATGGTCGGATATGGAGATGCAGCTAATACTGGTAAAAGAAGCTTCACAATTGGTTTCCTCCTCATTCAAAATTTAGGACCCAGATTGTTTGGATGCCTGGGTTGAAAACTGATTTCATCTCGGGGAGGACTGAGGTGAAACAACTCCTTTTTAAGAGTGGAAGGTGGACTATTTGGAATAGGTTGGGTATCATGTTCATTATAGATGTGTGGGATACTTTCAACAGGATAGTTAAATCACCAGATCTCCAGAGCTGAATCCCTAGGTTTAAACCCCACTGATGGCAGTATTTGCAATTAAGAGACTGTGTTACCAAGATATTGCAGCATGAGGCTCTGTTAGACACGGTGGGTAGTTTGACAATCCTTTTTGAGTGGTTGGTGGAGAGCAGCAGTATGCAAGTTGGTCATAGGTGACTCAGACCCTCTGTTAACAGATGTATAAGGGAAATTGCAAAATCTGTTAGAGAACCCCATAGGTTATAAAAAGTGAGGAAAAGGCCATGGCAAATTAAAAAGCAAGGAATGCCCCACTCTGGTGGGCTTTGCTATTACTAAGCTGTTTTATCAGTTGCAGTGGACTTCTAAGCAGTTGTATGTGTGAGGCAAAGCCAAGGATGACAGGTGTTGGCACTGTAAATAGGAAGGAAAAGATTATAACGCAAGATGGGGTATAGTATGTGGGATTTGAGAGCGCCCATACTCAGGTAAACAGATTATATGTTTTGATTATTTGATAACATGATTCAACATGATAACATGAACAAGATAGCCTATGTTTGGATTAGAATGCAGAGTGCAACATTTCTGGCAGAATTAGTTAGACTTTGGAAATGCCACCCAGTTGACCAGCTTTAGATAATACACATACTAAGTTATGGCATTAAAGTTTGATCAAACAATACGTTGCACGTGGCTAGATGGCAAGTGTATTGGAGTATATTTTATATAGATAAATACTAGAGATGTTTGACATTAACTTTGGTGTGTTCAGGGTTTTATCACTGAGTTAATATCATAATATTGTGCATGTTATTTAATTTATTTATCCTTTATTATTTTCTTTCTTTCTTTCTTTTCCTTTTTCTTGTAATTAAACGAGACCGTGGTTATGGGTCTACACTGTATTTCACTAAATACTGGAATGCGCTGTGCATGTCTGCATGACTTAGCAAGAAATTATTATTATTATTATTGAAGTCATTATTTTCCTGGTGTTTGCCTTTCTTTTAAACGCTGAATAAAATTGGTATTTAAATAAGAAAAAAATTGGTATTCAAAAAGAAAAAAGAAAAATTGTAACAGTTTAAAACATATTGTTATTTGACAGTCACTCTGATACAAAATACTTAAAATCTAACAACAGCATTTGATGTTCTCCTAGTCAAGGTCCAAGTTCCTTTGTGACACCTTTTAGATTATGTTTTCAGGGACAATTAAATGCTATTCTTCTGCAAAGTTTAATTATAGGAGATACTGAGAATGAATGGAATGCCTGTTTCCGTGAAGGTGGGTGGAGAAGCTAGGTCAAACATTATGCAGATGTTCTGTAAATATTTCAGATGAATCTAGAGGACACAGAGGATTTTAATACGCCTAGGGGCTGTTCACAAATAATTGTATGGGACTCTTAAACATGAGATCATGCCCCTGTTGGGGTAGATAAGTGCAGTGACCATAATTATTGTCATAACTGAGTGTCTGAAGCACAGACTGTTATAATGCTGGAACAATTCTAAAATCATCATTTATTTCTCTGGCACTATCTCTTATGGGAATCAGTGTCATACTTCATGACTCCTGTGATAAATGTTTTAGCTTGACATTGTCATTGCCTTAGGGCTCAAAGTTTCCTACTTTCCTTACTTTGCTCTAAATATCGCACCTGAGGCAGGAAGTGAACTTGTGTAACCAGTTTATGAAGAAGGGCAGCAAGCAATAACTATGAAATATTTAAAAAGAACCATGTAGCTTCTGGGAAGACTGAAAGCATTCAAATTGTATCAGTTTGTATCAGCAAATACTCAGCTTTCACTCCTCTATTTTGCTGTTCCCTTTGCTTGGTAACAATCCAGTTCACCTTACAATGACAGGATTTTTAAACACTTTTATTTAATTCCCATATTTTGAACAATGACATAGGTACATATATTTGAATAGAAACAAAACGTAGCATCTCAAGCATGTTCATTAATTTCCTGCATATATGTTTCCTTTTTAGCAGTCATCATTCATTCTAATGTTACATAAATTGCTCGATTGCTGCCTTCCGTTAAATGTCAATACTCCTTTTCCAGAGCCTTATTTAGGATGGATCATTTTTATCCATATTCCACAAGATACTTCTGTTGTGTATTCTCTTTCTTAAGAATGCTACACTATTACACCAGTAAATTATTGGATTTTACATGTATTCCCTATCAGACCTATATATAAAATGCTGTGTTTGTTATTTCTAGAACATCAGTTCTGAATTCCTTCCCATTACATGCCGGGTTATCTCAGCATCCAGATGACCGTGCTATAACATTGGGCTCTGAGATAATTTGTCTTTTCCATTTTTTACTTTTTTGAAAGCATAAAACAGATTTTTAAATAGAAAACAATGCTCCCTTTGAACAGTATAGAACTTTATGAATAAATATTTCATTAGAAAAATTGGTGCTAGATTCCACGGTTACTTGGGTGTGAAGTAACATGTCATGCTGAAAAATCCATTTCTGCCCAGTGGGAGTAGCAGCTTAACATATATATGTGGTCATAGTTATAAGGCCATGCTTATTGCTGTTGTACAACAGTTTTATAAGTAGGACACTGCTTGTCACTAACAGCTAACATTCATACATGTGTGTGGTTTCTTTTAAAAAGTCTTCTGTTTTGATGGCAGGAGTTACATTGAAAAGCTTTATATCAACACCTTTTCTGGATTTTGGTGGATTGTAGTTGTTTGTTGTTCATGCCTAGGTCACATTTTGTGTCTAGATAATTGTCCATTGTCTACAGCTGTCCACAACTGTATGCTGTGCATTGACACTCTTCACAAATGGTTGCATATCTCTGTACTTCTGAGAAATGTGCCTGCATATTATGTGCCTATCCGCAGCTGCTTCCCACCTTGGTGCTATTCCTACATGTATCAACTAGTATATCATGTAGATTAAAGGAGATGACAGTTCAGTCATGGATGGTTAACTATTTATTTATATATTTATTTATTTGACATTTGTTAACCGGGTTAGTCCAACTGAGCCAAAGGCCCATTTTCAGTGCAGACCTGAGGAGAAAATCTCCAATTAGTTCACAATCTTATAAAATTAGAAGCATGACAATAATGCACAGCTGTACAAGAGATATAACATGAGGAATATCAGCAGCAGTTATCATCATTTCATACTGTAGAATAGAATAATACATAAAAGTAATAATGAGATTATCGATATGTGGTACACTTAAAGTATCTAGCAGATAGAGACATGGTGCTGATGCAATTATTACGTTTTAAATCCAGGACTATATATTGAAATTAAAAGTCAGAAAAAGAATGTTATGGAATTACAAGTCAGATAGAAGAAGAGAAAGGAACGGGGTGTTAAAGATGAGTTTGATTCTGACTTCAGGCAATTAGCCTACTATTCTCCCATGAACCTAAGATCACTGTAGGTTAAGGTTAGTGACGTCTGTTGAATTTCCAACTTTGTATAGATAGACAATGTGCGAGTGTTTCCAAAGAAAGGGGGCATGGGATTCCTAGACCGACCTATTTATAAAGATTGAGACAAGATGGACAATGGACTGCTATTTAAGGGACTCACTTGGGAAGTCATCAGCTGATGCTGAGCATGGATAGACTTTGAGTTGTTTTATACAGAAGGAAGGCATCGGTTTGAAGGTGAAAGTGGACGTAGTGATATACGGGAATTGGGCAGGGTTGGGATTAGATGTGGTAATCCTTGGTTAGGAACACTATACTATCTATGAAATAGGAGATGAATTCTATTGCAGGTTTGAGCGATGAGTTTTTAGGAGAGGGATTTTTGATCAGGATGCAAGATTTCGTTAATAGATGACTGGAATCTTTTTAGGGTTGTGTTAGCTATTGTTCAGAGTGTTGCTCTAGTATAGGTTTTTGCCTTTATTTGTTTGTTTTTTATTACAGATGTGGAGCACTCGGAAGTTTGAGATATTGTGATGTTTTGTATTTCTATCATTCTTTCCACACTTTTCATTATCCTGCATTAGCATTCTACTCTTTTTGGGTAGCCAAATTGTGTTATTTGTTTCTAGTCTCTTCCTTCTAGGAGTTGTAAGGCTATTTGGGAATGTTACATTGAATTCATTTAAAGCATCGTGCAAGGGTAGGATTTTTTGGATATTCCAGTTAAAAGATAATAGGATAGCAATGCATATGTTTGGGTTAAACTTGTACAGGTTGCATGTTGTTTTATAAACATGCCATTTAAGTGGATGTGTCAGATGTGTGGCTTAATTCCTCCAAATCTTTTGGGTTTCTAATACTGTTATAAATAGACGTCATTCCTAAGTCCAGGTATGGTTAAAGTTCATGAAATTAGTATTGCTTCAATCTTTGTTATCTAAACGTGTTCTTCGTAACACCCACAATGGGCCCAGAACTGATTCCTGAAATTCATACAGAGTTACAGTTCTGAAAATGATTGTAGTTTTTTTTATTCGACCCATTGCTCCTACTACTATGATTGGAAATGTCTGGGCATTTTTCTCCACATTGTTCTCATTTCTGCTTGCAAATATTGATATTTTATGACTTTGTGTGTTGCTGTATGTAAGACACTGTGATAACAATGTGTAGTAATTTTCAATGATAAGTGCTACTTTTGTGTTTTTTTCATGAACTTCTATATCTGGTGTTCTAGCATCAGCTATATGCACAAATTTCTTATATCTACCCATTTGTAAATCTCTCAGTATAAAATGTGGGAGTAAGTGGTACATATGAACATATTTAAATCTGTTCACATAATTATAAGTAGACATGTACATATTACTATAGAGCTATCTGTCTGCATGTCTTTCTGTGTGTGTGTCTGTGTGTCTGTATGTGAGTGTGTGTGTGTGTGTGTGTGTGTGTGTGTGTGTGTGTGTGTGTGTGTGTGTGTGTGTGTGTGTGTGTGTGTGTGTGTGTGTTTGAACACTTGTACATATACATACATGCAGTGTCATATATGCAAAAACATAAAGATATATATGCCTGAAAGGCATGCATAGGCAAACTCCCCCAGTTTGTCACATCACAAACTGCATAGTTTGATATTGACTGTGGCAAGATATTTATATCCGACTCCAAATGTGTATTACTTATACTTGCTTTAGAATATGACCAATGCCCTGTAAGTATATTCACCTGTAAGTATGGTATACCTTACACATATAGGTTCATAGGTTCATAGTTTGGTACTAGGCTATCGGCCCTGAGGCCTATACAAGCCTAGCCATAACAATTCCCTGGATATTTCTTCCCACAATATTTACTTCCCTATGGCACCCTATTATTCCCTATTAATATTGCACCATAATACAGTCACCACATCTATAATGCACACTGAAACTACCTGTACAGATATTCTAGAAACTATGAAGCCTTTCTTGCCATGATGCTTAAAGTGTGTTGGTTATACCCTAAAGCAAGAGTAAGTAACACATTTTTGGAGATGGGTATAACTTCCTTATCACATACAACACCAAATTACACAGTGTTTGATGCAAACATGTTATTTTCACATTTCATCTTATTGGTAAGTGTGGCCCTCTGAATATTTTTCTCAGATTTGAAAATCCCTTTCATGACATCATGAAAGACTGAACCGATATCTAAAGTAATGTATAGACTAATGTATTTCTATTAATGCATCAGAAGTAGTTACTTACTTCCTAGAAAGCCAAATTGTCTAGTTCCTGTAGATGGCACACCTCATACTGAACATTAACACATCATGTAGCAGTGAAATCACCATATAAGTAAGAAGCAGCTCCTTTATAGAGGTGTTACTGATGACTACCCATAATGGTTTGCAGTTGTATGTAAGTAGTTGCTCATTATCTGTTCTGGTATCATTTTGTGGATGTGGTTATAAAGAAAAATGAGAAAGCAGTGAAGCTAATAGAATCAAACAGCATGTCATAGTCATTTTTTTAGAAAGTCACTTATAACCTTGGCATGAAGACTACAACAGAAAATTAAACTAAAGCAAATGTACTTACAAAAATGACCGATACCCTGTACTATATTAGCTTGTTGCAAAATCTACAAAGTATAAGATGACAGCAGATGTTTTGTGATACCAAACGTTTTTCCCATTTCAGTTATTTTTGCATCTTGTCACACCAAAGTGTAAGTCCTGTGACTATAAATAAAGCATATGTCTACAGAGACTTTTGCATGACAACTGCCATATACAAAAAGCTTTTAATTAGCAATAACATATGTAATTTTCATTGAACTTGTAGTTTAAGTTTTACTATATGCAATATTAATTTCAGTTGAGGTGGTGAAATTGTATGCATCATATGATATTTACCAATGAGTGACATTAAAGTACACTCTTAATACACATTGGGCCAGATTCCGTGTAAGCCTCCCGATTCAGGAACAGCCCAAATCTCCGTGTAAGAGACAGCTAACACGTCTCTTACACGGACTGGGCGTGGAAATGCTCAATACCTCATTTGCAGCTTAAAGATATGCAAATGAGGTATTTGAGCAATCCACGAAGCCGAAACCAGTCCGTGTAACAGACGTGTTAGCTGCAGAAATGTACTCAGCTGACAACTGAGTACATTTCTGCAAAATTAAAAACGGAGCTATGTCAGCTCCAAATAAAGGGTGCATATATTTCATGAAGCATGCCAATGGCCAAATATGTGGCCATTGGCATGAAAAAGTGTTGCAAAAATAAGTTATATAACTTTTTTTTTTTTCATGGGATTTCTGGGTTTAACTGCAGCGCACACCCGCGCAAACGGGGTGCACTACCTAAAACTGAAAACCGAAGCTTATAAGCCCACAATTGTGGGATTTATGTATTACATGGAATGTCAATGGAGGGACTTGCAGACCAAAAACAATATGGCCTCCATTTAGTGGTTGTCAAGGGGGGGAAGCTCCGTGTAAGACATGTAACTAGTCATTACTAGGCAATCCTATGTAAATGAGGGTCACAATACTGAATCACACTGCCACATAGGTAATGAGCACTTTCTGAGTAGTAAAAGAGTTAGAGAAGGGGGAGGAACAGAGTAAGAGGTAGGTGACATCACGGGGGGGGGAAGGATAGCAATAAATGTATCAGATTGGAGGGCAATGTAAGGTAAGAGATGACAGACAGACATCAGGGAGGGAGGTGTGTCCCAACAGAACACTAGGAAAGTCAAGAAATTGAGGGTATACGCTATCCCTACACTCAAAGTTTCTTGAAATACGTGCATGCGCGCGTGTAAGGCAGGTTCAACATGTGGGAGCGTGTTGCAAACCGTTTACAATGGTTTGCGCGAGTGTGCACGTGTTTAAAGCAGTGTGCGCGCGTTTTAGCATGAATCAGCCTAGTTCACACCGTGTAAGGATGTGTGTGCGCATGTAACACCGTGTAGGGATGTGTGCGCGCGTTTAAGTGACTGTGAGCGTGTTTAAGCTGGTGTGCACATTGCTCCCCTGCAGGAAACAGAGAGGAAACAGGAAACAACTAAAATACAGGGAAACTGCCAGAGGATATTGCTGGAGTTAATTGGTGGAAACAATTAGAAGCAGGCAATTACACAAGCAGACTAGAAGCCCAGCCCAGCACTTAAAACACTGCAAAGAGCAGTGCAGGCTGTTTCTCACAAGAGATACTGCCAGAAACTGAGCTATCAGAACTGAAAACTGAAAAAAGCTGAACTCAGAGCAGAAATGCTAGGGGCTGCCATAGCTATTATAATCAGGCATAGGCGAATTGCTGAGGGTGGTGACAATGCAGATGCTGACAGACAACCCAGAGTGAGGAGAAGGAGAAGAGTATACAGGCCCAGGGTCACCTACCATGGGTTACATGAGCTGGAGATAGTAGAGCACTACAGAGTGGACAGAGACCTTCTGCAGCAGATTGTTGAGCTGTGCAGGCCACATCTCACACACAGAACCAACAGAGGGGAACCCATCCCAGTGGAAACCAAGGTATGTGTTGGTCTAAGAATACTAGCAACAGGTACCTTCCAGAGACCAACTGGTGATATGATGGGGATATCACAGGCATCAGCCTCCAGAGTACTGCACCAGTTCCTGGATGCCATGTCAGCACATGTCGGTGATCATATATATGTCCCTAATGACCGTGAGGTTATGGCCAGCAATATCGTCTCTTCCAGCAAATAGCGGGTTACCCTGAGGTGCTGGGTGCAATAGACTGCACGCACATACGCATCAAAGCACCAGCCGGTGAGCGGGGTAGAGCCTACATTAACCGCAAGGGATACCCTCCATCAACTGCCAGGTCGTGTGTGATGCCCAGGGCATAATAATGAATGTGTGTGCTGGCTGCCCTGGGAGCTACCACGATTCCCATATCTGGCATCTGACGCAGCTGTACCAATCATTTGCCAATGGGGACTTCCCACACGGACACCTAGTGGGGAATGCAGGTTATGCACTTGAGCCGTGGCTGATGACACCCATCAGAAATGCACACACGCCTGAACAGGAACGCCATAATGAGGCACACGCACAAACACGTAATGTCATAGAGCGTGTGTTTGGGCTGCTCAAGTCACGGTTCCGGTGTCTGGACACATCTGGTGGAGCCTTGCAGTACACACCAACTACATGTACCCAAATGATCATGATATGTGCTATGCTACATAATATGATCCTGCGGAAACAGCTGCAGCAGGACCAGCACAGGGCTGGGCCAAACATCCCCCCACCATTGCCAAGGCCACCAAAGGCAGGAGGTGACTCGGAGGAGTAACAACCTGACCTTGTCCCAGTAGGCAGAAGGAGGCGTGCCCAGTATGCCCTGGCCTTGGCAAAGAGGCAACGCATAGCACATACACTTGGTCAGTAGGAACACTGGGACTGATACCCGCTCTGACTCACTCATACAGTAACAGGGATGCCTAACATGGCACAACCTGCTTCCAAACATGTACAGGGAGTGTAGTATGTGCATCTGACAGAGGCGGCCCTGCAGCACCACCTGAGGCATGAATGCCATGTGTTAAGTAATGTAATATCATGTACCATATGCACACCTGAGGACCCCAACTAACATCCACCCTCAACAATCATAAACCACAAAAACACAAACCCACCTCATGGGTACCACAAGGGATAGGAACCTAGATGTAATGCTACCCAATGCCAGAAGTATAAACATCAAGATGCATTCAGTGTAAACACACACAGTATAGAGAATGTAGATATCAGTGCTGTAATAGAAAACAGGGTCAAAGCCCACATCAGCACCCTGACACTACCAGGTCACACCTCATACAGTGATGTACATGTGCAAAAACATGGAACCAGATAAAATGAGGGTGACTAGCAATAAATGGCATGGATAACCACACACCCATGTTTGTACCACAACAAGAAGCAACATGGAATAGCCATGGTCAAAACCAATGGCTAAAACTGACTACTACTATATAGCTTGCTGCAGACCACTGTCCTAATAGCAGGAACTGCCCCAGGCCTATGTTCATAGGTTCATAGGTTCATACTAGGCTATCTGCCCTAGGGCATTTATAAGCCTAGCCCAGAGTTTTGTGGCTTCTGCCACCCCTTCAATTTGATGGATAATATGCCCATTATTTTGCTGTGCCTCTGTCAAGCAGTGATACTGAGGTTATCCCTGGGGTATACCTGCAATCTCCAATCCATTGGTCAAGATCTCACTTGAACAAAGCCAGTGAGGTGCTCAGCCTCACATGTACCAGGATGTTGTTCCACAGCATAGGGACTCTCTGGGTGATGAATCTGTCCCTCCAGCACATCCTATTAATATCTGTGTTGAGGTTTAAGTCCCCTGCCTTTGTAGTCCTGATGGATGTAGAGGTCTTGAGGTGAAGCATGTTCATTAATTCTGGGATGGACATAGCCTTGTATGTCAGGCACAGGTCACCTCTGAGCAGATGGTGGCGACTGAATACAGCAGGAATTCCTTCAGTCGGGCAGCATAAGAAATATGTTTGAGACCCTTTCACCTCCTGTTGAGGAATTTGTGGGCCCATCCAATTGCCGCAGGTGTTGGGTCAGATACATTCTGAATGGGGCATTGTATGCAATCATTGGTCTGATGAGTGATGAGTACAGGGGAACAATGACCTCCCCTGATCTAGATGTGAATCCCTGCATGATGAGGTGGCCAATGTAGAAGGTCTTCCAAACTAACCTGGCAATGTGAGTGTCAAACAAAAGGTTACTGTCAACCTGGGTGCCCAGGTCCCTGATAACCTCCTCTGTGCTTAGAGGATTGCCACCTAGATGGGAACTAGTGGTAACCTTGTTCTTCCTGAAGGGTATGGCTATGCATTGTTTAGTGTTTAATGTAAGGCCATGGCTCTGTCACCAGTTATCCGTGTCTATGAGACCCTTCTGAAGGATGTCTGTGTCAGATGGGTTTCCAACTGTGCTTCCCAGTTTGCAGTCATCTTCAAACTTTGTCAGCCATAATCCTCCTGTGTTTGCTCGTACTTCTGAAAAGTAGATGCTGAACAAATGTGGGCCCAGGACTGAGCCCTGTGAGACACCACTTGTGACAGCTCTGGAGTGTGACATGGCACCAGCAACTTTGACCCTGTGTGTGCTGTCACTTAGCCAGTTTGCAACCCATGCTGTGATGTATGGGTTCACAATTAAGCTGGTAATGTTTTCAATGATACCTGAGTGGAGATTGTGTCGAAAGCCTTTGCCAGGTCAAGGTAGGCTGTGTGGACTGCCTTGCCCACGTCAATGGCCTGGGTGACTGTCTTGAAAAAGTCAACCAAGTTTAAAAGGCATGATCTGCCCTTGACAAAGCCAAAGTGGATTGGATCCAATGTCTGTAGGTCCCCTATGTCTTCATTTATAATTCCCATTATGATCCTCTCCATAGCTTAGCAGAACAGGCTTGTCAAGCTGATGGGATGGTAGTATCCGGGGTTGGTGGAGGCACCTCCTTTGTGAAGTGGGTCCACCATTGCCGTATGCCACTCCTTGGGCACATATCCTGAGGTGAGGCTAAGATTAAACAGCTGCCCTAACTGCGGGTGTAATTACTCATTGAGTTCATGGAGCACACAACTGGGGACACCATCTGGTCCCATGGATAAAGTGTTTTCCGCCTTGGATAGAGCAGTTCCCACCCCAGCATTGGAGATGTTTGGGGGGCTACAATCCTCTGGTGTAGATACTCCTCCAGTTGGGGGGAGGGGGGGGAGAAATCTGCACTGAACCTGACAGCCAGTATGTTGGCAATGTCTGTAGGTGCAGTGATATCTACATCATTTCGAACTAATTCTGAGCATATCTGGGAGTTCCCTCCCAGGTTTCAAACATAGGTAAAAAAGGCCTCATGATTGTCCCTTGAGTCCTGAGTGGGTTTACTTGCAAAACTTGCCTCGGATGATTGTATGGGGGAACCCAGTGTCTTACTCACAATGAGCAGGGGTGTCTTCCCTCCTACGGATTACGCTCTATCTCGTAGTAGCTCCTTCCTTGTGTTGTAGAGCTTGTTTATGGCTAGGGTCCACCAGACCAGATGCTTGCCTGTGGTACAAAGAGTCTTTGTTTTGTCTGGGATTGCCTGATCCATGCAGTCCTGGAGGTGCTGGTAGCATTTGTAAGTGATACAGCGGCTTGGGTAATGGTGTCCGCTGGCTTGGGGGCCTTGAAAGAGACCACACCAGTCCTTAGAAATGTGAAGTTGGCATTTGAGAAGGTCTTCACTGTTTGTTTTTCTATCTGGGGTGTGTGTGGGATGTGGACTTCCACTGAGAGTAGTCCATGATCTGATCTCACCAATGATGGGTATACTTCTGGTGTTGAACAGTGTGACCCCATGTTCGTGATGATGAGTTCTAGTATGTTGTCTCCACTTGTGGGGATGGTGACCAGTTGTTCCATGGCATTTGAGTGTATGACCTCTTGGAACCTTTGTGTTACAGAGTTGTGGCTTGCTTAGTGATCCCAGTCTATATGTGGATAGTTGGAATCACCCAGTAGGATGGTGTTAGGAGATACATTTATCCCCTGCAGTGTTTGCAGGATAGCTGTGTGAGGTACCTGAGTTTGAGAGGGTGGCATGTAACATGCTACAAACTGCAGAGCAGTCTTGCCTATGGTCACTGGCACCTGGATGGTCTCCGATGCATCGTGTGTTGCCACCAACCATGAGGTGAGGGTGTCCTTGATGAATATGGACACCCACCATCCTTCTTGGTGTTGTCCGGATTCTAGTGCCGGAACGCATGATATGAGGTAACACCCGATAGTGCCGGGGTGCTGTTAGAAGCTGTGAACCAGGTTTCAGGCACAGCACAGACATCAATGTGCTACAGACTGAGAAGGGCATACAGTGTGTGCAGCTTGCGGTTGAGACCTCTGGCATTGAGCAGCATTACCCTTAGTGCCTTTCCTTTATTGTGTTCTAGGGTGGTAGGTGTAGAATCTGAATCTTGCATAAAAAAGGCACAATGGGGGTGGCAAGAGCATCATCCGAAATCCTGAAGCCCAGGGGTGACAGGTGCAAGCCGTCCCTTGGAAATCACCGTGGCCTGTCCAGCATGTCATCCCAGGCAGACAGACATTGGACCCCCTTTGAATGACACCATAGTTTAAGCAAAATATTACAGCTGATCATCTTGTCTCTGTTTATGTGGCATCATACTTGGTGAAGGTAGGATACTGCTGAAGGTCAGGGTCACCACCTGCCTGGCCTACATAATCAGAGGGATCCTCTATGTCTCTTTCCATGTAGTCCAGGGAGGTACATCTCAGGTCGTTCACACCAGCATGGATAATGACTGGGTCAGACTTGTACTTGCAGTTGAGTGACCTGAGTGCTTGCATTATGTGGTGGATTCCAGTGCCCGATAGGCAGCTTACTGTGACCTCCTCCGTACCCGATCAGGTGAGCGGGACGTCAGTGTGTCTGACTATGGAGTCACCTATGACAAGTGTGTCTGGCATTGTGTTTGTCCTTAAGGGCTGTGACTGTTTGGCACACCGACTCTGTGGTCAATGTGTTGCATGTGCTGTGCCCTGTGGAGGCGGTTGTGTGAGTGTCTGCTGTGGTGGCCACTGCTGTTTTGGTAGAATTCTGATCAGAGCCTCCGAGTATGTCTCTGTGTGTCTATGTGTATGATCTTAAGTTGTGATAGTGCCATGTGAGACTGGATTTGTGATGTGTGTTGTTACCTTCACCTTCTCTCTGGTCTTGCTAGTCCTATGTTGAGAGAGCTCAGCCTCCACTTTGGCTATATAGTTGCATCTCTCACATGTATGTGTGTTTTATGGGAGAAGGAGAGGGTTGTCAGTGTACATGAGGCAAGTGTAACATTGCCTCAATATTCCCAGGTTCACCAGCTGAGCAGGAGAGGACACTAGCAACTGATCCCTAGACATGCTAGAAGGAATAGACAAAACGATGTTGGAATACAGGGAGATATCAAGCCCCCCAAACCACATCATAGTGTTTGATTGACAATACCTACACATACACCGGTGTTTCATAGTGTCATAGTCTACTACTAGGCTATCTGCCCTAGTGCATGTATAAGCCTAGCCATAGTGATGTGGATATTGCCACCCCTTATAGTGGTAATAAGTGTACAGAATAGATTCTGAATATTGTGCCTCTGACTTAGTAGTGACACATTATGACCCCTTATGTAATTGAATAACATGACTGTGCCTCTGTCTAGTCTGTGCCTCCGTCTCATATGCAGTTGTCCAGATGTCTCCTGAAGAGAGTCAGTGAGGGACTCTGTCAAACATGAACTGGGATACTCTGCTAGAGTGTGAAATGCCTCTGAGTTATGACTCTGTCCCTCCAGCATGTCCTATACATGTATGTGCTGAGGTTCAAATCCTCAGCTCTCATGGCTCTGGTGGATTTGGATTGCTTGCAGTGGAGCATGTCCACCAAATCCTGATTGGACATGGTCTTGTATGTCAGGCATAGGTCACCTGTAAGTATGCGGTATGACACTGAACAAAGCTGGATTTCCTCTATTCTGGAAGCATATGACATGTGTTGAAGAACCCTGATCTTCATGGTAGGTACTTTTGGGGTGTCTCCAGCTGTTGCAATTGCTGGGCGAGGTACATACCATATGGGGCTTTGTATTCAATCATGGGCCTGATAAGGGAGAAGGATAGTGGAACAATGACCTCCTATGATCTTGATGGAAAACCCTCCATGATAAGGTGGGCAAGATAGAAAGTCTTCCTAACCACCTTGGCAACAGGGGTGTCAAAAGAGATGTCACTATCTACATGTGTCCCCAGGTGTCTGATTTGTTGTCTGTGCTCAGTGGGTTGCTGTCTATGTATTGATCTGTGGGTACTTTGTTCCCCAAAGGGGATGAATACACATCAGTTGCATTCAGTTTCAGGCCATGCGTCTGGCACCAGCTATCCGCCTTTGTGACGGCATTCTGTAGTATGTGTGTGCTGGCTGATGTATTCACTATGGTGCCTAGGTTGCAGTCATCTGCAAACTGTGTCAGCCACAACCCCCCTATGTTTGCTTTCACATCTGAAAAGTAAATACCAATTAAGAGGGGTCCCAGGACACATCCTTGTGGGACACCACCTGTGACTGGCTTCGAATCTGACAAGGACCTGCAATGTTGACTTTATGGGTTCTGTTTCTTAGCCATTTTGCAACCTATCCTGCGACATATGCTGTTATATGTCAGCTGTTGAGCTTGGCTATGATGCCTGAGTGTGGTATTGTGTCACAGGCCTTAGCCAAGTGCAGGTAGGCTGTGTGGACTGCGTAGCCCTCATCGATGGCCCTACTGACAGTTTCATAGTAGTCAACTAGGTGCAAAAGGCAGGATCTGCCCTGTACAAAGCTGAACTAGGTGGGAACAAGGGTCTGTAGGACAGTAATGTGTCTGTGTAAGAGCTCCATAATGACTCTTCCCATATCTTAGCAGACAAGGCTGGTTAAGCTTGTGTGGTGGTAGTTGCCATGGTCTGTGGAGGCATCTTCTTTGTGGAGTGGGACCACTGTTGCCGTATGCCAGTGTTCAGGTACATATCCTGTAGCAAGACTAAGGTTAAATAGCAGTTGTATATATGGGTCCAGCCCCTTCTGGAGTTCACATAGCATGCAACCGGAGATACCAGCAGGTCCCATGGATGCTGTGTACTTGTCTTTGCTGAGTGCAGCTCTCACATGGACATCCAAGATGACAGTGAGGTTACATACAGCAGTGATAACTATCTTCTTTTGGGGGTGAGGGAGGGGGTAAATCGCACTGAAGCTGTCCGCCGGACTGTTGCCAATATCTGTCAGGTCACTGGAATATATGTTGTTGTGTACCAACTCTGAGCATATCTGAGGGTTCACAACCAGGTGTCTGACATAACTGAAGAAAGCAGTGTGGTTACCTTCATTGTCTTTGGTGATTTATGTCCCCAGGTTGACCTTGCATGTCTTTATGAGATAATGTAGCTTTCTACTAGTGCTGATCACAGCTGTCTTCCCTTTTGGAGATGTAGCTCTGTCTTGCATTAGTAACCCTCATCTGTCATACAGTTTGTTTATGGCTGGGATCCACCAGACAGGACACTTTCCCTTTGTGGAGAGGGTCCTGTTTTTATTTGTGATTGCATGGTCCATGCTGTCTGACATCTAGCTAAGGGGAGGTCATTGTGGTTCTGCAGTTATCTTTCATCTGCATTAGAAATGACCACAACAGCCCCTGTGGGGTGTACCTCATGCAGACACATCCAGCACCTGTACAGTCCACAACAGTACCTCACCAGGAGTATGACAGAGCTGGAACACATGTAATGTATAGCCTGATTAAACAGAGTGCAGCTCCACACACTGCCATGCTGTCCACCCAGATGCAAGCTGTGCCTGATGTAGAAAGCCATGTCCAAGCTGGAATCAATGCACATGCTGCACCTTGTACAATCTGAATGGCAGGGAGCTATGCACATGAGGGACCTGAACCCCAGCACTGACATATTCAGGACAGGCTGTACTGCATTATCCAAAACACAGAAGGCACCGCCACGCATGAGTAAACTACCAGTACAGGTTGTCCATAGAGACACTCGTTGAGCCCCTCAACAGGAATCCTAATGAGTGGATGGGAGATGGGAGGTTTACCCTGGGTATCAATGTTATGTCACAGGTAGACAGAGGCACAGTATACTAAACAAGACATATGTCATGGCAAACTACACTTACAATGTGCTGATGGACAAACACACTCTCCGACTAGCATTAGAAATGGCCTAGGGCACATCGGTAGTGTTTGCCAATGTACACCCATGTTGTGGAATACACAACTGATGTTGGATGAGGCTGTTGTAAGTAGTACACATCTGAACATAATGCAACATGGTCAGATAGGTTCATAGGTACATAGGTTTATACTAGGCTATCTTCCCTAAGGCAGGTATAAGCCTAGCACAGAGTTCATTGGCATACACCACCCCTTATATGGAAACAGTACTGTGCCCATTATTATGTCATGCCTCTCTCCAGCAGTGACACAGTGACGATCCCCGGGTTAAACGTATGACCTTCCATCCACAGGTCAAGATACCTCTTGAACACAGCCAGCAAGGTGCTCTGCCTCACATGGATCGGGATTGTATTCCACAGCATAGGGAGTCTCCGGGTGATAACTCCATCCCTCCAACATGTCCAACGTACATCCCTGCTAAGGTGTACGTCACCTGCACTAGTGGTTCAGGTGGATCTGCCGATTCTGAGGTGGAGCATGTCCATTAATCCCTGTTTGGACATGGCCTCGCATGTCAGGCATATGTCACCTCTAAGCAGACGGTATGTGAGTGAATAGAGTGGGAGTGTCTTCAATCTGGCAGCATATGACAGCTGTTGGGGTTCCATGATCCTTTAGGTGGGGACATTCAGGGTGTCTCCAATTGCTGTAGATGTTGGGTGACATACAGCCAGAATAGGGCATTCTACTCGATCACCGGTCTGATAAGTGAAGAGTACAGGGGAACAATGACCCACTAGATCTGGATGTGAATCCCATCCTGATCAGGTGGGCAATGTAGAAGGTCTTTCTAGCCACCTTAGCAACGTGAGTCTCAGAAGAACGGCGACTGTCAACCTGGGTCCCCAGGTCCATGATAACCTCCTCTGTGCTTAGAGGATTGCCACCTATATGGTAGCTTGGGGTTACCTTGCTTTTCCTGAAGGGTATGTCTACACATGTTGTGCACTTTGACTTCAGGCCATGGCCCTGGCACCAGCTATCAGTTACTGTGAGTCCCTTCTGAAGGATATCCATGTCTGATGCACTGTCCACTATGGCGCCCAGTGTGCAGTCATCTGCAAACATTGTCATCCAAAGTCCTCCCATGTTGGCCTGTACTTCTGGGAAGTACATGACAAACAATGGGGTCAAGGACTGAGCCCTGTGTGACACCACCTGTGACCAGCCTGGAGTCTAACATAGTGCCAGC
The DNA here is from genome assembly GCF_019279795.1 of Protopterus annectens. Lineage (NCBI taxonomy): Eukaryota > Metazoa > Chordata > Ceratodontiformes > Protopteridae > Protopterus > Protopterus annectens. The sequence goes on along the minus strand of NC_056728.1, from coordinate 728,483,956 downwards.
AACTCTAACCCTGTGGGTCCCGTCCTTAAGCCAGTTTGCAACCCATCTTGTGACATATGGGTTTACATTTCAGTTGTTAGGGTTTTCCACAATACCTGAGTGGGGTATTGTGTTGAAAGTGTTTGCAAGGCCAAGGTAGGCTGTATGGACTGCCTTTCCCCAACAATGGCCTAAGTGACTGTTTTGAAGATGTCAACTCAGTACAAAATGCATGATCTGCCCTTGACCAAGCCAAAATGGGATGGGTACAATGTCTGCATGTCCCCCATATCTTTGTTTATGAGCTCAGTTATGATCCTCTCCATAGCTTTGCAGACTAGACTTGTTAAGCTTATGGGGCAGTACTTACCAGGGTCTGTAGAGGCACCGCCTTTGTGCAGATGTGCACAACTGGACCATAACCAGGCTGTTGTGCACACTATGGAAATGTAAAGCGGTGATAGGACTAAAGCCCAGGATACTGACCACCACAGTGAAAGTACTGAAGCACTACACTATACAGTGCTATAGTGTTAGGTCAGTATGAACGGATGTTGACAATTGTGTGCAAAGTATCCCATGCAAAACCTGCAGGCACAGTATACTCCCTGTTTTGTTCACACAAAAGCATTCGGACAGTAACTACACAACATGGCACAGAACACACAACCATAAACTGGAGGTATTTGTTGAAGGTCACACTCATCCACAAATGTGATGGGCTGCAGAGTTCAACATATGTAAAGCCCACACTGGGCATGCTCACACACTTAGATAAATGAGACATCTTTCACACAACATGCCATGGGAAGGCTGAACTGGGCATGCTCACACACTTGGTCCAAATGTTACTCCTAGCAACTGTGAAAACACACCAGAGGATGCTCATTCCCCTTTCTAGACACTGATCATGTAAGCACCCTATAAGTATATCGGAGAAAAGGAATCTCTCAATAATCTGAATAGCGCGCTCCGCTAATGCGTCCGTCTCAAGTGTCATAACATAGTTAGGTAGGGGTTTGAATCCAGCAGGTGGCAAGTGTGTGTGAAGGGGGGTAAGTGTGTGTGTAAGTGTGTATGAAAGAAACATCCCTTTTGGCAACTGGGAAAACACACCACAGGATGATCATTCCACTTTCTAAACTCTGATGATGTCAGCACCCTATAAGTATATCAGGGGAAAGGTAGTCTCCCAGTAATGCGAATAGCGTGCTGTGCTAATGCGTCCGTCTCTAGTGTCATAACATAGTTAGGTAGGGGTTTGAATCCAGCAGGTGGCAAGTGTGTGTGAAGGGGGGTAAGTGTGTGTAAGTGTGTATGAAAGAAACATCCCTTTTGGCAACTGGGAAAACACACCACAGGATGATCATTCCACTTTCTAAACTCTGATGATGTCAGCACCCTATAAGTATATCAGGGGAAAGATAGTCTCCCAGTCATGCGAATAGCACGCTGTGCTAATGCGTCCATCTCTAGTGTCATAACATAGTTAGATATGGGTTTGAATCCAGCAAGTGGCAAGTGTGTGCGAAGGGGGGTGGGTAAAGTGTGTATGATTGATGTATCCGTTTTGGCAACTGGGAAAACACACTACAGGATGCACATACCCCTTTCTAAACGATATCACAATTATGCATGGCTTTTGATTACAGACATGCCACGTGTGTTTTGCACACACAGAATGCCCATGTGTGTAGGTTGTCACTCACAATAATGCATGACATTGATTAAACCAGTTATGGCAATGCACACATGATGTATGTGTGTACCAAATACACATATGTACCTGTGACCTTCAATAGTTACCATGTGTGATGCCTGCCACATGTGAATACATGGTATTTGCACAGGGTAACATTATGACCGTGGTCTTCTGTGCAGGTGCAGCATGTGGGATGTGTATATACAGTGTGAGATGTAGATGCTATCAGCCTAGTAGTGAGGGATGCACACCTGGTCTGGGGCATATAGTCTACATGTTGTTGATGTACAGGAGCTGCATGTTTTCACCTGTTGTGGGAGTGGTAAGACAGTATTCCATAGCAATGCAGTGACTGCATGCTAAGAACCATTCAGCTAGGGTGTTGTAGCTACACTAATTCATTAGCATTCAGTAATTTGTCAGAATCCCTGGTGAGGGTCTGATGCCAACCAAGGTCAGGGGTCTACCAGCCTGTGTCACTTGCTCAGTGATCCCTTCCATGTTCCCTATCATGTATCCCAGTGAGGGACATCCCACATCAGCTGTGGTGGCATGGACAATGACTGAGTCATATGTGTCCATGCATCTGCCTGACTTGCATGTTTGTGTTATGTGGTGAACCATAGTGCCCCATGAGCATATCACTGTGACCTACACCTTTTCCAGCCTGGTGAGCATTGTCTCACTGTACTGGACAATAAAAGTACCTAACACAACTGCGGCAGTAGTGTTGTATAGCTGTACAGACTGTGCTTGTTTGACACACAGGATTTGTGTGCTATGTGTTATGCGTGCTGTGTGCAGGCCTAATGTATGCCTGTGTGCCAGCTGCAGAGATGTCTGCCAGTCATGCAGGATGCTATCCTTAGGCTTCACAACTGACCTGTTGTGTTTCCATGCTTGTATTGCTGTCCGTGTAGGTCCACATCAGATTGGTATTGCTGTCACTGTAGTATTTCATGCCACCAGACAGGTTATGCCAGTACTGGGTTCAGAGTGCTTAGTCTACAGTTTGGCCATGTGTTTCCATCTCATACATGTGATGTACATCCATGGGTAGGGGATAGGGTTGACTGTGTACATGTGGCAGCTGTGACATTACTACATGACACACATATTCCACAACTGTACCATAGAGGTGACTGACAACTGACCTTTGCACATGCTACCATAGTATTGAGATTACATTGGTGATTAACAGCACATAGGGACAATGGTGATAAAGATACATAGGTCCATAGGTTCGTACAGGGATGTCTGCCCAGGGCATGTATCCACCTAGCCAGAATGTGTGTGCCTTTCAACATGCATTGTGAATCTGTCTTGCTATGCCCTTTTCCAAGGTTAGTATACTGTGCCTCTGTCTCACAGTGACACATAAGTGATACCCAGGGTAACCCTACAATGTCACATCCTATCATTAATATCACTCTTGAAGATAGTCACTGAGTCAGTCTGCCTAACCTCTATTGGGATAATATTCAGGAATGAAGGGAGCCTCTGAGTTGTGAATGTGCCCCTCCAGCATGTCCTATGTATATCACTCCTGAGGTTCAAGTATTTCCAGTGTGTATCCTGGTGGGATCTGGATATTCTGAGATGCAGCATGGCCATTAAGTGAGAATATGACCTGGCCTTCTATGTCAGGCACAGATTGCCTATGAAGAGGCAGTATGTCACTGAGTAGAGCTGCTGTTACTTTAACCAGTCAGTATGTGGCATCTGTTTGAGCCCTTTGATCCCCTTGTCGAGGTACATATGTGGTATCTCCAGTTGCTGCAGGTGTCTGGTAAGGTGCATGCCGACAGGTTCATCATAGTCAATTATGGGCATGATGAGGGATGAGTAAAGGGGCACAATGTCCTCCCCTGATCTACATGTGGATCCCATGATGATGTGGCCCATATAACATGCTTACCTAACCACTTTGTCCATGTTGTTGTCAAATGGTAGAATGCTATCAACCTGTGTACCCCAAGGTCCATAATTCCTTCATCTGCACTTAATGGATTAACACATATGTGGTACGTTGTGGTCACTTTGTGTTTGACAAAGGGGATGACTATATGCTTTCTGTCATTCACGTTGAGGCCATGGCTGTGGCACAAGTCGTGTGTTTGCAAGAGTCCCTTTTGGAGGGTGTGTGTGTTAGCTGGTGAGTTGATTATGGTGTCCGGTTTGCAGTTACCTGCGACTTGCTGAGCCACAGTACTTCCATGTTGGCCTGTACCTATGATAAATATATAATGAAGATGACAGCTCCCAGGGCTGTGCCTTGTGGGACACCACTTGTACCAGGTTGGAGGCTGACATGGCTCCAGCAATTCTACCATGTGTGTTCTGCCCTTGAGCCACTGTGCAATACCCATAGTGACATAGGGGTTAATATGTACACTGGTGAGCTTCCCTAGAATGCACAACTGGGGTATTGTATCCAAGGCTTATGCAAGGTTCAGGTAGGCTGTGTAGACCTCCTTCCCCTTGACAGTGGCCTTGGTGACTGTTTCAAAGAAATCAAACAGGTTGGAGAGGCAGGATTTGCCATTGACAAAGCCAAACTGTGTATGGTGACATGTTTGTAGGTCCACAATATCTAGATATGTGAGGTTCATGATGATCCTTGCCATAGCTTTGCAGACAAAGCTAGTCAGACATATGGGTCGAGTAGTGTCCAGGATCTGTGAAGGCACCACCTGAATGTTGAGGGACCACTGTTGCTGTATGCCACTCTCTGGCCACATATCGTGTATTAAGGCTGGGATTGAACAGTGGTGTTATGTCTGGGTGTAGCTCTTCTCGTGGTTCATGTAGGACACAGCCTGGGACACTGTCTGGTCCCATTGATGCAGTGTTTATTGCTTTGGGAAGGGCATCTCTTACTTGAGCATCTGTGATGTCACGGGGGGCAGCACTGTGCCGCGAGACATATTTGCCCTTTTGGTGTGGGGGGAGAAGGCAGCATTGTACCTGTCCACTAGGATGATGGCAATGTCTGTGTGTTTTGTATTTTGTGTGACATCTTGGATTACCTCTGAGCATATCTGGGTAGTACCACCCAGGTTACTAACATAACTACAGGCAGCCTTGTGATTATCCTCAGTGGCTTGTGGAACCCTCTCTCAAAGATGGCCTTAGACAATCATATGGGTGCCTGTAGTTGTCTTCCAATACTCATCAGTGGTGCCTTCACATTTTGGGAGGTTGTTGTATCATGTAGTGGCGTCATCCTTCTATTGTATAGTGTGTTTATGGCTGGTGTCCGGCACCCAGGACATCTGCCTTTGGAGAATTGGGTCATGCTTTCATATGTGGCTTCATGATCCATGCATTCCTGAATGTGTCCATAGAATGCCTTTATACAGGTATCTGCAGTCTGGTCCATATTGTCAACAGGCCTTGGGCCTTTGAAGGTTTCCACATCATTTATGAGGGGTGTGAACTTGCTTGACATGAGCTGTTGACAGCCGTGCCACCCTCCAGACAGAGCAAGGTGAGGGTCACAGTTAGCTACTTGTCGGGTGATAGCATGTGCCACATAACACAGGCACACAGGTCACTCCACAGCAAGTACAGCTATGAGGCAGACATTGTCCATGCTGGTGCAAACAACCTGAGACGTACCTCCCTGGACCACATGGCAAGAGACACAGAGGAGCTCTTACAGCACCCTCTCAAACTCAGGACTCCCACACAGCCTTCATGCTGACACAGGACAGTTTAGATTACTCTGCAAACATCATCATACTGGGTGACGTCAGCTACCCAAACATAGACTGTGAACATTACACAAGCCACAATACCCAAGCTCTAGGGTTCCCATAGATCAGACATTCTTTGGCTGTGGAACAGGTAACCAACCTTCCCACAAGAGGGGCAGATATACTAGACCTGATCATCACAACCATGAGTACAAACTGCTCACCACTGGGAGTATATCCCTCATTGTTGCAATCAAACCATATACTAATCACACTGGAGTACTGGATCCCCCACATATGCAAACCTCAAACACATCGATGTGTGTGTTGGAAATGTCCCTATTAGCAACTGTGACAGTACAGTACAGGATGCAGATCCCCCTTTTGAAACACTGATGATGTCAGGACTGTATAACTATATTACCTGTAGTAAAGTCCTCCAGTAATTCGCATAGTGCGCTCTGCTAATGCGTCTTTCTCCAGTGTCATAACGTAGTTAGGTAGGGATTTGAATCCTGCAAAGGGAATGTATGTGTGTTAGTATGAGTGGGGTTTATGTGTGTGCACTATGCTGGGAGGGTTAACTGCCTTTTGCCAACTGGGAGAACACACTACAGGGTGCACATCCCTCCTCCTACACACAGATGATGTCAGCACCCTCTAAGTACAGCGTTAGTAAGGATTTCTCCAAGTACTGCAAATAGCACACTCTCCTAATGTGTCTGTTTCTACTGTCATAACACAGTTAGGTATGGGTTTGAATCTTGCAAATGGAAAGTATGTGTTTTACTGTTGGTGGGGTTAGTGTGTGTGCACAATGATGGGGTGGGATGTGGGTTTTGCCACATGGGGCTATGCACTGCAGGGTGGTCATTACCCTTAACAAGCAGTGATGTTGATAGCACCCTATACAAACAAAACTACAAAAGAGAAGGTGGTGGTACCAATAACACATGTAAGGTAACACTTCTTCAAGTAATGTCCACAAAACGGAGTAGGATAATCAAACAATTCTTTTATTCTATACAGACAACATGACAACAGACAACTGCCAGTACTCAGTATAGTGTTACATGCTACTGTAACACGCACATGTACCCAAATATACCTAGATAGTGCTCTGAAGCCTGAATGTGGCAAGTGTGTGGATGTCGGATGTGTCTGTGTGTGCATTTCCATATGGGAAACATGTTTGATGTGGCAATCAGGGTACTACAGTACCTGATGCACATTACATCTTTCAACCGATGAGGTTGCCTGCACCCTGTGAGTACAGGTAGAGAAGGGGACGCCAGTAGTAAACAACATAGTGCACTTCTCAAATGTGTACCTGTCGTGTATCAACAGCTACTCATGTAGGGTGATAAATAATGGGAATGGCAGGTGAGCGTGTGCATGTGTGTGGGTAGCAGGGTGTGTATAAATGCATGTGTGACAGAACAGTTACATATAGCTGAATCTACGTAACAGCACAAGATGCGCATTGCCATAGTCAATGTTAGCATGTGATGGTGTGCAGCTGGTACACTTTGGTAAGTAGTATGGGTGCATATAACAATTGAGGACAGTCATACAGTTACTGCAGCAGGATTGCTGGGATATACACACAATAATACTGGAACAGTGAACAGTTACCAACATGTTACTACTTATACACATCTATGTAGTCACCCTGTGCATCAGCAACGTGTTTACCTTTACCTGCACCGATGTTGTAGTATGCAGGAGGTGGCACAGTGTCATCATATGCACAGGGTGTGGGTTAGGTATGCCCAAGCCAGCCACTGGTAACACCAATTGACATGTGTGTGTATGTGTGTTTGTGAGGGGCAGCAGTACAGGGTGGACCGGTGTTGGTGCAGTGTGTGTGTGTATATGTGTTTGCCCTAGGTGTTAGGTTTCTGCATGTGTGTAAGCACGCACACAGTCCCACATAATGGCTGCCATGTACAGGGTTTTGTGGACAGCCACAGACTGCACCTGTCAGGTCATCCAGATCAGTGTCTGTGTGCACGGACACGGTACCTGTGCCTGGCAGGGGTGCTATGGGCCGTATCCGGTACTAACCCAGACTGGGTACTGTCATCGGAAGCAGAGGTGTGTTGACTGGACACAGTTCCCTGTTGTGACTGTCCAGAGCCACGTGCACGTGGTCTCCTGGGGCATCTTGATGACAGCACAGACCCAGCATTGCTGGGGCTGGTGCTGGCACTTGAGGTGCGCGAGTGGGCCTGTTGTCATCCGCAGCCACTGCCAGCTGGTGCTGTTGCTGGCATACGGCCACGTCGACGTCGCAAATGCACACCATCGCCCTGGCCCATGGATATCTGTTTGTGGAGCAGCTGTTCTATGCCCCCACAACGTCTGTCAATGACATCTGTGAAGTTACGGATAGCATTCGCAACGTCACGCATGCTGTCTGTCATGGCTGTGCGACATGCTCTCAGCTCCCTCAGACCCTGTCTGGTGTACCTTTCCATACGTGCCTATGCCTGCATGACAGTTCGAAACATAGTGGAGGTTGACATACCTCCTTGGGCACGTCGGCCAGAGGCAGTACGGCCATGGATGCCCCCACGAGAACCCATGGGCGACTGTCTGCGTGGCACCATTGGAGGCCCCTGCTCATGGCTGCCTTGTGGGGATGCATGTACCACAGGTACCACATTACCCTGATCTATGCCCACTGCAGACTGTCCATCACCTAGGGACAATGGTGACAAAGGATGTAACGGCAGGATGACTGTGCGCATTGACGGGGTTGAAAGCTGTGTACTGTCAATTGGCCGACCAATGATGGACCCAGACACACCTTCCTGCACCATTACAGACATTTCATCATCATCAGTACCTGGGGCACAAGATTCAGGTTCCCTGCTGCAGGTCACCAGAGCAGCACCAGAACCTACGGGAGGAAAACATGGAACACAGATTACAGTCTCATTACATATTTGACAGAGATGCACTTCAATACTAATGCACACATTCAGAAATGGACACATGCACTCATGGACACTAACACACATGCACACTTGGGCACAGGCACACTTGCACACATGCACACCCCACAGTAAACACACACATCAGTACCGTGTTACACTACTCAATTTACTACAACTGTGTATTACGGGTATTGTGAACACAGTCACCAGCAAGTCTACTACAGAGTTACACTACTCTTCCTAGTTTTATAAATTGCTTTACAGATAATGTTAAAAGACTCACCAGCATGTATGGCCTGCCTCGTTGCTAGATGGGAGGGACCTGGAAGTGTGAAGAGAGTAATGTCAGTGGGCACATGTGTGCCATTTGTTTTGCACATGATACAGTACAGTAGTACACTAGTTCCCTTATACACATCAGCTGCACATAATGTCTGTATATATATCATGATGACAGATACATACCACATGCACACCTTATGCGTGCATGAAGTAACAGTGTACAGAACAGTCATATGTACATACCAGGGGTTAACTCTAATCTCACCCTTACCTCTCTTCAAACGACAACTCAAACTGTACTTCCTAAACCACTGGCTTTGTTCTTCTTGGAGTCCAGGCTAACGTCCCTCTCCCTACCCTCTCTTTACCTTTAACCCCTCATTGTGCATAGAAACTAGCTTCTACCCTGTTTCTTTCACCTTGATGTCCTTCTATGCTCTGACCTACTTCTCCCATCCCTCCCACATCCTCTTGACTGTCTTCCTTCTTTTCCTCACTTCCCTTCTTGACTCCTGCCTCTTCCATATCATTGTATCTTTCATACTCCTTCTACTTCTCTACCCTTCTGAGCCCTAACTATTATGTATATGGCTTTTGCCTTATTGCATAACCGTTATGCTTTAGGTAGGATTGCTTTGAAACCAACGGTACATTGTGTATGACTCTAAACTGTTTGAGTTCCTTACATGTATGTTGATTTAGTTAACAGGCTGGTGTACAATTCTATCATGTTGGCTGTCTGTATTAACAACTTGTCTGTCTGCCTTTATTACATTATGTGTGGTGCTTTTCACCACAGGCCTCTACTGAAAATGGACATATATCCAGCTAGACTATCTGGGTCAACAAATGTAAAAGTAATAACAATAAATGAATATGGCATCTTACCTGCACGCTCGGTGTCTTGCTGCTGTGTGGATCCAACCTCCATCATGATGCATGAGTGTTGCTGTTGTTGTTCTGGGGCTGGATCCACAACACTTAGCAGTAGCCCCTCCTGTCTGGTGAGGGGGGGATGTGTGGCCACCCCCCCACCTGTGGCAACCTGTTGCCTGCAGATATCTGCAGCACCATGGCGGACATTTCTTATCAAATCACTGCAGTGATGTCTCACCTGCTCATATGTCCTATCATGCATGCCAACATCATTTATCCTGCTAACGAGGTTTTGCCACAGTGCAGACCTCTCCTGCTGATTCTGGGTGGTGTGTGAGAACAGGATGGCTTAGTCACGCACCAGGCTCTGGTGAATCACGTCATCCTCTGCAGCAGAATATGATGGGTTCCTTTTTGGAGCCATGTCAAGCTGGAAAGTTACACAAACAGGTTATCAGCATAGTATCTCAACAATACATGGTACACATTCTTTACAGGGAGTATTAACTTCTACTTATTACTGCTTGGTTAAAACTTGATTACAGTGTAGCTATCATTCTATGTCATTTGTACTAAGCACTTGGCCTTCAGACCAGTTGTTTTACATTAGGGAGGTTGGTGGCAAGCACTGTGGTGGCAGGACACATATCTTTCATCCATTGAAGTTGGGAACTGCTGATTGAGGGCCCAGTGTACAAGTGTATTAGTTCTGGTATGGGCAGTTGGCCTTCAGGCCAGTTATTTAACATTAACAAGGTTTGTGGTCTGCACTCGTGTGTGACAATAGGCTGTACTCTGCCATTCATAGCTGGGGACATCTGGTTTCAGGTTTATAGTGCCTGCATATCTGAGCTGTATCTTACTGACATTGCTACACCTTGTTTGCTGTAGCAACCACTACATCCAGGCCTCCTGGATCTACCTTTGTTTATATGCTTGTTATTTGTTAGCTTGTTATTTCACTGGTATGCTACTTCCACATAGTACACAGCTTCTCAACACGTCTGTGACTCACTACTGATATCTGCATTGCTTACTGTACGTATTTCCATGTTACACATGACAGCAAGTGACTGCTTCTCATTGTTGCATTTACTTAATTGTGACACATTGCACTTAGGTTACCTGGCACTTGCTCACTGACGCTTTCATATCAGTCAGCAGTTGTAGGTAATGTCAGTACACCCTCACTCCCCACTGGACCTTGTTTTCAATCATTAATTATTACAGAATTCAGAATAGTATTCTAGCATGTCCAGAGGTCAGTTGTCAGTTCCCTCCCCAGTCTAGCTGGTGAGTGTGGTACTCCAGAGACAATGTTGGAACAGATGCATGTACACAGACAACCCCCTCCTCCTAACAACAAATTCAAACTCATGTGAGTGATGCAACCATATACCAAACTGGAGGCTAGGCTCTGTCTACTCAATACCGCCATAACCAGTCAGGTGGCCAAGGAGACCACACACTACACTTCCAGTCTCACATAGACCTACCACAACAGCGGACCTAACACATGATCACACATGAACATACTTGTAGGCTCGGACCACAGCTATGCCTATGCAGCAGAGACCTCCTAAGCAGACATCCAGGCAACCACTACCACGGAATCTAACATGTGCAACACATATCACACAAAGCCAATGTGCTGAACACTCACAGCCATTAACAGTAAACAACACACCTCATACACCTGTACTAGGTGCCTCTATCATCAGGCACACTAACATCACGTTCACCAGGCTTAACGAGGTGAGGGTCACGGTGTGCAGCCTGTCGGGCACTATGACCTGCCACATAACACAAACACTCAGGTAACCCCAAGGCAAGTACAGGTATGACTCAGTCAATGTCCATGCTGGTGTGAATGGCCTGACACATTCCTCCCTGGACTACATGACATGAGACAGTACAGAGCTCTCTGAGCACGTAGCCCAAGACAGTTTGACCCTGACCTTGAGTAGCATCCTACCCTCACCTAGAACCATGCCACAATATCAAGGCACGATGATCCCTTCCAACAATTGACTGACATACTGGTGTCATTCACAGGTGTGCCAATGCCTGCCATCTTGGGGTGGTATGCTTTGCTAGGGACAGCTTGCACCTGTCACCCCTGTCTTATTGGAATTTCGCGGAGCCTCTTGCTACACCCATAGTGCCTGTATTAGGCAAGGCTCATAAGGCAAACCCACATCCATTTGTATCACAAAGGATGAGGAAGTAAGAGTGATGCTACTCAACACCGGAAGTCTAGACCTAAGGATGCACGCACTCAAAACCCTACTTAACATTCTGGACATCGATATCTGTGCAGTAACATGAACCTGTTTCAGGTTTCACAGGAGCACACCAGTACTACCAGGTTATAGCTGTTACCATTCTTGTCGGCCCCAACACTTGAACAAAGGAGGGGGAGTATCGGTATTCAATGCAGATTCCCACGCCTCCACATTGGTGGCACAGTACAACATAGGTGTTAGGCCATTGAGTACAGAAGACGTAGTTGGGGACCTGGGGAAGACACATGGTAGCGGTCTGTCATTTGTCAACCACATGGCCAATGTGGATTGAAAGACATGTTATATAGCCCAGCTAATCATGAGGGATTCACATGTATGGCAGGGGAGGTCATTGTGCCTCTTTACTCATCCATCATCAGGCCTATAATTGCGTACAATGCACCTTTTGGGATGTACCTAACCAGACACCTACAGCAACTGGTACAGGACAACAGTACCTCATCAAGGGGATGCAATGGCTCACACAGATGTCATATGCTGCCCAGGTAAAGTAAATCCAGCTGGACTCAGTGGCTTACTGCCTGTTCAGAGGCAATCTGTGCGTGCCATATACAGCCATGTCCTACCCAGCAGTAATGAACATGCTGCACCTCAGGCAATCAGAGTCCCATACAGTCACATGCTCAGGAGAGCTGGACCTCAGCACTGACATACATGGACATGCTGGAGGGGCATATTCCTAACCGAGAGGCTCCCTTCACTCTGTAATGAGCTCACACTACAGGTTAGGCAGAGTCCCTCATTGACTCTCCTCCATAGGAATCTGGATGAGTGGATGGAGATCATAGTTGTACCCCAGGTATCACTTCTATGTCACTGTTAGACAGAGGCACAGTATACTAACGTCGGACAAGGGGATAGCAGCATAACTTGTAATTGGGTGGCGAAAGACAAACACATTCTACTAGGCTTACCAATGCCCTAGGGCAAATAGCCTAGTATGAACCTATGAACATGTGTGTACTGCTATAGTACTTCTGCCATATGTTGCATGTGTGTGTGTTGTGGGGGATGCACAGGTAATGGCCGGATACTTCTACACAGGCCACACGTCTGACACATTCTGGGTGTTCATCCCTACATACTGGATGTGTGTTGCCATCCAACCCAACCCTGTGATGTGGACACACATTACTCAGTCTGGATTTACATATCCGAACAACACCACAAGCACAGTGCACTACCTTGCTATGTATGCATGTAATTACACAGTTATTCAGTAGTTATGACAGTGATGCTATCCATGCAGCCCATTGGGCCAGTGGAAGCCACAACACACACCGCCAGCACCTTTGCATATGCTTACCACAGACATCCCACATACTGCATGTACTGTGCACACACATATCTAACCCAGAACAACTGCACACCACTTACAGGCATATTGTATAACAATAGTAGGAGGCTACTGCAGCACAGGGCAGATTCACATGACAGCAAGGCATCTGTGGTCAGCAGTGTTAAGATGCTTCACATTCACCAAATGCACAGATATTGGCAACATTGTTGCAGACAGTTTAGGTGCAGGTACCCCCCCCCCATTCTCCTACACATGTGGTATTAGTTATCCCAGATGACTGTCACCTCCCTATCCTCTCACATGTCCAGGTGAGAGCCACCTTCATCATTGCAGAACACATAGCATCACTGTTACGAAATGGTATCCCTGGATGTGTGCTACATTCACCCCTGGAGGACATAGCACCACATGACAGACTGATATTGATTCCTGGCCATACTACAGGATATGTACCTGAACAGTGCCATACATACACAGTGGTCCCACACCAATGAGGAGGAACCTCTACTGACCCTGGGAACTACTGCATCATATGCACAACTGGCCTTGTGTTCTAAGCTATGGAAGTGTTAAGTATGGGCAACATGTACAGCAATATTACATATGTTTATATTTCAGGACTATGTACACACAACCTATCTCATGGACATACCTATAGATAGTGAACTATGATACATTTGGAGGTGTCACAGTATACACAGGATTAACCTGCTACTTTGCATTACCTGTGTTTGTGGCAGCTGTTGCTGTGCCAGTGGTGCTTATTGCTGCTTGCTCCTTGCTGCTTGCTGCTTGCTGCTTGCTGTTTGCTGCTTGCTGCTGATTTTGCTGCTGGCTGTCGTTATATTTGTTTGTTTCTCTCTGTCTCTCTCTCTCTCTTTCTCTGTAGGTTTTGTGCAATGAATGTATTGCATGAGTGTAGTGTGGGTACTCAATGCTTTTGTAGGTATCTGCATAGGTCCATGTGATGGCCTCTGCACCAATTGTAAGGCAGCATTTGCTAATTGCATGCAGCCAGGTGTGTACTGATTGCATGTCTCACTGTGATTTCAGGACACTGCTATAAAAGGGTATGTGAGATAGGCGTTGCCCTTTCAGATTGTAGGGCATGGACCATGCTGGTATGCTGTTGACAGTGTTCTGTGAGTGTGAAGGTTAGTACATCTCCCATGCTTCATGCTGTGTTGTAGATTCAGGTTGCTGCATTTCTCTTGCCTGTTCCCTGTAATGAGTGTGTATGCATACTGACACCTACAACTATATGTCATATGTATTGCTATATAAATATATATATATATCTGTATACATATACATACTTTCATATATGTACATTAGCTGACATTATTGGGTACGAGCTAACAATTAGCAGGGCTGTTTCTGTTAACACTACACTAGTATGGGAATACAGTAATTGGGACTATAAAAGTCTGCCTGACATGCTTTGGGTAGTAGACATACTATATTGCCTTTATCTTCATTCCTACTATTACATGTTCCACTTATTTAGCACTATATTCCTGTATGAGAGTCATGGCTTAGTGGTAGGTCATACAGACTAGTGTTACAATGGTCTTGTGGTAGGGCCTACTAGTATGCTTATATTCTGCTTTTGACTTGAGTATAGGGCCTATCAATCAAAGTGCTGGGGGCACCTTTAAGCAGTTAAAGGGGTTAGTAGGTCTCACAGGAGCCAGGCTGTGTTGCAGATTCTGGTTGCTGCATTTATCTTCACTGTTTCCTGTAGTGAGTGTGTATGGATACTGACACCTACAACTATATTTCATATGTATTAATATATATTTATATATATGTATGTGTAGATATACATACCTTCATATATGTACATTACCTTACTGTATTATGTACAAGCTAACAAGTAGCAGGGCTGTTTCTGTTAACACTGAACTAGTATGGGAATCCAGTAATTTGGCCATTGAAACTCTACCTGACATGCTTTGGATAGTACACCTCCTATATTGCCTTTATATTGATCCCTACTATTACATGTTATATTTATCCTAGCAGTGTGTTCTTGTAAGGTAGTCATGGCTTAGTGGTAGGTCATACAGACTAATGTTATGAAGAGAATGGCAGTGGGAATTTATTTTTCTTTGCAAACTTTCAAACTGAGTACAGGGCCTGTCAATCAAAGTGCTGAGGCCACCTTTAAGCAGTTAGAAGGGTAAGTAGGTCACACAGGGGTTAGGCTGTGTTGCAGATTCAGGTTGCTGCATTTATGTTCACTGCTTCTTGTAGTGAGTGTGTATGGATACTGACACCTACAACTATATTTCATATGTATTTATATATATTTATATATATGTATGTGTAGATATATGTACCTTCATATATGTACATTACCTTACTTTATTATGTACAAGCTAACAAGTAGCAGGGCTGTTTCTGTTAACACTGAACTAGTATGGGAATCCAGTAATTTGGCCATTGAAACTCTGCCTGACATGCTTCAGATAGTACATCTCCTATATTGCTTTTATACTGATTCCTACTATTACATGTTATATTTATTTTAGCACTGTGTTCTTGTAAGGCAGGCATGGCTTAGTGGTAGGTCATACAGACTAATGTTACCAAGGTCCTGGGTTCGAGACTCACAGTGGGAATTTTTTTTTATTTGCAAGCTTTCAAACTGAGTACAGGACCTGTCAATCAAAGTGCAATAAAGGCACTTTTAAGCACTTTAAACCAGGTCTGCGCTCGTTTGCGCGGAGCTCACGCATGCGCACTGGCGGTGAGCTCCGCTAACACAAGCACACCAGCTAATTTCTTTGAAAGAAAAGAAAAAGGGGTGACAGGAAAGTGGTGAAAAAGGGGTCACAAAGAGGGTAAGACAGTAGGGAAACAAGCGTGGGATTTGCAGGAGAGATGTAAGTAAGGCCCATAGATGCCCATGTCTTTGGCAGCAACAGCTTTGCATTTCCATGTATTTTGGTGAGACATTGGAAACCTTTCACCCCTGAGAGAGGTGTCAGGACAACATTAATATTAGTTGTAGAGCCAATTATAATTAACTGTTTCAATGTCAAGCAGACATGTGTGCGACATGTACAGCTATGTATGGGGAGTAATTTTTTTGTGGGTACAGAGTGCCCTTTTTTTTTTTTTTTTCAGGTGAGAGTGGTATGTCAGGTGAAGGAAGTCGGTATAGCTGGGGAGGTAGGTTGGGTAGGTTAACAGACAGGACAGACAAGACGCATACAGGGACGGTGTATGACACATGTGGGGGGGTTACACAATTGACGGGGACGGAGGTTGGGATATCCGAGATGCATGAGCCCACAGATGGCAACAGTGGAACTGATATCCCCACCCATAGGCAGTTGCCACTGTTCCTTCACAGCCCAGGACGGGCTGTGCTGGGGGCTGTGTAGGCGGGGCAATGGCCGGGGCCGTTAGCTGTGCCACACGAGCCTCGAGCTGGCGTAGGGGCCCAAGAACAGAGTCTTGGATCTCCCTTCACACCACAGACCGGACACCTTGTAGGGTGAGTGGACGAACCCCTCCGGCCACACTTGCAGAGGGGGGATGGGCCCCATCCCCTGCAGCGCTTCCACCCGAAGGTGGCAAAGGGCCACCGGAGGGGGGTCCGGCCTGGGCACTAGTGCCAGGTGCAGTCGCCAGCTGAGGTGGGAGAGGTGGGTCTGCTGGGACCTGCCTTCCCAAGCGTTCTAGGTTTGTGAGTAGTTATGTTAGTTTGGGTTAGTGGCATTTTATTCCATTCAGATTAGTTGTAACAGCATGCATTGGTATTCCCATCAAACAAACACCCAGATATTAACACCATTGAACAAGGGGCATATCAATATCACATGCATTATTTGAACAGAAATACACAGTCAAACAACATGCAGGGTTGATTAATGGCAACAGGCCATCAAATTTGCAGGTATGAACAGGGCACATGCACAAACAGACATGCATATATTTTTGAAACGGACAAATGTCCATGATTAATGAAATGTTCACATACCATTATTTAGTGGGTGTTGTTATATGGAATTATAGGGTTGGGTGGAGATAGAAAGTGGTGACACATTCATATGTTACACATTGATTTACATTTGTAATAGGTACACAATTAAGTTGAGGCTGATGTTTCAAAATAATTTTTATTTGACTGTCATGCTACACCTGTTACAAATACATCACTATCCTACTTATTTTGAATCTGATCAGATACATCATCCTGCTACACTTTGATGACAGGACAGGGGACAACTATGGCTGTTTAGTCTGTCAGATAATCATTCATTCTATCTGCAAATTGTTTACTGTGATCACCATACAGACTTTGGCCTAGACATTCCAGATTCTGACACACTGAAATCAGTTTGGGATATTAAGATGTACTTCCCACATGCATTTAGTTCTGTAGAAACACACTGGGGCTAATATATTCAGGGGTTATTACTACTTTATTTATTCATACATGACCCTTTCTGTCACTCTCACACATCCTGCAACTTCACAGTTCAGGTTGGTACTTCTAGGCTTTGTTCACATGTTAGACTGGTGGTGATTCAAACACTTTCCAACAGCCTCACTTCTGTCATGATTCAGCATTTCAACAGGGATATATCTCACATATGACTACCTCAGATTCTGAAGCTGTACTCTTGAGACTACTGCAGGTTACACTATATTTAATTCATGGTGGGACATCTGTATTACAGCACTGTTTGATTCTATCAATTATATTTCCAGTTACACTTGCATACTGATGAACTTGTTGCAGCCATACCTGCAGAATTTCAATTCCTGCTTGCACATTATATTACTTTTAATCAATACACTGCAGTGTTCTGATACATGCTACAGTACAATATTTATTTACAAGTAATGGGTGGGGTTACTAACCTGCATGGTGGCAGCCGCACCAGCCTACGGGCATACATCTCGCGGTTCGCAGAGCGGACACCTGCAGCTGTAATACGAAGAAGTAATATTGGACTACACATCTCCATGGTATCAGCCAGTTGAAATCCTTACATACATAAGCAAAATGTAACTTACTCAGTAGTGGGCGTTGGGCATATCCCGGGCCTCCTGGATCCATTCGGTCAACTGGTCTTGCTTGCCGCTTCAGGTCCGCATGGTGGTGACGGACCTGCTCACCAGTGCGTGGAATGCCAGTAGCACTGGTCAGATCATGAGCCAACTGGTCCCATGCCTCTGCCCTATACGCTCCCCATGAGACCTGGCCCTGCATGAGTTGGGCCTCGTGATGATGGACAAGGAGCCAGACCATGTATCTGGACTCCTCAACGCCCCAACGCTGTGCTCGAAAGCAACGTCCTCACCTACTCCACTCATTCTGACTGCAGGTCTGTTCTACAATCGTTTCTGCTGTGTATTCCCGCCTATGGGGCTTATATATGCCGCTTTTCCCGCACATTTCTCTGATTGGCCGTTTTGGAATTGTATCTACTTCACTGAAAATGCTTTATCATGCTCCATTCTGGATTTTATCCCATATATATGCTATTTCTGCATTTCTAGGTATTACTGTCATGGCTTAGTGATTTAGTACCTTGACTCTAGTGCATGGTATCCTGGGTTCAAATCTGGCAACTGATTTTTGATTTTCTTGACAGAAATGAGTTGAGACCTGTCAATCAAACATGCCAAAGGCACTTTTAAGCACTTAAAAGCAGGTCTGCGCTCGTTTGCGCTCAGGTAACGCATGCGCACTGGCAGTTAGCTTGTGGGAGCGGCGCGCAAACGGTGTGCGCTGGGATAAACCATAATTGGCTAGTGACACACATGTTCAGCTAAGCACAGCTAGTTGCAAAATGTTTCAGCCTGTTAAACCAGTGCTTAGCAACGGGCACGCAGTTTGCAGCTTTTTAAACACTACTCAGCTACAGGCAGTCTGTCTCACAGCAGCTTAGCTATCAGTACATTTCTGACTATTTTTATTATTGTGTTACTTCAAAATATATGCTCCATTTCATTCCATTTTACAAAAGGGAATACTTTTACATTTGTACAATACTGTCAGGGGGCTTTTTAGTGCTTATTTACAAAAAAAAAAAGGTTGTTGTGGGGGCTCGAACCCTGCCTGCCTACTCTTAAGCCGGCAACACTACCGCTAAGCTATTTCTTCTTGGCTTACTTTGTATATTTAGTTCTCATATCCTTTTCCACTGATTGCTAACTGCAGTTGCGCTAGTAGCACACCCGCGCACACGAGCGCACACAGTAGCAAACATTTACGGGGTTTAAAAAAAATACAACAGTTTTTATTCTCATTTTATAGCCTCTGTTCACTTTGTACACTGATGGTCTGTGGGGGAATGTGCTGTGTAGTGTGTTTATTTACATTTCCATGGCCTCTCTCGTGGCTGTTTACATTCAGCCATTCTACACTTACGGGGGCGTGTCCGCATGCAGGGCTTAGCCTACGGACATGCCCCCTACTCTCTTACACGGACCGTGTAAGAGTTACAGTGTGATTCAGCATGCCTCATGCACCTCATGCATATGCATGACATGCTGACATCACACCGTTTAACTGCAGCCTCCGTGTAAGAGTTATAACTCTTACATGGAGGCTTCCTGAATCCGGCCCATTATCTTTATTTATTTATAACTCATACTTTGTAAACTGGGCTCCACTAGTCCATTTGGGTCTTTTTAGTGGAGACCTGAGGTGGCATTCATGCTGACTACAGGAAATTTGGCCAGGACACCGGGGAACTTTCCCTTTTGACTGGTGTCATGGGATCGTTTACATCCAAATGAGCTACCACCAGCACAGACAGATGTGTCTACAGTTTAACATCTCATCCAAAGGAAGCGTTTGCATTATGTGTTATGATGCAATTATGTTAACAGCTTATGTATACTACATGCATCTGACAAGAACTCATGAGTAATATGTAGACTGTAGCTGAGCAAATCTGTAGTAAACCTCTCTACACAGATAGAAGAGGTCCAAATGGATATGGAATTGCACCATTTTTACTTTGAACTGTCTCCTGAAGCAATTTGAATTAAAAAGGCAGGACGGGATTCAAACAATACAGAGAAGGAGGACTCTGATTTTTCTACAATAATTAGTACATTACAGATAGTACAATAATAAAACACTGCAACGTTGCTGCAACCTCCTGTAACTATAAAAATATCTTACCTACTGCCAAGAGGAGTCAAAGACATGTTACTGACTATAATGTATTATCATGCTATAATATCAATTGCAGATGTGATTGCTAAAGTTTCTGGTAAATCTAATGCATGTTCATAGGTTCATAGATTTGTTGAACATATTTTATATTAAATGCATACAACACTGCTGTTAGTACATTGTGTAATGTATGCTTACTGTTATTTATTTATTTAACATTTGTTTAGCAGGAAAGTCTGACTGGAACAGAGCACATTTTCAGCAGAGGCCCAGAGAGAAACATTCCAGACACGTCTGTGAAATGTGGGAGGAAACCGGAGCACCCATAGGAAACCCACTGGAATGACATGCAGACTTTGCACAGACGGCACCACAGGTGAGAATCGAACTGGAGAATCTCTTGCTGTGAGATGACAACACTAACCACTGCACCACTGTGCCATATGTAATCATATAAACCTTTCTACCAGTATTTAAGAAGTTTGTACAGAAAATCAGGTAAAACATTAACCACAATTCAAATGCTATTTTCTATGTGCTGTAGTCATATGACTACATTTTACCAGCATGACAAAGCCTGCCATAACAGTATGTAATGAGGGGTAATATAGCTGTGGGTATGGTTCAAGAATGGTATGTCAGTGCATTGTCACACCACTATGGACTTGCTGTTGCACATTGATTTATGTGTTGCACTGTTCAGTACTGCACACACTTGTGTTCATCCTGCTAAGACTATAGCATTATAAGCAGATAACTTTATGTGTTTCCAGGCATGACCAGACTCTATGGTACTTTAACTATTCGTGATATTCTCAACATACATACAAAGTCCAGGTTCCTGCACTTATACTTCCTCTGATTCTAAGTCCTGTATTATATACATATTCCTCTGTAAGACTTTTTTTACAAGTCTACAGACGTTATGGGGGTTGGCTGACTTACGTGGGTGTGTTTCTCCTTTAAGTCCTCTATAAATTTCCTGCATGTTTCACAACATACATTTGAGCAAGATGCAAAAAAATGCCCAATCCTCCCCCAAAAATACAAGCTTTCTGAAGACCAACATAATGAGCAGTCCCTTCAAATGTTTCTCTTATGTGATATTTGAAATATGAATAATCTTTGCATATTCAGTTTTCAAATTCATAGTACCACTCCAATCCATTATCCGCAAACTTCCTTGGACATAATTGCTTTTTATATCATGTACTGTTTCGTATAATGGCAGAAGTAGTTTGAAATCTTATTCAAAATTAATGTATTTCCTGTATTGTACAAAGAAATATACTCAAAAAACTACTGTCCATTTCAGAAACTTAACTTCCAATACCCTGTCAAAGTAACTAAAGCCAAATTAATACACTTATTTTCTAAGCAAACAAACATTTTCACATTCACTTTCCCCTAAAGCAAAGTTGACAATTCTGAAAGGAGCAGTACCCATCCACCTAGAATATGGCATCCTTAATAGGCTTCCATCTCAGAAAAAGCACATCCTATATTTACAAATTTCCCCAACAATATATTTAGGTTCATCACTATTTATTTTCCATCTTTCTGTAACCTCTTACTATCAAGTTTATTTACACTATTGGTGACTGTAAACATCATTTCCTGATCCTTTTCATTTTGTCCCATTAAAGTTCAATTTGATTACATTGTTCCAATGAGTTGCTGTAGCGTTGATTTCAGTCTGACTATTCATTCAAGGGTGGCACATGCATTAGCTGTAAGGACTCAAATATTCCAGCTACTGAAAGAGGACATAAGCTGTTTTCTTTTCACTTATTTACCATTCAAACCTCAGAGAAAATATGTTGTAGTGAACAGCATTGTTTCCTTCTTCTCATATAACAATTATCTGCCTCAAGGCACCTTTTTTTCAGAATAAAACATTGAAGCAGTATTGGTTGTTTCTCAAGTTAAGCCTCTGTAGGATTGTGGGTCTAAAGATCAACATCTATTTTCTGTCTGTACTAAAGATGAAATTGTTTCTTTGCACTGATATAAATGTCTTATCTGGATTTCTTGTGAGGTTATTCTAATGAAGATACTAGCCATGGGGTCCAGTTAGTTCCAATTCATGCTTTTGCGTTAAGGTTTTGGATCCTGATTTCTGATGCTAGCAAACATTTACACTTTCTGTAGCTATTTTTCTCATTACCTTTTAATTTTCTCCTTCATTACTTTTGCTACAGCATCCAAAACCTTATTAACGCCTTTCCTTTTTTCCGTCCTTTCCTTTCAGCGGTGAGCCATTTAACACACATTTCTTTACACCTTGCCATATTTACAAGAAGAGCACCTTTGAAGTCCTTATAGTAGGCATTTACAAAATGGGGTTTAAGAGACCCCCACTGTGAGGATTTCCATTAGAGTTCTACAGTACTCAGCTCAGTATAAAAATCATTTCTGCTGTAAAGCAATGGAATGGAAATTCTGGGCTCAAATCGGCAGTTTTTTTTAACTCAGTCTGATAAGAACAAAAGACCTGAAGCCATTATATAGTTATTCATTCTGTCCAACCTCCTGCTGAGTTCATCCCCTTGTCACTGATGTTGGCTCTGAAAGGTTTACCCTAACTCTTCATATATCTTAACAGGAATCAGACAATAACAGCAAGGCTTTCTTACTTTTGCTTTCTTTTTTTCATTTTTTAAAATAATTTGACTTCTTGATATAGAATGAAATTAAAGTGCATTATGCTTCCTTCAAACATCCAAGCTTGTGTCACACTAGATGGACAACTACAACTTGTAACAGACTGATCAAGTACGTAAATCATTGTAACACATGTGCTTGAGCTAGTTTGGATAAGTTTAAATAAGTAAAACATAATAAAACAAGCTTAAAAAACATGTTTTATGTAGTGGACAAGCCCACTTGCACCCTTATGTGACTCCCCATAGCTCACTTTATTATTCTTACTGTAAAGCCATGGCACATTAGAGAAAAAGAGTTCTCCAACAGGCCATTAAAAGCATGTCTCTCTGTCCTTCTCTAGGAGGCTGCAGGCTCAGATGAAGCACAAACATTACACTTGGAGCAGAAAGTCATCACTCCCATGTAATGTGGATAGCAGCACAAGAGCAACTTTCTACTCGAGCTACTATGTTCAAGCAACTGTGATACTAGCAAACATGCATCAAGCAATTGTATGTAAACCATGACATTAGACATATGATCAAAAAATGTTATATAAATAGCCACTTAAGAAGATGAAATGACAAAAAATCAATAATACTAGTGCAGCCTGCTACCTAATTAAAGGAAAACGTTGTGTATTAAAATCACTGTCTTTGCGAATGCATAACATTTTCTGTTCTTACAGAGTTTTACTGTAATAATGGTGCACTTTTCTGTGATTTTCTTATAAACAAGCTAAGAATTGCTTAGGTTTAACTCTAGAGATAACACATAATGATCTAGTCATTTCTATGCCTCTGGTTGCTGTAGACCTTTGAAGTCTGTCATTTTGCTATTGGTCAATGGGCTCATTTGAATATTTCCAGCTTTTTCACTTTTCTGTGCTATTTTAAATTGTCTGTGTTTGAGCAGCATTACTCACCCCTCAGCCTCGTTTAATGGTGCACTGTAGAGATGCAGGTATCCTAAGCCGTATTTTATCCTATGCCACCTAACCTCCACAAATCACCACACAGTAGACTGATTAGTGATGTTTTTTGTAAGGTCGGCTGCCCACAGTTGTGCAACGAGCTCCACTGTCCAAAACTGGTCCTTCTGGTAGACTTTAACACCTTACAGGCATTTAGAGCCTTAATTTTCTCTATGCAACCTACTGTCTCAATTCTTATTGCACTTTCATTAGTCAGTAATTGAGGAAAGGGGCTCTGATTTGTGCTAGATTGCAGGTTGCTCTTCATGCACTGACTCATAGTGTTCTATTTAGATAAATAGCACCTCTAGTAAATCTACTGTAGACTCAGATTGTTTATTTTAGACAAGTAGCACTTCCAATAAATCATCTCCTGATCTCATAGGCTCAACTGCTCCTTCAACCCACATTAATAAGCACCTGAATCCATGGATTTGCACTTTCCAACTGTCTCTGTTACCAATCTGCTTGAAATGGAAATCCAGAGATAATGCAGTAATTATCTCATGTTTACTGACTACCATATGCTACTTAAACATGTAGAGTGTGTGAGAGATGTAGTTATACAATGTTATTGAAGCAAGACCCTCTCAGAACGCAGGCTGTCAGTTCAACATAACATCACACCAAACAAAGCACATGCAGCTATGCTGAGAATCTTTAAGTAACCTCCCTAAATGACAAAGGCCTCCTAAATGTAACAAAATAAACAAATACCCCCAGCAACCTCAAAATCACACAACACAGGCAGCACCCACCAGAAAACATACATCTAGGAGTCATACTGACTCAGTTCAAAGCTCATAAGGCGAAACTCCACAGAGTCCAATATCCCATCCATAAGTGGTTCCATAGTGAGGTGCACAGATACACATTCACCAGGCTGTTCAAGGAGAGGGTCATGGCCAGACGCTTATCAAGCAGTAAGATTTGCCATGGCATGCATGCACTCAGGTCCTTGCACTACAAGTGCACACATGACACAGCCAAATAAATGTGAATGTAAATGACTTGAGCTGTACCTCATGGATTATATGAAGAGAGACATGATGGAAATCTCAGAATAAGTGCCTAAGGTTGGTATAACTTTAGCCTTAAACAATATTCTGCTATCACCCAGAATGATGTGATAATATGAACAAAAGATTATATGGTGCTGCGGTAGCATTGTCGCCTCGCAGTTAGACGTTGCCCGTTCGATTCTCAGTTAGAGCGTCTTCTGTGTGGCGACATGTGTGAACAGGCATTCCTTCATTGAAGGTTGTGCATTAGGCCCGGCAAGCCAGCACATGAAACTCTACTGCCAATCATTAGCGGACCGGAGTTCTGCTGTGGCGACCCCTAACCGGGAAAAGCCGAAAGACACAAATATACATATATGGGTCTACTTCATAAGAACGAAAGACCACAATAACAAAGAAAAGAAGGCTGAGACAAGATCTCTGAAACTTCATTTTAATGGACTACCACATAGCTGACATGTTTCCAATGGTGTATATATATTTGTATCAGCCTTGGAAGAGATGGTGTACAGCCTAACCAGAGATAGACTGCACCTGCACCCCACGACTGTTGTATATTGTCTAAAGCTTTATTCTCTCCCACAGTGCCTTTTTAAGTAGTGTTAGTCTTCGTAAGCTTCCAACATAACTAAATTTAATTTTGATAACATTAAGGTATTGCTGCTCAGTGCTAGGAACCTTAAAAAGAAACTCCACTTCCTACAAGCACTCCATACCCTGGAAAACATTGACATATGGATCATCACTTATACGTAATTCTGACCAGTGAGAACATTCCATCAGCAATAGGTTTTCATGCCTATCACACATTCAGACCCACTACAGTAGACAAAGGCACTAAAGGTAGTGGTGAATCCATATTCTTGAAAAAATCTCACCTCCAGGCTTGTCAGATAAGGTAATGACCTGGAACTCCTCTCTGTCTGAATTGCCATTAATAAAACCCCATTATCATATCATAGCTAACTTTCGAACCTGCTCTAATGCCCCCCCTTGGCTCATTCCTCCTACCTACGAAGTTCCAGTGCATAATACCAAACACCATTCTTCTAGAAGATTTCAACTACCCCTCCTTAAACTGGGAAATGTATGCATTTATGCACAGATATTCCTATACTTCATCAATAAAACCTCTAGGGACCAGTTTGTCCACACGCCAACTAAGGAACATAAAATCCTGAACTTGCTCCTTACTGATATGGGACAGCTCTGCTCCCCAGTAAAGTTCCTCCCTGGTCAGATCATACCACAAGTTAGTCACATTCGCAATAAGACTGAAGCCTAAAGCATCTTCCAATATCTCTGCATTCCAAGATTATGTGAATGCTAATTTACTAAAGCTAAATTCAAAAGCCCTTTCAATCTTGATGACGCAAATACACATGTGGAAGCCTTTACTGGCAAACTCTATGCACATGTAAAGGTAACTGTATAGATGCAGCTGTCCTCCTGGGAAATAAATATAACACCAAATTCAAAAATAAAACCCTGTGGTGCAACCCTAATATAAACAGACTCTATAATAAAAGAAAAAATCATTGCCTAGAAAAATAAAACTCTCAAGATACCACAAATGCTCTTGCTAAACTAATCAAGGAACTCCAGACCCTGATCAAGTATCCAAAGACAGATATGAGATAAAAAAATCACCAAGGCAAATGATGACCATTCAGCCTTCTTTTAGGGTTACCACCTGTCCCACTTTGCGAGGGACAGTCTCTCTTTGGGCAGTTGTGTCCTGACAAAAAATATTAAAAATAGCAAATGTCCTGAGATTGTAGGACATAATTATGTCTTATATTTTATGTAATAGTTGCATAAAATAGTTATTCTGTATCTAAAATACCTAAATGTTATAAGAAACTGAATAAGCAACTATAATGCTACAAGAATAAGATATTATTTAGGCAAAAAAGTTAAGTTCTATCTTTTGTACTGACCGTGGGTGTGTGTCGGCCTGTAAAATCTGATGTTTGTCCTGAAAATGTCCCACTTTGGCCATTTGAAAAGGTGGCAACCCTACCTTCTTTACCTATATTAGAAAGCTCAGAAATAATGCCCAGCACTGTGCAGAGCTAATAGTAAATGGTATCACATACCTGGATCTAATGGACATAGTCAGTGTACTAGTAGACCAATTTAGCTCAAACTTCACCCCCCCTTCCCTCAAATATTTGCTAATTACATACCCTGCATATACACCTCCACCTTAAAATTTCCCAAGAACAAGTTCTAATGGTGCTATCTAAGGCCAAGAACTCTCTGTCTATGGGGCCAGACTGCTATTCATTATTAGCCTCAAAACAGGCTACATGTTTGATGAATGGAGGACGACAACAACAACAACAATCATTCCCTTGCATGAAGGTGGGGTTTCAACACATCCAGGTAATTATAGGGATCTATATTATATTCTCGAAAGCCGACAATATCAAAGCTGATATTGTCGACATAAGAATAGCAAAAGCACACATCGAACTCCGTAAGGGGAGATTTCCGTTTACTGCAATGTAGTGTGGTCTCAGAGTTGGTATATTTAAGTAGCAGGGGGTGGGGGGTGCAGGGAGGCTTGCCCCCCTGCTTAAACCCATTAGGGTACTTTTTGCTTTTTTTTTTTTTTTTGGTTGTTTTTATAAGTTCGATGTATGAAGACATCAACCATCGATCTTATAATATAGACCCACAAGTCTCACCTGTAAGGCTATATAAAGGATCAACATGGAATTAACAACTACGGATGTAGGTAACCTACAAACTGTTGACCCACCCCAGTTTGGATTTGTCAAAGGCATGTCCTGCTTACTTAACATGGTTGATTTCTTTGAAAAAGTTACTGAAGTAATAGATGCAGGCAAATCCGTGCACACCACACACGTAGACTTCGTATGGGTGTTTAACACCATCCCAAACTCTGGTATATTAAGCTCTCTCCAGCTAAATGTCAATCATTTTATAACAGAACAGAGCCAGATTTTATCTAGGGAGTCTTTCAAAACCACATAAAGAAAAGTACTTTTCTACTCTATTTAAATGTAATCTAGATTATAGGTAACTGCAGATATAGCCCTGATTTAGCACCTCTGTCTTGCATGGATAGGGGAAACATATAAATACTCAGACTTATCCTTGTTTGACCCATTTTTTAGTTATCTGCATGCAAAATATTGGCGATATTAACTACCATGGTAATGTAGGCCTAGGCTTTAAGATCTTCACAGACCAACAGCCTAAATCATACCCTTGCACCTAATATGATGTATAATTTACCATTCTTTCAAGGAAAAGGAAGGTAAAGGAGAAGGCTCCATTATTTGTTACCATCATGGATTGGATTATTATTAGTTGCACTGTGTTTGGAAATTCATCCAGCATATGAAACAAGTACAACCATTCCTTACAACATGTAAACGAGATGAATTGTCTGGGGAACATTTCAACCAGAACTGCGCTAAATCAGCATATTTAGAATTATTCTGCTGTTTACAAATCGACATGTAATTCATAGGACAATAATGTGATGAATAAATATTTTTTTGTCTATAGAAATCTGTTATTTAGTGAAATACATAAGGAAAATAACTTTTAGGCAAATTATCAGAATACTGACACTTAATATTAGCAGTGCTAGCTCTCAAAAATAAAATTAAGGGTGAGTATTCTAAAAGAAAAATAAATTACAAAATCCACTGATATGTATTCAAACTATTTTTGCAGGGGAAATAATCATCCCACATCCCCTACATCCTCAGTGTGAGAGGATGCACACCTCATATACTCAAGACTTGCATATACTTACTCTGGCATTGTTGTAGTTCAGGAAATAATTTACTCAGAGATACAGCAATGTCTGACTTTGTATTTTTTTCCCTCTTACTGTTATTAAAAATGTTCAGTTTCAAGAACTGCAGTTATATTCCTTGAACATGCAATAGTAACCTGCTTATTGTCTGAGAATAAAAGGTTTAAAGCTTTCTTCCAGTTTGATTTTTTAGATAATGTAAAGTTGAATTATTGAGCATTTAGCAGTCTTTAGACCACAAAAATACTTTCTTAGAACCTAAAATGATATTCCTAGTATTCATATTAAAACAACTTAATGACTAATATAGGCCAATAAAGGCACATAAATGTATTTCAGCAAATTCTGCTTTACCCATATCACTTAGTAGTATTTACTTCAGGAAAAATACAACCAATGAGCAGGTAATAGTCAACAACCTTATTTTTATTCTTCCATGATATGTGAAGCAGAATGTAAAGGTGATTAATATACCTGAATGGTGGCTCATAAGAACAATATAAGTAGATTAGAATGTTTTGAGGAAGTTGCATTCAAGTGGTAAAGTAGACAGTAGTAAGATGTCTTGCAACTGTGCATGACAAAGTGATGTTAACATGTCTGTACTATAATGTTATGCTGTAGGCTTAGTAATGAAAGGACAGGCTGGGGTAGCAGTTAATGGACAAAGAACACAAATGCAACCTTCTCACCACAAACTTATAAAAGACTGCTTACTGATAGAATTAACCTATAAGAGAACCATAAGGATTAATTTTATTTTTGTAAGGGAAAATTACTAAAGAGATCACAAACATTTTAGTAACATTATCAGTGTCAAATATGAAAAAAATAATTATGAATAACTACTCAAACTGTCTTCTATGACTTGTTGCTAAACTATGATATATGTGGTAATGCTTTACACAGTGACTATACCAAAAATGTAAATGGATTAACTACTTATAGGACATCCAGAAAGTCCCCATTATCCAGAATGGGAAAAGAAAAATGTACTGAATTTGTAAGGTTAATTCTTAAATTTATCATGTTGAACCTGCCTGAGTGTATAGATAATTATTAAGCTTTGTTTTCAGAGTTATTAGTTAACAAAATCATATGCCACTAACATGTTTAATAAAATCTTCAACAGATCACTGGCTAGTGTAGAAAAAAGAACAGTAGATGACAGCAGATGTTATACCCCTGAACAAAGGGATCTGGGAACAGTAGGTCTCTTAGCTTAAAAATGGTGAAAAGGAAAGTCATGGCAGCAGTCCTGAGGGTGAAGCCGTGACATTTCTGTAGGACAACAATCTTCCAGGACAGTAGCCATGGTCAGATGAAGATGTCAGTCACACTTGATCCAGTTTTAAGAATCAATTACAGATTCAGTTGACCTGGACCCCAACAATGCTTTTAACATGGTCCCACACTGGAAGTTGCCACTAAAACATGGAGCTCCTTAGTGTAAGATCAGGACTAAGGAACTGTATAGCTGCTTGGATGGATGGTAGGACACATGGGTCTGTGGTAAGAGGGACATTGTCAGGATTAGGAAAGCGAATAGTGGAGAGCTTACAGGATCTGGGAACAGGAAACAGGATTAGTTTGTGCTGATGACACAAGGCAGTTTCTGTAGTACAAGAGGAAGAAGAATTTAGCAAATGGTTTGGGTAGACTGAATAAGTGGTTAGAAATGTGTCTGCTGAGGTTCAAGTACAATACACTATATTTAGGCCATGGCAACTCTGGTGTGAAGTATCAGTGCAGAAGAGTTAGAGTAATGGTACCAGAACAAGAAAAGGATCTGGGGTGCTGATCATAAGTGGATTGGCCATTGTGAGCAGAGTAAGATGATGCTGATAGCACAAGCAGAATGCTATTTATTTTGTTAAATAACATTTGTTTACTGCAATAAACTAGTCCAAGAATGTTTCCAGCTATGATTTCAGTGATATGGGCAAAAACAACAAACAAAACACTATTTTGCATACACAATTTGAGCACAATACCCCATTTGGTATGTATCTAACTAGGCATATCTAACAACTGGAACATCCATGGAGGTTCCTCGCTAAAAATAATGCAGGGCATAAGTAACATGTCTTATGCAGACCACCTCAAGGCCCTATCCCTGTATTCTGTCTGCTACAGACTGCTAAGGGTATATCTATACCTGGCATACAAGGTGTTCTCAGACCCCACTCTGACAGACACCCTGCATATCTGCAAAACAAAAAGCACCAGAATTACCTTTTCAAAAGACTTAAACCTTGCGTGTGATATAAATAAGACCTGCTGGAAAGACAAGTATGTATCCCAGAGACTACCCCTTCTCTGGATCAGGCTCCCCATCCATGTGAAGCAAAGATTCTCCCAAACCCAATTCAAATTTAACTTGGACAATTGGATGTGAAACAGGAAATCCATCCCTGGTTTGGCACCTATGTTTTGAATGGACATAGGCAGCCTATAAATGGTCCATCTCCCAGGGCCCCTGCTTACACTTATCAAGGGTACCAAAACTTGTCAGAGATTTGGTATGCATTGCTAAGCCTAAAAAGGCCCTTCTGTTCATTAGTCTAGTACACACCTATGAACCTGTAAGGAAGCAATCAATGAAAACAGCATGAGAAAAAATGGGGTAGGAAAGTTCAACATCTGACAAAAGCAAATATAACAACATTTGTATATTAAATGATGACAAAAAAGTTTATGGTAACCAGGAAGAAACAAAATAATCTCTGCAGAAAGAACACAATGTTTCATGTGCATTTAACAATTGTATAACACACACACACACACACACACACACACACACACACTTTGTAGAGGAGAGGAATGAATGGGTGTTGTCAAAATTCATGCTCTAAAGTTAAAAGAATTATAGAAGACAAAAATATAGCCTTGGGGAGATAAATTGTAGCTGCAAAGAGGAAATGCTTCCACTATGCACAGCCTTGGACAGACAACATACTGAGAAGTGAGTGAGTGCAGTTCTGGTGACTATATAAGGAAAATAAATACATGAAGATGAAGAAAGGAATCTAGAGGAAAGGTTAAAAAAATCTATGAGATGGAGAGGAAGGAAAATGATCCGACATCAGCCTAGCTAGAGTTCTTCTTACTTAAGAGCTGATGAGAGACAGACAATATTGGTGTGCAAGCTGGATTATTATTACTAATTAAGCTTGGTATTGTATTACTGTTTAAATGGATGCTATAAATATATATTAGGCTATATTATGTTACTTTTATGGCAATGAATTAATCTTTGTATTTGATTATACATTGTCATTTGAAATAATGTGACTTTATAATATTTCAATGAAAAGATATATACAAAAATCTGTTCTTTCCTATTGTGTATAAATGTTAATAGTTTGTTTTATCTGATTTTAATATGAATGTTGTTTATATTTAAATTCATCCCTGGAAATACAATAAGCACATCATAAATGCATCTGTTAGTAGAATAAAGTTAATTGTGAATTATATTACAATTGAAAGCATTGGTGGAGTAGAGGGATAAAGCCCAGACTACAGCTCAAGTGACCTGAATTTGATAAGCAGCTCAGATGTTTGACTTTCCAGGTAGAGTGAATGGGTATGCCCATTGTTGGGGACGTTGTTCCTGCCTGGCTTCCACCACTGCTGTAATGAAACGTCCTTGGCTGGAGAGCAAAGGTTCATCATGATGCAGGGAGTGGGCACAAGAGCATAGCATAGGTGCCCTTTGCAATTATGTGCTCACATCACTACCAGTTGCAGGGTTAAGACATGAAAGTAAATTGATCTCACTTTAAAGATTCCAGTCAAAATACAAAGCACCTGCATGGTTGCTTGGATGATAGTATAATATCTGTTTACAAGGAGATTCAATGATGGAAAGATACAGGAATAAAAATAGTGCTTAAAAGTACTACAACTCGGAATTTATTTTACAATATCAAAGTGGTATAGTGAACCAAGAAGTTCATAGGTTCATAGGTTTATAGGTTCATAGGTTGATACTAGGCTATCTGCCCTAGGGCATTTATAAGCCTAGCCAGAGTATGTTTGGCTTTCGCCACCCTTTTAGATTAGTTGACTGTGCCTTTGTATAGTAGATCACAGAAGGTAGCCCTTTTAAGGTTTGTTTACTGTACCTCTGTCAAGCAGCGACACAGAAGAGATCCCAGGGGTAAACTTACGATCTCCCATCCATTCATCAAGATTTCTCTTGAAGAGGGTCAGTGAGGCGCTCTGCCTGACATGGATTGGGATTTTGTTCCACAGTGAGGGGACCCTCTGGGATATGAATCTGCCCCTCCAGCATGTCCTATTTATTTCTGTGCTGAGGTTCAGGTCCCTGGAGCATGTAGCTCTAAGGAATTTAGATTTCCTGAGGTGAAGCATGTCCATTAATTCTGGGTTGAACATGGCTTTATACGTCAGATACAGATCGCCTCTGAGTAGGGCTGGAGTTTCTTTAGCCAAACTGCATAGGGCAGCTGTTTGAGCCCCTTGATCCTCTTGGTGAGATACCTTTGGGGTCTTTCCAGTTGCTGAAGGTGTCGGATAAGGTACATCCCAAACAGGGCATTGTACTCAATTATGGGCCTGATAAGTGATGAGTAGAGGGGCAATGACCTCTCTTGATCTAGATGTGAACCCTTTCATGATAAGGTGGGCTATATAAAAGGTCTTTCTAACCACTTTGGCAACGTGATTGTCAAAGGAGTGATTGCTATCTACTTGGGTCCCCAAGTCCCTAATTACTTCTTCCGTACTTAATGGATTACCACCTATGTGGTAATTTGTGGGCACTTTGTTTTTTCCAAAGGGGATGACTATGCATTTTTTGGCATTTAGCTTTAGGCCATGGCTCTGGCACCAGTTATCCATCTCTGTGAGACCCTTTTGGAGGATGCTTGTGTCAGTCAGAGAGTCAATTATAGCACCCAGTTTGCAGTCATCTGCGAACTTGGTCAGCCATAGTCCACCCGTGTTAGCCTGTACCTCGGAGAAATATATACCGAACAAGAGAGGTCCCAGGACTGAGCCTTGTGGGACACCATTTGTAACTGGTTTAGAGTCTGACATGGCACCTGCTATTCTGACCATGTGGGTTCTATCCCTGAGCCAGTTTGCAACCCATCTTGTGACATAGGGGTTGATATTTAAGCTGGTGAGCTTATTTATGATGCTCGAGTGGGGTATTGTGTCAAAGGCCTTTGCGAGGTCCAGGTAGGCTGTGTGGACTACCTTCCCTTCATCTATGGCTTTGGTAACTGTTTCAAAGAAGTCAACCAGGTTCAAGAGGCAAGATCTGCCCTTAACGAAGCTGAATTGGGTAGGATCCAGTGTCTGGAGGTTCCCAATATCTTTGTTTATGATTTCCATGATGATACATTCCATAGCTTTGCAGACCAGGCTAGTCAGGCTTATAGGGCGATAGTTTCCGGGGTCTGTTGTGGCACCACCTTTATGGAGTGGGACCACTTTTGCTGTACGCCATTCAATGGGAACATATCCTGTAGTAAGGCTGAGATTGAACAGTGACTTTATATGAGGGTTTAGTTCTTCTTGGAGCTCGTGTAAGACCAGCCCAGGACACTGCCTGGTCCCATTGATGCTGTGTTTTTAGCTTTGGAGAGGGCAGCTCTCACCTGTGCATCTGTGATCTCAGGAAGGCTACACTCTGTTGGGATAGACATTTGCTCTTTTGGGGAGGAAGGGGGGGAGTTTGCACTGAACCTTTCTGCCAGGATGTTGGCAATGTCTGTGGGTTCAGTGAATTTTTTGTCATTTTGCACTAACTCAGAGCATATCTGGGAGTTGCCTCCCATGTTTCTGACATAACTAAAGAAGGCCTTGTGATTATCTTTAGTGTCTTGTGCAATTTTTCTTTCAAAGCTGGCCTTAGAAGATTTTATGAGGAATCGTAGTTTTTTGCTAGTACTGATCAGTGACGCCTTCCCTTTTTGGGATTTTGCTCTGTCATGTAGTAGCTTTCTCCTTCTGTTGTATAGCTTATTTATGGCTGGGGTCCACCAGACAGGTCTCCTGCCTTTGGATGGAGTGAGTCTTGGTTTTATTTGGGATAGCATGCTCCATGCATTCCTGTAGGTGTCCATAAAATGCTTTTGTAAAGGATTCTGCATTTTGGGCCATATTGTCCAGTGGCCAGGAGACTTTGAAGGATTCCACCTCAGTTTTGAGAAGTGTGAAGTTTGCTTTTGAGAAGTTCTTCACCGTGGTTTCCTTGGCTGGGGGTGGGGACAGAATATGGATGTCCAGTGAGATTTGTTTATGGTCTGATCTTACCAATGAGGGGTATACCTCTGGTGTGGAACATAGAGACCCCATGTTGGTGATGACCAGATCCAGTATGTTTTCCCCTCTTGTGGGAGTGGTGACCAGTTGTTCCATAGCATTTGAGTTTATAAATTCTGGGAACCGTTGGGCTAGGGTGTTTGGGCTTGAGTAGTTTTCCCAATCGATGTTTGGGTAGTTGAAGTCACCCAATATAATAGAGTTTGGAGAGACCTTCATATTCTCCAGTGTTCTCAGGAAAGCCGAGTGAGGTTCCTATGTTTGGGAGGGTGGTCTGTAGCAGGCTACAAACCGAAAGGCAGTTTTGCCCACTGTTAGTTGCACATGGATGGTCTCCAAAGCTTCATGCATTGCCACTAGCCTGGAGGTGTGGGTATCTTTGATAAATATGGATACTCCCCCTCCTTTTGTAGTTCGGTCCGAGTTTTGGGGCCGGAAAGCATGGTATGAAGTATAGCCTGGTAGTGCTGGAGTGCTCTTGAGAGTCTTGAACCAGGTTTCTGTTACTGCACAGATATCGATATTCTCCATACTGAGGAGAGTCTCGAGTGTGTGTATCTTGAGGTTTAGACTTCTGGCGTTGAGCAGCATTACCCTTAGTTTTTTTTTCTTTGTGTTGTCTATGGGGGTGGGTTTGTCTCTTGAGCCTTGCCTAAAAAAGGCACTATGGGGGAGGCAAGAGCCTTAGCCAGTATTCGAAAACCCAGGGGTGACAGGTGCAAGCCGTCCCTAGCGAAGCAACGTGGTTTGTTGAGCATGTCATCCCAGGCTGACAGACACTGGATCCCCCTTTGAATGACACCAATACTTTAGCCAATTGTTAAAATTTATCATTTTGTCTTTATACTGTGGCATCATTCTTGGTGAGGGTAAGATGCTACTCAAGGTCAGGGTCATACCGGCCTGGGTACATGATCAAAGAGCTCCTGTACGTCTTTTTTCATGTAGTCCAGGGAGGTACATCTCAGGTCATTTACACCAGCATGGACAATGATGGAGTCATACTTGCACTTGCTTTGGAGTGACCCGAGTGCTTGTGTTATGTGGCGGATCCTGGCACCCGACAGGCAGCTTACAGTGACCTTCTCCTTGTTCAGCCTGGTGAGTGGGACATCAGTGTGTCTGACAATAGAGTCACCTATTACAAGTGTATTAGGTGTGTTGTTTAGCCTTAAGGGCTGTGACTGTGTGGCACACTGACTTTGTGAGCTATGTGCTACGTGGATATTGTTTCGTGGTAGGTGTTGCTTGGATGTCTGCTTTGGAGGTCTCTGCTGCTTAGGCAGATTTTTATTTAGAGCCTCCGAGTATGTTTTTGTGTGTTTATGTGTTTGGTTTGCTGATGCGATAGGTCTATGTGAGACTGGATTTGTGGTGTGTGTGGTTATCTTCTCCTCCTGACAGGCTGTGCCAGTACTGGGTTGAGAGAGCTTAGCCTCCAGTTTGGCTATATAGTTGCATCTCTCACATATATTCCAGTCTCACATAGACCTACCACGACAGCGAACCAAACACATAAACACACATAAACATACTCGGAGGCTCTAAATAAAAATCTGCCTAAGCAGCAGAGACCTCCAAATAAGACACCCAAGCAACCGCTACCCCAAAACAAAACACACGTGCAACACATAGCTCACAAAGCCAGTGTGCCAAACAGTCACAGCCCTTAAGGCTAAACAGCACACCTGATACACTTGTAATAGGTGACTCTATCGTCAGGCACACTGACGTCCCGCTCACCAGGCTAAACAAGGAGAAGGTCACGGTGAGCTGCCTGTCGGGCGCTAGGATCCGCCACATAACACAAGCACTCAGGTCACTCCAAGGCAAGTACAAATATGACTCAGTCATTGTCCATGCTGGTGTGAATGACCTGAGACATACCTCCCTGGACTACATGAAAAGAGACATAGGGGAGCTCTCTGAGCATGTAGCCCAGGCCGGTATGACCCTGACCTTGAGTAGCATCTTACCCTCACCAAGAATAATACCACAATATGAAGAAAACATGATCAATCTCAACAATTGGCTTAAGTATTGGTGTCATTCAAAGGAGATCCAATGCCTGTCAGCCTGGGATGACATGCTCGACAAGCCACGATGCTTCACTAGGGATGGCTTGCACCTGTCACCCCTGGGCTTTTGGATATTGGTAAAGGCTCTTGCTACCCCCATAGTGCCTTTTTTAGGCAAGGCTCAAAAGACAAACCCACCTCCATAGGTATCACAAGGGATAAGAAACTAAGAGTAATGCTACTCAATGCCAGAAGTCTAAACCTCAAGATGCATGCACTCGAAACTCTCCTTAGCATGGAGAACATCGATATCTGTGCAGTAAAAAACCTGGTTCAAGGCTCCCAAGAGCACCCCAGCACTACCAGGTTATACCTCATACCATGCTTTTCGGCCCCAAAACTAGGACCGAACCACAAAAGGAGGGGGAGTATCAATATTCGTCAAAGATACCCACACCTCCAGGTTGATGACACAGCACGAAGCATCAGAGACTATCCATGTGCAACTAACAGTGGGTAAAACTGCCTTCCAGTTTATAGCCTACTACAGACCACCCTCCCAAACCCAGGAACCCCACTCGGCCTTCCTGAGAACACTGGAAAATATGAAGGTCTCTCCAAACACCATTATATTGGGCGACTTCAACTACCCAAACATAGACTGGGAGCATTACTCTAGCTCCAACACCCTAGCCCAAAGGTTCCTCGAATTTATAAACTCAAATGCTATGGAACAACTTGTTACCACTCCCACAAGAGGGGAAAACATACTGGACCTGATCATCACCAACATGGGGACTCTATGCTCCAGACCAGAAGTGTATCCCTCACTGGTAAGATCAGACCATAAACTAATCTCACTGGATATTCACATCCTGACCCCACCCCCTGCCCAGACAACCGCAGTGAAAAACTTCTCTAAAGCAAATTTCACACTCCTCAAAACTGAGGTGGAATCCTTCAAAGCCCCCGGGCCTGTGGAAAATACGGCCCAGACCGAATCCTTTATAAACGCATTCTATGAACACCTTCAGGAATGCATGGATCATGCAATCCCAAATAAAACCAAGACCCAATCCTCCAAAGGCAGACGTCCTGTCTGGTGGACCCCAGCCATAAACAAACTATACAATAAAAGGAGGAAGCTACTACATGATAGAGCAAAATCCCAAAAAGGGAAGGCATCTCTGATCAGTATTAGCAAAAAACTATGGGCAGTCATAAAATCGTCTAAGGCCAGCTTCGAGAGAAAAATTGCACAGGACACTAAGGATAATCACAAGGCTTTCTTTAGTTATGTTAGGAACCTGGGTGGGAATTCCCAGATATGCTCAGAATTAGTCCAGAATGACAAAAAATACACCGAACCCACAGACATTGCCAACATCCTAGCTGACAGGTTCAGCGCAAACTTCCCCCCCCCTCCCACCAAAAGGGCAAATATCTATCCCAGCAGAGTGCTGCCCCCCCTGACATCTCAGATGCTCAGATAACAGCCACCCTCTCCAAAGCAAAAAACACAGCATCAATGGGACCAGACGGTGTCCCGGGCTGCGTCCTACATGAACTCCAAGAAGAGCTAAATCCAAACATAAAACTACTGTTCAATCTCAGCCGTACTACAGGATATGTACCCAAAGAGTGGCGTACAGCAACAGTGGTCCCTCTCCACAAAGGTGGTGCCTCAAAGGATCCTGGAAACTATCGCCCCATAAGCCTGACTAGCTTGGTCTGCAAAGCTATGGAAAGTATCATCATGGACCTCATAAATAAAGATATTGGGGACCTACAGACACTGGATCCTACCCAGTTCAGCTTTGTTAAGGGCAGATCCTGCCTCTTAAACCTGGTCGATTTCTTTGAAACAGTCACCAAGGCCATTGACGAGGGGAAGGTGGTCCACACAGCCTACCTGGACCTCGCAAAAGCCTTCGATACAATACTCCACTCGGGCATTATAGATAAGCTCACCAGCTTAAATATAAACCCCTATATCACTAGATGGGTTGCAAACTGGCTCAAGGACAGAACCCACATGGTTAGAATTGCTGGAGCCATGTCAGACTCCAGACCAGTTACAAGTGGCATCCCACAAGGCTCAGTCCTGGGACCTCTCTTGTTCGGTATATATTTCTCGAAGGTACAGGCCAACACGGAAGGACTGTGGCTGACCAAGTTCGCAGATGACTGCAAACTGGGCGCCATAATCGACTCTCCAGCCGACACAAACATCCTCCAAAAGGGCCTCATAGAAACAGACAACTGGTGCCAGAGCCATGGCCTCAAGCTAATCGCCAAAAAGTGTGTAGTCATCCCCTTTGGCAAAAACAAAGTGGCCACAAATTACCACATAGGTGGTAATCCATTGAGTACAGAAGAATAATTAGGGACCTGGGGACCCAAGTTGATAGCAATCTCTCATTTGACAACCACTTGGCCAAAGTGGTTAGAAAAACATTTTATATAGCCCACCTAATCATGAAGGGATTCACATCTAGATCAGGGGAGGTCATTGTGCCTCTTTACTCATCCCTCATCAGGCCCATAATTGAGTAC
Source organism: Protopterus annectens (assembly GCF_019279795.1). Classification (NCBI taxonomy): domain Eukaryota; kingdom Metazoa; phylum Chordata; order Ceratodontiformes; family Protopteridae; genus Protopterus; species Protopterus annectens. Next base: position 728,444,407 of record NC_056728.1, on the reverse strand, counting down.
AATGCCCCTTTTGGAATGAACCTTACCAGACACCTGCAGCAACTGGAAAGACCCCAAAAGTGCCTCACCAAGAGGATCAAAGGGCTCAAACAGATGCCATATGCTGCCTGGTTAAAGAAACTCCAGCTCTACTCAGTGGCATACTGCCTGCTCAGAGGCGATCTGTGCCTGACGTATAAAGCCATGTCCAACCCGGAATTAATGGACATGCTGCACCTCAGAAAATCCAAATCCCATCGAGCTACGCGCTCGAGAGACTTGAACCTCAGCACTGAAATAAATAGGACATGCTGGAGGGACAGATTCATAACCCAGAGGCTCCCTTCACTCTGGAATAAAATCCCAGTCCAGGTTAGGCAAAGTCCCTCACTGACTCTCTTCAAGAGGAATCTTGATGTGTGGATGGGAGATCGTAGGTTTACCCCGGGTATCACTTCTGTGTTACTGTTAGACAGAGGCACAGTATACTAACCTCGAAAAAGGGCATAGCAAAATTAATTTAAAATGGGTGGCGAAAGCCAAACACACTCTGGCTATTCTTATAAATGCCCTAGGGCAGATAGCCTAGTATGAACCTATGAACCTATGAACCTATATTTGAACTTGTTGGGAGGAGGAGAGGGTGGTCTGTATACATAAGGCAGTTGTAACATTGCCTCAAGATTCCCAGATTCACCAGCTGGACTGCAGAGTAAACTCAAAACTGACCTTTGGACATGCCTGAATAATATAGGGAACTACTTATTGACTGATCAGAAAGAACCAATAGGGAGCAAGTGCATTGAATGAGTATAAGAGGATGTAGTGCTTTAGTTTGTGTTTACCTATGAGATTACTTATACGAGCAAGTGCAGGGCTTTAGAATGAGAATAGAGTGCTTAATTTGAGATTTAGAGCAGTTCTAAGGGAAAAAGTGAACAGTAGACTTTGTGGAGCCGGGAATAGTTTAAGCTTCTTTAAGCGGCACTGCCCGACGCTGCTCTGTGCGCAAGACCGCGCTAAAAGAGGGTTGCAGGGTTTTAAGAGATAGAGATCAAGGAGTTTAGAATTGACCCAAAATGGCCAATAAAACTACAGCTTCTAGGCAGTAACCACTCCTACAGGGACAGGCAGGCTGTTCAGTGTTAACCACTGCCACTGGTGAACACAGAGACTTCTCTTTAGTCCAAGCAAGCACTGGCCTCCAAGAAACTTACAAACAGTTCAGAACAGCAAATCTGTAACTGAACTTTCTTAAATTTCAGAAAGTGGGAAAAAAGCAAGATTTTTTTTTGTTTTTTTTTCTTTTTTGATTTAGTTTAAAGGTAGCAGAGATACACAAGTAGCAAAGTCATCACAACAGTGCAATAAATGACCCCACACTTGAGTGCTAGGCCAAAGTCAGGTAAAATGCAGTTTTAAGAGAAAAAACTTATTTTAAATTAAGTGCAACACAGGAAATGCAGTAAACAGGCTCTAGATGTGTTCTAAATAATGTTTCTAATGCAGATATAAACTTTAGCAAGCTGGAAAACGCCGAAAAGTAGGAGGCAAAGCAGTAATTCTTAACAAAAAAGCAGAAGAAAATACTTAAAATCTCAAAAGTGGCTCCTTTCTCCTCTCAGTATTTTCTCCCCTTGGTAGGTGCTTCAGCTACAACTAACAAGCCTGGAAAGATGCCAAAACCACGAGGCAGCAGGGTTTTAAGAGATAGAGATCAAGGAGTTTAGAATTGACCCAAAATGGCTGATAAAACTACAGCTTCTGCGCAGTAACCACTCCTACAGGGACAGGCAGGCTGTTCAGTGTTAACCACTGCCACTGGTGAACACAGAGACTTCCCTTTAGTCCAAGCAAGCACTGGCCTCCAAGAAACTTACAAACACTTCAGAACAGCAGATCTGTAACTGAACTTTCTTAAATTTCAGAAAGTGGGAAAAAAGCAAGATTTTTTTTTTCTTTTTTGTTTTAGTTTAAAGGTAGCAGAGTTACACAAGTAGCAAAATAATCACAACAGTGCAATAAATGACCCCACACTTGAGTGCTAGGCCAAAGTCAGGTAAAAATGTGAAGCAAATAAAAGTGAAAGAAAAAAGCAGCAATATATAATGCATAGCAGAGAAGATATCTTTCAAGCTATGAATATAGTCAAGAAATACTGAAGAGGTAATTAATTATTGGCTAAGTCCAGAGCAGTAAATTCAGATATGACACAATTAAAAAATAAGTGAACAATCTTCCAAACAGTTCTCAGCTTTGTTGAAAATGTGAAGATTAATTTAATATTTGTCAACTGCTGTTTTCTTTACAGAACAAAAAAAGCTGTGTTTACTTAACACAAATCAAGCCCTTTTGGAAATCAATGGGAGTCAACCGCCATGTAACTTTTAGTACTTTCATTTCCTCAGAACAAATTAAAAGCAATCCTCAGTGCAAAAATATTCAAAACAAATCTGAACAAAGACATTGAGCTATTTTGATTTTAGCAGTCTTTACAGTTTCAAGTCTAACACTATTTTTGGCTTCCTCTAGTGAAGCATTTTTAAGTTTAGAAGCAACTTTATAGACTCATGCTTTTAAGCATGTAGAACTAACAAAGGCTTGAAGCATTCCTACAAATTATAAGTTGAGTTTCAGTGTCTAAGGGCTTCACTTTAAATTTTTTTGCATGCAGTACAGAAAATTCCTCTTTAATGTCGTACTTAAAAAAAGTGAGTGTAGCCATAATGAAAAACTGCTTCTTAATTTAATTTTTATGTTGCTGTTGCATATTACTCATGTGGTCCACCTTGGCTATCATATCTTTAATCTCCCGTACTATCATTTCAAAACTTATAGGTTCATTAGAGTTCAAATTTTGTCAATGCACATTCATAAAAAGCAAGGAATGGAAGACAGATCACAGTTTTCTGCATGCCCACAGTTTTTTATTTTATTTTTTTTGTTATCACAGGGTAACTACTTGGTTCAGAAGGCAGTTTGTTTCAGTAATTAAACTGTACAATACACAAATACCACCAAAATAAAAAAGGCAAAAAATACCATTATCAACAACAGCCACAATCACAGAGCAATGCTGGTAGAAAATATATTTATTGCACTTAGCGCTTCGACTCTCAGGCCTTCACAGAGTAAAAAACATTATTAAAACACAGGTTTAAATACAAAAAAACATATTATACAATGCCTCCTCTAAAACGTGCATGCTGATTGGCCAGCCCAACCAGCGTGCCCGTTGTAAATCCCTCAATATACTAACGGAAAAAGGTCCGGTCACCCAGACTTTTTCCGTTAGTATAAAACACTGTCTCGCTATGTTAAAAGAGTTTAACATAGCGACACAGGTTTAAAAAAAGCAACGCAGATCTCCGTTGCTTTTTTTAAAGCTGTCTCGCTATGTTAAACTCCTTTAACATAGCGACACAGTAAAGCAACGGAGATCTTGCGATCTCCGTTGCTTTAACCTGTCTCGCTATGTTAAATGAGTTTAACATAGCGAGACAGCTTTAAAATAAGCAACGGAGATCTCCGTTGCTTATTTTAAAGCTGTCTCGCTATGTTAAACCCATTTAACATAGCGAGACACTTAAAAGCAACAGAGATCTTGCTTTCTCCGTTGCTTTTGGCCACAGCTCTGATGTACTGCGTAGGCATGCGCAGTACATCAGAACTGCCGCGGAACACCAGACAGCTGCGGAAGGGCAGCAAAGAGGCATTATACAATGCCATTATTTAAGAAAAGTAATTATTTCTTTTCTTAAATAATGTCATTAATATAATAACTTCCACTTCTGGTGTGGGTAATGCTGGATTTACCCACGGTTGTTTTTGTTTGGTCCCTCGGGCCCTCGGGACCAAACCACGCCAACCGTGGGTAAATCCAGCATTACCCACACCCAGGCGTGGGTTATTGCTATAATAATCCATCCCACTGCTAATAAGTTAATTAATCAATTAAATAATTGAATAATTAAATTACATATTTCCAGTTGCATACTTTCTTTCCTCAGAAGTTCATCCTTTAAACTTACATTTTCACCCATCAATATTTCCACCTTTTCCAACATACAACCTGAAATTCCATCAGGGTTAGAATTTTGAAATTCAGAAAAGTGATTGCCCAAAGGGCTCTCCACTTTCACATTTCTAATGTCCCTCACATGTTCTTGAAAATGTACTTTGAAACTTCTACCAGTTTCTCCAATATAAAACTTGTTGCATCCACATTTTAGAGCATAAATAACACCTACAGTGTTACAATCAAAATTCCTTTTAACAGTAAAAGGGCATCCATTAATTTTGAAGGATCTAACAATATGTGTACATATAAATCATTTTTTGCAAGAAACCGTACCAACAACAAAATTCACTTCTCTATTTAAATTAACATTGGGCAACTCAATATAGTTATGTGCTACCATATCCTTTAAATTCCTAGCCCTTTTATAAGAGGCTATAACCTGTTTAGGCAAAAGCAGACTTAGGTCTTTGTCCCTAAACATCATAGGCCAAAATTGTTTAACAATAACCACAACTCTACAACTAATAATGTTATAAGTTGTGACAAAATAAACATTTTCAGGAGTTCCATGCCTCAGATTAATAACATTTCCATTTACAACATTTCCATATTTAAATAACATCTGATGTATTATTATTCTTGCATCTGTCTAAGTAATTCACATTCTTAGGCCATCTAAGTAACATCACTTTATTTTTGGCTTATGACACTATGCCTACATCATATCCCCTATCAATAAACATCTTTTCAGTTTCTAAAATTTCCTGGTAAAAAACTTCATTACTACTACAGAGTTTATGAATTCTAAGGAACTCATTATAAGGCAATACTGTCATAAGATGGAGGGGATGACAGCTATTGCCATATAAGAACTGATTCCTCAGTTCAAACCTCCTATGTAACCCAGTCTCTAACTTATCGAGTTTAATATCCAGGAAGTTTACCTCAATTTCCAGCTGTAGACCATCAAACTCAAGGCCCATCTTATTAACCTGCAGATTTTCAACAAATTTTAAAGCATCCTTATGGGAACCATCACACAAAAATATTAAATCATCTATAAATCTCAAATAAAGCAAAGCATGAGACCTATAGAAAGCGTGAGGCTATATACATAATCATACTCAAACTTGGCCATGGTAAGACTGGCATACATGGGGGCAAAAGCTGCCCCCATGGCCGTACCCTGCAGTTGGTGAAAAACCTCCCCACTGAAAACAAAAAAAATATTTTTTAAGCAAAAAGCTACTAAATCTATAACAAAATGGGACATTGGGGAATCACCCAGAAAATAAAAAGGAACCTGGATGCCCACATCATGTTGAATATTTGTATAAAGGCTTTTCACATCTATTCATAACCAAAACATGGAATCCTTCCATTGAAAGCCCTTTATTTTATTCAAAAAATCTGAACTATTCTTTATGTATGAAGGAATGCTAAGAACATACTTTTTAAAATATTCATGCAAAAAAACACTGATACATTTCAAAAAATATTTCTCTGCAGAGACAATAGGCCTCCCAGCAAGGTTATCCAAACCCTTATGAGTTTTCGGAAAGCAATAAAATACAGCAAATTTTGTATTTTCAACACCAAATTTCTTAGTGATGTCATTAAATGAAAAGTAACCTAAACAATGACCTTTATTCAACAATAAAATATACTCCTCAATAGCTTGGAAATAGCAAGAAATATCACATCTTTTATAAACTAGTTCATCATTTAAATGCTTATAGCACATATCCAAATATTGTTTAAAATTTAAAATAACTATTTGGTTATCCTTATCTGAAGGCTTTACCACAAAGTTCCTATCATCACAAAATTCACAAAACTCTAACCATTGTCGTTTATCTAAATTATAACATACACTAGATTTATTACGCATACAGGTCTTGTATTCTTTTTCCACTTCAAAGCTAACGGTTGAAATGTAAGTTTGAATGCAATTGTTAGTATAAGGGGGGATAAAAAGACTTTTAGTCTGGATACTGCTGGTGTCAAAATTAGTGTAAGCATTATTCACACATTCATCAGATTTACTTAATATAGATAGCTACACGAGAGAAAAGAATCATCACCAGAAATATCCTAGTTCACATTACCTACATATACAACATTATTTTTAGCAAAAAAATCTCTCAGATGTAATTTTCTCCCAAATGCAAAAATGTCCCCTCTCAAAATATGTAATCGAGGCAAAGCAGTGGGAATAGATTTCAAACCTAACTCTAAAACAGACATTACTACTTCAGATACATAACAATCAGACAAATTCAACACAAAAGTGTTATAAAATTCAGTTCCAATGTTTCTGTTTATTAAAATGTCCTTTGTAGTTACCTCCAGCGTTTCTCTGTGGTCCCCAGTCTCCTCGACCATGCTTACCATTGAAATTGGTGTTAGGCTTGGAATTAGCCTGTTGGTAATCGTTCCGAAATTTGCGTTTGAAATTTGTAGAATTCCCGGCTTCTGGTAAGGCCGGAAAAGTTTCCTGTTCTCTATTATCTGTGCCCTGTTGTTCTACAGGCTTCCAAAGCTGCAAAAGACACAGAGGAGGAGGCGGCAGAACTATTATTACAGCTTCGGTTCTGTCCGTTCTTAGATACAGACCTTTTACCGTGATATTTGACCAAAAAAGCTTGGTCCAGTTTATAATCTTTCATGTCCCGATTAATTTTAAAAGTTTTACGTTCTACAAGCCCCTCCTCAATATCTTTAAGCACTACATTAAAGTTTTTTGAGCAAATCGTCTAACTTAGTCAAAGAAACAAGTGGATGTTTGTCAATGCACATTCATAAACAGCAAGGAATGCAAAGAATGGAAGACAGATCACGTCACCTAATGCACAGCTTGTTTTTTTTTTTGTTTTTTTTTTGTTATCACAGGGAATCTGCTTGGTTCAGAAGGCAGTTCTTTCAGTCATTAAACTGTACAATAACCTGATGTGAAACATAGGATTAAGGAAAGTTATCCAGGCTTAACAAATCTAAAGATGCCTTGCAAACAATTCAGGATAAATCAAGTCATTATCAGTCTTGGCTGTCTCAGGTACAAGAAGAAGCTAAATGCTGACCTACAAACTAAAGAAAGTAGTGCCTTGTTCCGTGCACGTACATTTTATTTCCCGTGACATCAAAGCCTGGGCTACATCTCATGCTTTTTTATCATTTTTGCTGGAGGGCAATGTAACACTGGAACCTTCTATAACACTAAGTCCATATTATGTATCGTATATACTTAAACATTCTGTTACAGCTAACATCGATGTATTATATGCATGTTAAGTGTAGCCTCTGCCTACATATACATAATTACTTTGATTGTATTTTCTTTCAGATTTGTTTTTATGTTTTAAGTTTGCTTTTTCTTTGGAACTATTATCCCTGGGCTTCTGCTGAAAAACTTTCCTGGTTAACACATACAAATAAAAAAAATAAACACTCTTTCTACAGTTCTGTTCACAAGAGATCTGGCAGATGAACCTATTCTTATTTTTCTAAATAACCATGGTGTTTTGTATCCTTGAATACCTATCTGTTTAAATACATGTAGCAACAATGCCACCTAATGCACCAGTTAGTTAATTTCCCCTCAGTAAAATATACATGTGTTGTGCTGTAAATGCACATTTCATAAGTTTTATGAGCTTAATCATACTGTTTAAAATTCACATGGTATTTTAACATTGCAGGTAGATTGAATCCACTATGTTTTTTTTATTTTAACCTGGCAGATGCTAGGATTATTGAAGCTTAGTTGGTTGCTAAGTACAAAAGTTCCATTATTTTGCTTGCTTTTTCCTCAAGATTTGAACTTTCTAGTATCCATGGTTACCAGGTGACTAACAAAAGTATGAACATAAGTGCTGAATGTTTTGATATGCATTTTTAAGATGATTTTTGTTGTTGCTTGCATAAATGACCTGCATGGTGGTATACAAGTTTTGTGTAACTGATGGGTCATACATAGTCCATATAATACAGCACTTCATAAAAGTACTACACTATTGTGTCTAACACATATCTTTTCTGTAAATAACAATCAAGCAGATCTTGCACAGTGCTATTCCTTATCAACCTAGTCAGAGCCAGATCATGGCTAGGCGGGGGAATGGTCAAGACACCCTGCAGCCATTTTGGTGTCCCATTACTTGTCTGTGTAGTTACTAATTACCATAAACACTGTTCAAAACTGTCAGCATGCATACTGTTTTATTTTTTACTTTTGAAATGAAGGCAGACACATTGATTTAATTTAAAACTTTTAATTTAAATATCCTTTGTTGACCAGGCTAGTCAGACTAGGCTAGTAGCATCTTTCCAGAGGAGACCCTTGGTGG